>NC_141078.1:20766400-21256400 GCF_041138505.1 Cibotium barometz
GGGGAGTTCTTTAAAGGAGGTGCATATTTCACATAAGATGAAGAGTTGAAAATGTACAAGGTTTATTAGTAAAAAACTATGAGCAATATTAAAAATATGACATATGTAAGAAAGGGGAGTTCTTTAAAGGAGGTGCATATTTCACATGCTTGAATGAGTTTTAAACTCATAAAAATTGAGATATTTCATCTCTCCTCTCTCCTCATTCAAGTCTAGTTCCAAAAAATTAGCTTAACTGACCTAAAAATGGTCAAAAATTGACCAAACTGATTTGGAAAATTCTAGAATCAGTTTGTTTGGTTAGGAGCTCAAATTTTCCTATAAATAGAAGCCTCCCCCTTGTTGAAAAATATATAGTGTTTATGCATCGTTACTCTACTCCACCTAAGCCAAGAACTGTGAATTCATTTAATAATTCACTAGTTTTTGGAGCTTCCCTCTTTCTTCAATCCCCATTAGTGGCTCCATCAACATACTTAACCAATTGATTGGTTGGGGGCCTCTACCGTGAACAAAGAATCAAGCAATTTGTAAGGTAATTAGTGAATATTTCTCTTTTCTATAATTTCTCAATGTTTCTCTCTTCTCAACCCCTCTCAAGCTTGAGAAGCTTAATTGGTATGGTTTTTTAAATGCTATTAAAGTTAATTGGTGAATAGTAGTGAAGAGTTACATAATTTAATAAATGCTATTGAAGTTAATTTTTATTTATGTTTAAACTCTAATGGTTTTTATGTAATTTCTCTCTCTCACTCAAGAAATGGTCATACTCATGACCCATTCTCAATCCACATGAAGCTTTTCATAAAGCTTTTCCTTAATCCAAGATTAAGCTATGCTTGAGGCCAAATTAATGGCTTTTTCATATGCTTTTAGTTTATGCATATTGATGATTCAATCCATTATAGATTAATGATCCAATTAGAGATCATTTTAATTATTTTCTTAATGATAAGCTTTATCCCTTAGAAAAAATTGAGATTTATCAGTCATAGCAGCGGAGCTATGGCAAAATTTTTATAAAAAATATGCATAAAATAATTTCATTCAAAGCATAAAAAGAGGACTTCCTACCATATTCTAGGAATTATCATCCTATATTAATTGAAAGAATTTCATTATAATCATGGAGAAATTGAATTTTAATATCATGCATAAAGGATAATTTTTTTATATCAAAAGTGTTACTTTTATCATTTTTATTTTTTCATGCATAGAAGTATGCATAAAAGAAAAATTTTTATATCAAAAGTGTTACTTTTATCATTTTTAATTTTCATGCATAGAAGTATGCATAAAGGATAATTTTTTTTATATTAAAAGTGTTACTTTTATCATTTTTAATTTTCATGCATAGAAGTATGCATAAAGGAAAATTTTTATATCAAAAGTGTTACTTTTATCATTTTTAATTTTCATGCATAGAAGTATGCATAAAGGATAATTTTTTTTATATCAAAAGTGTTACTTTTATCATATTGGATTTCATGCATAGAGGTATGCATAAAAGTTGAATATTTTATTATAAAAGTGTTACTTTTAACATAATTGAATTTCATGCATAGAGGTATGCATAAAAGATATGGGAAGTGATAAGATATGATAAGATGCATGTGGATGTGGATATGGATGTGTATGTATGAATGTGGATATGGGATGTGGATGTATAAATGAGGATGTGAAAATGGAGATAAGCATGTAGATGTGGATGTATGGATGTGAATGTGGATGTGGATGTGGATGTATGAATGTGGATGTATGGATGTATGAATGTGGATGTATGGATGTGAATGAGGATGTAGATGTGGATGCATGGATGTAAATGTGGATGTGGATGTATGGATGTATGCATGTAGATGTGGATGCAAGAATGTGGATGTATGGATGTGAATGAGCATATAGATGTGGATGTATGGATGTGAATGTGCATGTAGATATGGATGTATATATGTGAATGGAAATGTAGATGTGGATGTATGTATGCATGTGGATGTGGATATGGATGTGTATGTATGAATGTGGATATGGGATGTGGATGTATAAATGAGGATGTGAAAATGGAGATAAGCATGTAGATGTGGATGTATAGATGTGAATGTGGATGTGGATGTGGATGTATGAATGTGGATGTATGGATGTATGAATGTGGATGTATGGATGTGAATGAGGATGTAGATGTGAATGCATGGATGTAAATGTGGATGTGGATGTATGCATGTAGATGTGGATGCATGAATGTGGATGTATGGATGTGAATGAGCATATAGATGTGGATGTATGGATGTGAATGTGCATGTAGATATGGATGTATATATGTGAATGGGAATGTGGATGTGGATGTATGTATGCATGTGGATGTGGATATGGATGTGTATGTATGAATGTGGATATGGGATGTGGATGTATAAATGAGGATGTGAAAATGGAGATAAGCATGAAGATGTGGATGTATGGATGTGAATGTGGATGTGGATGTGGATGTATGAATGTGGATGTATGGATGTGAATGAGGATGTGGATGTGGATGCATGGATGTAAATGTGGATGTGTATGTATGGATGTATGCATGTAGATGTGGATACATGAATGTGGATGTATGGAGTATATAGATGTGGATGTATGGATGTGAATGTGCATGTAGATATGGATGTATAGATGTGAATGGAAATGTGGATGTGGATGTATGTATGTATGTGGATGTGGATGTATGAATGAGGACGTGATAATGAATGTATGCATGTGGATGTGGATATAGATGTGTATGTATGAATGCGGATATGGATGTGGATATGGATGTGTATGTATGAATGTGGATATGGGATGTGGATGTATAAATGAGGATGTGAAAATGGAGATAAGCATGTAGATGTGGATGTATGGATGTGAATGTGGATGTGGATGTGGATGTATGGATGTGGATATGGATGTGAATATATGATATGTGATGTGAAGGAATCTGAAGTGAAGAGATGGAAAATGATGTGATTGGATGAGTACACATATAAATGAAATGTGGAATAAGTAATGTGGATTGTATGAGGGATAATGTGGAAAAATGAGAGTTAACATAGAAATTGTATTTGTAAACTGTTTGTAAATGCTGTCTGTAAATGGCTGTTTTATGTCAAGAATGCTGGGAAAGCATTTTGACCGTCTTGTGATTAAGGTCGTGGAGACCTAACTGATAAAGTTGCAACTGCTGACGGAGAGTCAATGGAGGACGTCTCACGTAGCAAGGTCGGCCGAGGTCTTGACCAGCCTCGGTTCGATTAAAATGGTGAGCTTCCGGTACGGTGGATGAGGGACCAAGGAAGCGGCCTATGAGTGAAGCGCTAGGTCACCTGCGAAGGATCCTAGAGGGTGCTGACCATACGGTGCTCGGGCTCTGGGTCGCCTAGGATACCCACGCGTGCGTCGAGGAAGATATTGGAACAAGGAGTAAGAGTTGTTTTGTGAAACCGGGCATGGATCTGGTTGATTGACCTTGCTGGTCTTCAATGGATGAGTCCATGGCTCTTTATATGGATCTGTTGGTTGATCTTGCTGATCTTCAACGAGAGTCCATCTTGATTTTTATAAGTGATTATATTGCCGAGTATTATGGGCTAGGAACTATTGAAAAGGCCCCTGTGTGGACAGGTGGTGAGCGTTCTAGTTGCCAATGATGCCATAGATACTCTGATGAAGGAATGATGGGAAATTATGAATCAACTGGATAAATTGGAAGATCGTGATCAGTGGTACTATGGTTTCATTAAAGGATTGTTTTAAAGTTAGCTGATGCTAAGAAAAGGCAATTTTCATATTGGGTGTGTAAGTGGTGTGGCTAGTTTTATGTTTGCATGAACTTCCGGCTAGGGGGCCTTGGAACTCTTTTCCTTGGTACCCGGGACAAAACCTAACCAAATTCCAAATTGGATCCCATCACTACAGTGGTTGGGTGGTTGGCTAACCCATGGGATCGGATGGGGTTAGGCTGGACTCATGGATCCATAAATCGAGATTTAATTTCTATTATTACGATAGATGAAGTAAATCCCGGATAGAAATTGTTCTATGGATAGGAATCAACGGCTGTGCCTCTTGATGGGGAAAAAAGCGTTGATCCCAATGATCCAAGTGCAAGTTTCTTCCTTGATTTGACCAAGTACCGTTAAAGGTGCAGTCAGATCAGTTGATTCGTAATGATCTTGACTACGTTAGAGTAAAGAGTTATCCTGGTGGAATCGCCCATGCTTTTCGGGTAAAGGAAGTTTTCCCGGTTTCGGTTTTGGACAAACCGACGGATTAGTCTCTTGTCCGGATATCCGTGGGCGAGGCCCCGAATGTGGGACCCCTGTCCCGCGCGAGAAGTGTTACTTCCGCTGCCAGTATCGTGAATTCGTTGCTCGGTGGGAACAGGGATCTTACAGTTGGTATCAGAGCATTTTGGTTAAATGAGGATCAACCGAGAAGCCAAATATATCAAAAAATTTTCAAGAATCAAAAAGGTTGTAATTGTGTGATATAATTCATACAAATTGATATTCAAACTGAAATTCGTAATTTGGTAATTGGGTCTTCAGATGGAAGTACCGCAATTATATAGAATTCGTGACTTGCTTGAGGCCTAGACACGATGGTATTTACCTTATAATTCCAAGGGCCGTGACTACCCGTATATACCGAGAGTATACTGCAGCTCTTTACTGACAGTATATACGAGTAAATCTAAGACTTGAAATTATAAGCGTTAATGCTATCCAGATGATGAATTTGAATGTGGTTGATATGATTTTTAATTCTGTTTGAGAATTGATGAATTGAATTGGATTCTGATTGAAAATTCTGATTGAAAAATGATGATTTCTGAAATTAGTTAAAATATAAAAATCCGAACAAAACCACAATGAGGATTAATGGGACGACTCCCAGTGATGATATTCATAACTGGAATGATGATAATGATTTCAGCAAATCACTATGAGATTAGTGGATTGTGCTGTCAGATTGCTACTGTTAACACTTGACCGGTAGATCAAGTTAAGGGATGACAAATTGAGATCTAGCTTAACTGAAATTCCCGTAGAGGAATGTTCAGAAGGAATTTTTTTCGGTCTAATGGACCATTATCGTGTTAAAGTTATGAATGATATGATTTAAATGAATTGTTATTTAATGATGAGTTCTATTTAAGGGATAATTATCCCAGTATTCTGTTGGGTTGACCAGAATATAAGGAACCCAGAATAAAATTGGATCTTAAGAAAAAGAGTTGTCCTCTACCTTGCGAGATGAGGACATCTCGCTCTTTTCAAGTGGGGTAGAATGTAAGATTCTCCCCCAGCCTTCGAGGTATACAGGAGTAAGAATCTCCCTTTCTGATCTTATAATTATTCTCTCTCTAAAATAAAAGAAAGATTTTGTTTAAAAAAAAGGAAGAACCTTTTCCCCGAATACTTCTCAAGAGTCCCACCTGTTTTAAGGATTCAGAACAATGAGTTCAGAAGTGAGAATCGATGTTTTGGATATCAAGGTTTTGGTCTTCATTCGAGTACGGCCCAAAAGAAGTTCTTTATCTCTTAGGAAGTATAAGAAGTTATTCCCAGATATTGTGGACCAAAGAAGGTAGGTAACTTAGCCTACGAACCTCTTTTATCTTCTCATCTCAAGGTTCTTAATGCTTTCTATAGAAATATGTGCCAAACCCAAATCAGGGAAAGACGGTAAAACTTTAGTGGCAAGTTACCGTTGGCTTCTAAGTTACGCTAGCTCCTTCCTTTATATAAGTCGTAACTTTTACTTGTCGCTCACAGTAATCTTACTTCCATCGATCTCCTTTCTTTCTTAATCTCCTTCATGGCTTGGCAACAAGAACTAGTTTTATCCATAATGATTCCTCACCTTCAAGACGCAAGTGAGTCTGTGAAGAAGGATTTTATAGAGCAGTATGAGCGCTCACTTTTCCCACTTGGGAACTTCTGTAGCGCAAACCAAATGGCGGACCTATCAAGACATAACTAGGGTAACACCCTGGGGTCAGCAACATTTTCGTAATAATGTCCGCTTGGCCATGGCTATTGAAGCTTTGGGATTGGGTCCCCGATACTACTGCGTCATGAGATCAAGGCATCTTGGGTTTTCTGAGCGGGTCTTCTTACTGGCGTGTTTTCTTCCTCATGAGAAGATATGTCTTTATCCCGTTTTTGGCTTGCCTCTCAGAGGTCCTTTTGTTAGATCGCCTCATACCACTGAGATAGGTGCGGCAATAACTAGCAGAATCATTTCCATAGATGAGTTACCCTATACTTGAGCAGCTTGTGAGGACTGCTTTTGTGACCATATGATGGACGGACTTATGGAAGTGTAAAGAGTTCTTCTATCTTTACTGTATAAGTTCCGAGAATGAATAAAGTTTAAATCTTGTTCTTATCTTGAATCTTGCTCTCTTGAGACTTTTTTTTTAAATTGGTGGTTAATCTTAATTAAAAAGGTGGTTAATTTCTCTCAGTCTCATACTTGTGCATCTTGCAAAATTACCCCCAGTTTGCGAGATGAGGGCATCTCGCATTTTTCAAGTGGGAGAGAATGTAAGATTCCTCCCCAGCCTCTCAAAATGTCCAGCATCTTCTCCTATAAGCAATCCCTCTTCAGAAATATAAAAGACTTGTTTCTAACTGTTTTAACCTAGAGAGAGAAAATATTCTAGAGAGAGAATATTCAGATTTTAAATATTTTTGGATAGAAAATTATCTCATCTTATTAAAATAAGTTCCCCTGAAACAGAAATTCAAAAAGAACTTTCCAATGTGCAATTGGAATTAATTAGAAATGGGTATAAAGGACCTTAGCCTAAGGGTCTAGATTTTCAGAAATTTTTGGATTATGGTCCAATTAAGGTTCCTATGGGCCAATAGCATCAATCCATGTGTAGGGAGGAGATAAATCCTATTTGTAAAAGAAGATACCCAAAAATGAGTAAATGCTCACATAAGATGAAGAGTTAAAAATGTACAAGGTTTATTAGTAAAAAATTATGAGCAATATTAAAAGTATGACATATGTAAGGAAGGGGAGTTCTTTAAAGGAGGTGCATATTTCACATAAGATGAAGAGTTGAAAATATACAAGGTTTATTAGTAAAAAATTATGAGCAATATTAAAAGTATGACATATGTAAGGAAGGGGAGTTCTTTAAAGGAGGTGCATATTTCACATAAGATGAAGAGTTGAAAATGTACAAGGTTTATTAGTAAAAAATTATGAGCAATATTAAAAGTATGACATATGTAAGGAAGGGGAGTTCTTTAAAGGAGGTGCATATTTCACATAAGATGAAGAGTTGAAAATGTACAAGGTTTATTAGTAAAAAACTATGAGCAATATTAAAAATATGACATATGTAAGGAAGGGGAGTTCTTTAAAGGAGGTGCATATTTCACATGCTTGAATGAGTTTTAAACTCATAAAAATTGAGATATTTCATCTCTCCTCTCTCCTCATTCAAGTCTAGTTCCAAAAAATTAGCTTAACTGACCTAAAAATGGTCAAAAATTGACCAAACTGATTTGGAAAATTCTAGAATCAGTTTGTTTGGTTAGGAGCTCAAATTTTCCTATAAATAGAAGCCTCCCCCTTGTTGAAAAATATATAGTGTTTATGCATCGTTACTCTACTCCACCTAAGCCAAGAACTGTGAATTCATTTAATAATTCACTAGTTTTTGGAGCTTCCCTCTTTCTTCAATCCCCATTAGTGGCTCCATCAACATACTTAACCAATTGATTGGTTGGGGGCCTCTACCGTGAACAAAGAATCAAGCAATTTGTAAGGTAATTAGTGAATATTGCTCTTTTCTATAATTTCTCAATGTTTCTCTCTTCTCAACCCCTCTCAAGCTTGAGAAGCTTAATTGGTATGGTTTTTTAAATGCTATTAAAGTTAATTGGTGAATAGTAGTGAAGAGTTACATAATTTAATAAATGCTATTGAAGTTAATTTTTATTTATGTTTAAACTCTAATGGTTTTTATGTAATTTCTCTCTCTCACTCAAGAAATGGTCATACTCATGACCCATTCTCAATCCACATGAAGCTTTTCATAAAGCTTTTCCTTAATCCAAGATTAAGCTATGCTTGAGGCCAAATTAATGGCTTTTTCATATGCTTTTAGTTTATGCATATTGATGATTCAATCCATTATAGATTAATGATCCAATTAGAGATCATTTTAATTATTTCCTTAATGATAAGCTTTATCCCTTAGAAAAAATTGAGATTTATCAGTCATAGCAGCGGAGCTATGGCAAAATTTTTATAAAAAATATGCATAAAATAATTTCATTCAAAGCATAAAAAGAGGACTTCCTACCATATTCTAGGAATTATCATCCTAGATTAATTGAAAGAATTTCATTATAATCATGGAGAAATTGAATTTTAATATCATGCATAAAGGATAATTTTTTTATATCAAAAGTGTTACTTTTATCATTTTTATTTTTTCATGCATAGAAGTATGCATAAAAGAAAAATTTTTATATCAAAAGTGTTACTTTTATCATTTTTAATTTTCATGCATAGAAGTATGCATAAAGGATAATTTTTTTTATATTAAAAGTGTTACTTTTATCATTTTTAATTTTCATGCATAGAAGTATGCATAAAGGAAAATTTTTATATCAAAAGTGTTACTTTTATCATTTTTAATTTTCATGCATAGAAGTATGCATAAAGGATAATTTTTTTTATATCAAAAGTGTTACTTTTATCATATTGGATTTCATGCATAGAGGTATGCATAAAAGTTGAATATTTTATTATAAAAGTGTTACTTTTAACATAATTGAATTTCATGCATAGAGGTATGCATAAAAGATATGGGAAGTGATAAGATATGATAAGATGCATGTGGATGTGGATATGGATGTGTATGTATGAATGTGGATATGGGATGTGGATGTATAAATGAGGATGTGAAAATGGAGATAAGCATGTAGATGTGGATGTATGGATGTGAATGTGGATGTGGATGTGGATGTATGAATGTGGATGTATGGATGTATGAATGTGGATGTATGGATGTGAATGAGGATGTAGATGTGGATGCATGGATGTAAATGTGGATGTGGATGTATGGATGTATGCATGTAGATGTGGATGCAAGAATGTGGATGTATGGATGTGAATGAGCATATAGATGTGGATGTATGGATGTGAATGTGCATGTAGATATGGATGTATGTATGTGAATGGAAATGTAGATGTGGATGTATGTATGCATGTGGATGTGGATATGGATGTGTATGTATGAATGTGGATATGGGATGTGGATGTATAAATGAGGATGTGAAAATGGAGATAAGCATGTAGATGTGGATGTATAGATGTGAATGTGGATGTGGATGTGGATGTATGAATGTGGATGTATGGATGTATGAATGTGGATGTATGGATGTGAATGAGGATGTAGATGTGAATGCATGGATGTAAATATGGATGTGGATGTATGGATGTATGCATGTAGATGTGGATGCATGAATGTGGATGTATGGATGTGAATGAGCATATAGATGTGGATGTATGGATGTGAATGTGCATGTAGATATGGATGTATATATGTGAATGAGAATGTGGATGTGGATGTATGTATGCATGTGGATGTGGATATGGATGTGTATGTATGAATGTGGATATGGGATGTGGATGTATAAATGAGGATGTGAAAATGGAGATAAGCATGAAGATGTGGATGTATGGATGTGAATGTGGATGTGGATGTGGATGTATGAATGTGGATGTATGGATGTGAATGAGGATGTGGATGTGGATGCATGGATGTAAATGTGGATGTGTATGTATGGATGTATGCATGTAGATGTGGATACATGAATGTGGATGTATGGAGTATATAGATGTGGATGTATGGATGTGAATGTGCATGTAGATATGGATGTATAGATGTGAATGGAAATGTGGATGTGGATGTATGTATGTATGTGGATGTGGATGTATGAATGAGGACGTGATAATGAATGTATGCATGTGGATGTGGATATAGATGTGTATGTATGAATGCGGATATGGATGTGGATATGGATGTGTATATATGAATGTGGATATGGGATGTGGATGTATAAATGAGGATGTGAAAATGGAGATAAGCATGTAGATGTGGATGTATGGATGTGAATGTGGATGTGGATGTGGATGTATGGATGTGGATATGGATGTGAATATATGATATGTGATGTGAAGGAATCTGAAGTGAAGAGATGGAAAATGATGTGATTGGATGAGTACACATATAAATGAAATGTGGAATAAGTAATGTGGATTGTATGAGGGATAATGTGGAAAAATGAGAGTTAACATAGAAATTGTATTTGTAAACTGTTTGTAAATGCTGTCTGTAAATGGCTGTTTTATGTCAAGAATGCTGGGAAAGCATTTTGACCGTCTTGTGATTAAGGTCGTGGAGACCTAACTGATAAAGTTGCAACTGCTGACGGAGAGTCAATGGAGGACGTCTCACGTAGCAAGGTCGGCCGAGGTCTTGACCAGCCTCGGTTCGATTAAAATGGTGAGCTTCCGGTACGGTGGATGAGGGACCAAGGAAGCGGCCTATGAGTGAAGCGCTAGGTCACCTGCGAAGGATCCTAGAGGGTGCTGACCATACGGTGCTCGGGCTCTGGGTCGCCTAGGATACCCACGCGTGCGTCGAGGAAGATATTGGAACAAGGAGTAAGAGTTGTTTTGTGAAACCGGGCATGGATCTGGTTGATTGACCTTGCTGGTCTTCAATGGATGAGTCCATGGCTCTTTATATGGATCTGTTGGTTGATCTTGCTGATCTTCAACGAGAGTCCATCTTGATTTTTATAAGTGATTATATTGCCGAGTATTATGGGCTAGGAACTATTGAAAAGGCCCCTGTGTGGACAGGTGGTGAGCGTTCTAGTTGCCAATGATGCCATAGATACTCTGATGAAGGAATGATGGGAAATTATGAATCAACTAGATAAATTGGAAGATCGTGATCAGTGGTACTATGGTTTCATTAAAGGATTGTTTTAAAGTTAGCTGATGCTAAGAAAAGGCAATTTTCATATTGGGTGTGTAAGTGGTGTGGCTAGTTTTATGTTTGCATGAACTTCCGGCTAGGGGGCCTTGGAACTCTTTTCCTTGGTACCCGGGACAAAACCTAACCAAATTCCAAATTGGATCCCATCACTACAGTGGTTGGGTGGTTGGCTAACCCATGGGATCGGCGGATGGGGTTAGGCTGGACTGATGGATCCATAAATCGAGATTTAATTTCTATTATTACGATAGATGAAGTAAAAATCCCGGATAGAAATTGTTCTATGGATAGGAATCAACGGCTGTGCCTCTTGATGGGGAAAAAAGCGTTGATCCCAATGATCCAAGTGCAAGTTTCTTCCTTGATTTGACCAAGTACCGTTAAAGGTGCAGTCAGATCAGTTGATTCGTAATGATCTTGACTACGTTAGAGTAAAGAGTTATCCTAGTGGAATCGCCCATGCTTTCCGGGTAAAGGAAGTTTTCCCGGTTTCGGTTTTGGACAAACCGACGGATTAGTCTCTTGTCCGGATATCCGTGGGCGAGGCCCCGAATGTGGGACCCCTGTCCCGCGTGAGAAGTGTTACTTCCGCTGCCAGTATCGTGAATCCGTTGCTCGGTGGGAACAGGGATCTTACAATGGGATTCTGCATATGGACAAGAAAAGAGATGTTTCAATCTACAAAGGTATGAAAGATCGGGTCGTATATTACTCAATGCTTAGAGCCTTAGACATTCGTGATATTTTCTTTTCAAATAATGTTGGCTTTAGATACTATAGAGATGGCAATGGTGTCGCGAGATGAGTGATGAACAAGGAAAAGACAGTAAAAACGACCTACCTGGGAGCCAAAACAATCACATATCTCCTTGGATATTGATGGATGATGAGGAGGATCCAAAGGAGCACTTCTCCCATAGATACACAGTAACACGTCCTTGTGGAAAAATATTCAATTGAAAAATCCAACCTTAAATGCTAAAGGTTTTGTGCGACTTTCATCTTCTTACAAAGGCTTTTTTGATGTAGCATCTTTTGTCTACTGATCTTCAACTGATCTTCAATACGAGGCCTGGTACACACCAGGGTGCTTGCTAAAGGAGTCACCGTGCGAACGAATGAACAAAGGACAAAATAGCTGTGCGCACGCTTACATTTCACACACAGCCAAAGCACAAATTGATTCACGGCGCAAACCAATGAATAGAGGAAAAAACAGTTGGGCGAGCACTTGCATTTTACACACAGTCAAAGCATGTGTAGGGTCTACCTCCAACTTGGAGTGCCATGTTGTGTCGCCGCTTTTGCATGCCATGGGTAGCCAACTCTGGCTACCTATAGGGATGGACAAGCTACTCCACAGCCAATGGGAGCCCTTGCTCCAACCTACAATAAAACATTCCCGTGTACCTGCAAATTCTCATGTACCTTTATATCCTCCATCTTGGCTATTGAAATGTGTGGTGCCATTGAGGACAAAGTATAAGTAGTGGACCAAGATCAATAGCATGCAACCACATCACACTTGGACATTATCACACATGAGCATATTTGTAAGAGGTGTACCCTCCTCATATAAAAAGGGTCATTTCCAAGCAATGAACATAAGCAGCTCTCTATGAGTACAAGTTTCCATCTTGTAACCTAATTATGCTTGAGTCAAGCTTGATTAAGTCATTAGGAGTTTCATGATGTTGTTAATTATGCTACATCCACCATAAGATTAGTATTTCTTAATCATATGATTAGGATTGAGCACACCATAGCTATGCATGCTTGAGGCCTCATTCATATCCATGGTATAAAGCCACTCCTCTTCTCATGAACTTCTCCATTAGCTTAGCCTCAGCCCACATTAATCCTTTCCACCAGTAATCTCATGTTTATTAAACCAATTCTCAATTTTTCCAGCATCTTATCCATAGCTCCCACTTGTGGACAAAATTTTCATAGCTTGATTCTCCACATCCTCTTCACTATTGATCAATTCCTCTTAGATATATCTTGGACTCGGGTATCAAGTACTTTGGCATACTACATGACCCGGGAGACGTGGATGTGCACAGGCACTACAAACAAGCACAAATCCACCAAATTTGGGCGACTTTGAGCTATTTCTTTCCCTTGGGACATTGATTCTCATCAAGGGTTCTTCTAAGGCTATCAACAAAGCCCCATCAAAAGCTTTTGCATTTGCTCAATTTTGACCTCCAAAGTTTGATGTTGTTTATCACTATTTTTAGCTCTAATCACTATAATTAAGAGGATAATGAAAAAAAATTGGCCTAATTAAATGTTAAAATTGAATTCCTTAGGTTCTATTATCCTTGTTTGAGTGTCAAATCTCCTTTTGAGCATATTCAGTTTTACCACTAATTTGTAAGCAATTCGACACTACCAAGAGTCAAACTCTAGTAAGACCTTTGCAATGGTGTCAAGCACTATCACAAATGTTGAGAAGTTCAATGGGGAAGGGTTCCACACCTTACAGAGATGAAGTACCCTCTAAAGCATAAGAAATTGTGAAAAATCATTAAGAAAAATGTGTCGGATGAACCAATTGAAGGGTGGGTTGAAAAAGATAAGCGATCAATGTCACTTATTGGTTTACACCTAGTTGTATTCATCACATCAACTCTAAGGAACACGCTGCAAAGGATGCATGGGATACATTGAAGCTCGTGTTTGGAGCTAAGGCAAAGAACCAGGAAATTCACTTAAAGCTTGAATTCTATGGTCTACAAATGAACTTTAACGAGTCTTTGGCTCAATTTGTTAGTAAAATGAAAGCATCATGACCCAGATAGATGGAATAGATGCTAAGATTAGAGATAAATATGCGCCTGCAATACTCAAAAAAAGCATGCCAGAGGAATATGGTGCACTTGTAACCACTCTAAAGAATCTACTTGAACCAACATTTGATAATTATACTTGAAGAAGAGAAGCAGTTAAAGAATGCCATACAAAGTACATCAAGGAAACAAGCTTTGACATCTTGTGTTACCACACTTAACCACCTTGAGTAGCATGTTGTACTAAGGGGAAGTGATGGATCTTTTGTAATACACATTCAACCACCTTGTAGTATCCTATACATCATGGCACCAAGGGGGGGTGTTTAAATTTGTGGCGCCATTGTGGGAAAGGTATGAGTAGAGGACCAGGATCAAGAGCATGCAACCACATCACACTTGGACATTATCCCACATGAGCATATTTGTAAGAGGTTTACCCTCCTCTTATAAAAAGGGTTATTTCCAAGCAATGAACGCAAGCAGCTTGCAAGCCTCTCTATGAGTAGAAGTTTCCATCTTATAACCTAATTGTGCGTGACTCAAGCTTGGTTGTCATTAGGAGTTTTGCTATGTTGTTAATTAGTCCTCCCAACCCACCATAAGATTAGTATTTCTTAATCACATGATTAGGATTGAGCACACCATAGCTATGTATGCTTGAGGATTCATGTCCAATATTTTGACACTGGCTTGCGCACCTGTGGTCCTGGTTTGTTGGAGTGTGATCCGCCTTCTATCAGATGCTGCAACCCCCCTAATACAAGTACCTTCTTTGAGCCTGATGTAGTTTCCAACCTGCTCTGTTGTTGTTGGATCTTGTCGACTTCCTTATGCATATTAATGCACCGATTAATGTTTTGTACTCCTGCATGTCAAAGTCCAGATGAAGTATTCCCATGCATGTTACTATTTGGTTCCTAGATTTTGGTTTGTGGAGGTAACAAGAATCTCACGGGCTACTACAACACCATGAACTGAGCATGACCTCCAACAATTTATATTTGTTGGGCAGATCTCTCTCTCTCTCTCTCTCTCTCTCTCTCTCTCTCTCTCAGTAGGTTACATTGAAATTGTAAAATTGGGTTTCTTTTCATGTTCATAAAGGAACATGCTGTTGAAGTTTCTATAAAGAAATACGTTCTTATAAACTAATTTTAATGACTTGTTAATGCTTGAAGTAGTCTCTGAAACCCAACCACTTCATAGCATAACAACAAATAAACAACGTGATTACAAGTTGTCACTAATAGTGGCCTCTATTAGCTATATAGAACAAACACCTCAAATAACATCGGTGCCTACAAAGATACATGAAAAAGTACATCTTTGTGTTGAAAACTAGCTAGTTGTCTAGGTAGGTTCAAAACATTCATTCCTCCCAACATAAATCAAGCAAAGTCCATATGTATTGACACCACTCCTATAGTTTTTGAAATCCTTAGGGCATGGATTCTGTAATGTCAATGTTGTGAAGTGATAGATGCATCTGCCTTCCCTACATTCAACCTACCATCATAAACATACAAATTAGCTCTGAATTACACTCTGATTTTCTTCACTGGAGTCTAGAAACTTCTTGTGGAACGGAATGGTTGGCAACCGTTGTCTGAACGATTTGTTGAGACTATGTTCTCTCTCTCTCTCTCTCTCTCTCTCTCTCTCTCTCTCTCTCTCTCTCTCTCTCTCTCTCTCTCTCTCTCTCTCTCTCTCCAGGTTGTATTGCAATTGTAAAATTGGTTTTTCATGTCCATAAAGAAATGCATTCTAATGAACTAATTTTATTGACGTGCTTATATAATTTACAACATACAAGATGGACTCCAAAGAACTTCATGACACTAATTGCTACACACAATACTCACCCCATTCCCATAGCCAACATTCTATGTAGGCACGTAGGAGTCTCAAATTCCAAACTATTGCAATGCCAAGTACCGTGTCTTCTCACCATGGACATTCATTCCATGTGCGTCCTCCCATCCAATCACTCACTTTCACAGCATGTTAACTGGACTGAGAATGGGATCTCCTTTCTCATTTAGGTCATATACCGAAGAGAGAAAGGCAATATAAAGAAGACGAAAAAGGGTGCTACCAATAGCGCTTGTGTGGATGAGCAGACAACTAGGGAAAGAGCCGTGGGTGGCACAACTCATCCACATTTGTGGATCCATGGTGGTTGATGAATTTGGGAAAACTCTGAAAAGCAGGGAGTGGACCTTTGGTCAAAAGTTGCAACACAACTTGCTTCGCTTTTCCTAGAATGTGATAAAGACAGTGAAAGTTGTCGCAAAGGGATGGGGCCGTCTGTACACCTCTGAGTACAAGAAGGATAAGGCACACAATTCAATTTCAAGAGATGATCAAAAGGTCACTTGCCAATGGTTTGACACTGTGGACGAGCATATGCATGGTTGTGTGAATGTCATAAGCTACAACCATGCTCCTGCAAAAATAGGAGGGAGTGGTGTGGGTTGAGGCAGTGGAGTTTCTAATGTGGAAGATGCCGCTGAATCATAGGATCGCAAAAGAGGCAGTCTTGAATGAGGTGTCTGCCCAAGGTCCTCGCAAGGACAAGAACATTAAGGAGAGCCTTCTGGACATGGAGCACATAAAAAATGATGGCAATCCATCGAAAGGAGTCAGATGTAGACCGCAAGGCTCTAGAAACTCAAAAACTTGTGATGTTGGGAAACCTTACAACGGCCTTGACTGGTCTTATGGACGTCTTGAAGAGTTTTCAGAAGCCTTGAGTTGCAAGGAAGCTATGTTATTGTACTTTCTTGTAGTGATTAACATGCCATTTGCTTGTTGTACTTCATTTTGGTCCTGCGCTTGAAGCTTGTCATTCAATATGAAGGTGTTAAGTTTTACCTCATTTGTCTCACACTTGTTACATATGTTGATCATACTTTTCTAATAATGGGTAGCCTTTAACATGTAAAGCCTCAATCTGATGTCATTCCATTCATTGGGTTCAAGTGATGAAAGAATCAATGCTCATTGTGTTTGGCACTATTGCAATTCTCATAGCCATGATTACTAAGATAGAATTAAGTGAGTGGTGCTATGATGCGAGTGAGGCAATCACACGTTGGATGACATTTTTTAGTCAGTGCATGGCTCGTGCAATATTGGCATGCAAAGCCCGGATTGCTCGTCGCGTCGATGCCACGAGCGTAGGTCCTATTGGGGGCTTACTGTAGACCATAGGGATTCATGGAGAGATACTTGCTTGGTAGTTATTAAGATGGGATGTTCAAAAAGAGGATGAGATTGAGCAAATATACCTACCACCTCTTGTGTGCAAGGCTAGCTCCATTCTAGCAAAGCTGTGCAGACACCAACTGCAAAAAAGCCATCGCTGTGGAGAAGCGTGTTTGTGTGGCATTGCACTGTCTAGCCACTAGCTCTAACTTACAAGTGGTTCTCTACATCCTCTGCACAAAAGAAAAGTGAGAGCTTTCTATGAGGCTATGGAGAATTGTGGCTTGCACAACTTAAACATAAAGTGGCCATCTCCTGAAAGGATGCTACCTTGGCGCAGAGGGATTCGAGGCTATATGTGGCATTCCGTATGTTATCGGTGATGTGGATGGTAGTCATGTGCCTATCATTGCTTTGCATGTGCATTCGAAAGACTAATTCAACAAGAAAGGTTTGATCAGCCACATGATCCCTATACAAGTTCACATTATTGTGTTCACTAATTAATCAAGCCCTATCGGGCTTGATTAATTAATGAACATGTGGCTAGCCTAAATATGTGGTCATGCACACTATACGAGCAAGGTGACATGAAAAATAAAGTTTAATTATTGTTTGTCAACAATCTATTTGACCATGCATATGTGTACATGGACAACTACATACCACAAATAGGCTTGGTGTGAGCCTTGAATAGACCAATTGGATTATTCCAAATATAGGGAATGGGATTATGCATATGGACAAGAAAGGAGATGTTTCAATCTACAAAGGTATGAAAGATCGGGTCGTATATTACTCAATGCTTAGAGCCTTAGACATTCGTGATATTTTCTTTTCAAATAATGTTGGCTTTAGATACTATAGAGATGGCAATGGTGTCGCGAGATGAGTGATGAACAAGGAAAAGACAGTAAAAACGACCTACCTGGGACCATATCTCCTTGGATATTGATGGATGATGATGAGGAGGATCCAAAGGAGCACTTCTCCCATAGATACACAGTAACACGTCCCTGTGGAAAAATATTCAATTGAAAAATCCAACCTTAAATGCTAAAGGTTTTGTGCGACTTTCATCTTCTTGCAAAGGCTTTTTTGATGTAGCATCTTTTGTCTACTGATCTTCAACTGATCTTCAATACGAGGCTTGGTACACACCGAGAGGGTTCTTGCTAAAGGAGTCACCGTGCGAACGAATGAACAAAGGACAAAATAGCTGTGCGCACCCTTACATTTCACACACAGCCAAAGCACAAATTGAGTCACGGCGCAAACCAATGAATAGAGGAAAAAACAGTTGGGCGAGCACTTGCATTTTACACACAGTCAAGCATGTGTAGGGTCTACCTCCAACTTGGAGTGCCATGTTGTGTCGCCGCTTTTGCATGCCATGGGTAGCCAACTCTGGCTACCTATAGGGATGGACAAGCTACTCCACAGCCAATGGGAGCCCTTGCTCCAACCTACAATAAAACATTCCCGTGTACCTGCAAATTCTCATGTACCTTTATATCCTCTATCTTGGCTATTGAAATGTGTGGTGCCATTGAGGACAAAGTATAAGTAGTGGACCAAGATCAATAGCATGCAACCACATCACACTTGGACATTATCACACATGAGCATATTTGTAAGAGGTGTACCCTCCTCATATAAAAAGGGTCATTTCCAAGCAATGAACATAAGCAGCTCTCTATGAGTACAAGTTTCCATCTTGTAACCTAATTATGCTTGAGTCAAGCTTGATTAAGTCATTAGGAGTTTCATGATGTTGTTAATTATGCTACATTAACCATAAGATTAGTATTTCTTAATCATATGATTAGGATTGAGCACACCATAGCTATGCATGCTTGAGGCCTCATTCATATCCATGGTATAAAGCCACTCCTCTTCTCATGAACTTCTCCATTAGCTTAGCCTCAGCCCACATTAATCCTTTCCACCAGTAATCTCATGTTTATTAAACCAATTCTCAATTTTTCCAGCATCTTATCCATAGCTCCCACTTGTGGACAAAATTTTCATAGCTTGATTCTCCACATCCTCTTCACTATTGATCAATTCCTCTTAGATATATCTTGGACTCGGGTATCAAGTACTTTGGCATACTACATGACCCGGGAGACGTGGATGTGCACAGGCACTACAAACAAGCACAAATCCACCAAATTTGGGCGACTTTGAGCTATTTCTTTCCCTTGGGACATTGATTCTCATCAAGGGTTCTTCTAAGGCTATCAACAAAGCCCCATCAAAAGCTTTTGCATTTGCTCAATTTTGACCTCCAAAGTTTGATGTTGTTTATCACTATTTTTAGCTCTAATCACTATAATTAAGAGGATAATGAAAAAAAATTGGCCTAATTAAATGTTAAAATTGAATTCCTTAGGTTGTATTATCCTTGTTTGAGTGTCAAATCTCTCATTTGGCATTTGGGTCATTAACGGGAAGCCTTTTGAGCATATTCAGTTTTACCACTAATTTGTAAGCAATTAGACACTACCAAGAGTCAAACTCTAGTAAGACCTTTGCAATGGTGTCAAGCACTATCACAAATGTTGAGAAGTTCAATGGGGAAGGGTTCCACACCTTACAGAGATGAAGTACCCTCTAAAGCATAAGAAATTGTGAAAAATCATTAAGAAAAATGTGCCGGATGAACCAATTGAAGGGTGGGTTGAAAAAGATAAGCGATCAATGTCACTTATTGGTTTACACCTAGTTGTATTCATCACATCAACTCTAAGGAACACGCTGCAAAGGATGCATGGGATACATTGAAGCTCGTGTTTGGAGCTAAGGCAAAGAACCAGGAAATTCACTTAAAGCTTGAATTCTATGGTCTACAAATGAACTTTAACGAGTCTTTGGCTCAATTTGTTAGTAAAATGAAAGCATCATGACCCAGATAGATGGAATAGATGCTAAGATTAGAGATAAATATGCACCTGCAATACTCATAAAAAGCATGCCAGAGGAATATGGTGCACTTGTAACCACTCTAAAGAATCTACTTGAACCAACATTTGAGAATTATACTTGAAGAAGAGAAGCAGTTAAAGAATGCCATACAAAGTACATCAAGGAAACAAGCTTTGACATCTTGTGTTACCACACTTAACCACCTTGAGTAGCATGTTGTACTAAGGGGAAGTGATGGATCTTTTGTAATACACATTCAACCACCTTGTAGTATCCTATACATCATGGCACCAAGGGGGGGTGTTTAAATTTGTGGCGCCATTGTGGGAAAGGTATGAGTAGAGGACCAGGATCAAGAGCATGCAACCACATCACACTTGGACATTATCCCACATGAGCATATTTGTAAGAGGTTTACCCTCCTCTTATAAAAAGGGTTATTTCCAAACGCAAGCAGCTTGCAAGCCTCTCTATGAGTAGAAGTTTCCATCTTATAACCTGATTGTGTGTGACTCAAGCTTGGTTGTCATTAGGAGTTTTGCTATGTTGTTAATTAGTCCTCCCAACCCACCATAAGATTAGTATTTCTTAATCACATGATTAGGATTGAGCACACCATAGCTATGTATGCTTGAGGATTCATGTCCAATATTTTGACACTGGCTTGCGCACCTGTGGTCCTGGTTTGTTGGAGTGTGATCCGCCTTCTATCAGCTACTGCAACCCCCCTAATACAAGTACCTTCTTTGAGCCTGATGTAGTTTCCAACCTGCTCTGTTGTTGTTTGATCTTGTCGACTTCCTTATGCATATTAATGCACCGATTAATGTTTTGTACTCCTGCATGTCAAAGTCCAGATGAAGTATTCCCATGCATGTTACTATTTGGTTCCTAGATTTTGGTTTGTGGAGGTAACAAGAATCTCACGGGCTACTACAACACCATGAACTGAGCATGACCTCCAACAATTTATATTTGTTGGGCAGATCTCTCTCTCTTTCTCTCTCTCTCTCTCTCTCTCTCTCTCTCTCTCTCTCTCAGTAGGTTACATTGAAATTGTAAAATTGGGTTTCTTTTCATGTTCATAAAGGAACATGCTGTTGAAGTTTCTATAAAGAAATACGTTCTTATAAACTAATTTTAATGACTTGTTAATGCTTGTAGTAGTCTCTGAAACCCAACCACTTCATAGCATAACAACAAATAAACAACGTGATTACAAGTTATCACTAATAGTGGCCTCTATGAGCTATATAGAACAGACACCTCAAATAACATCGGTGCCTACAAAGATACATGAAAAAGTACATCTTTGTGTTGAAAACTAGCTAGTTGTCTAGGTAGGTTCAAAACATTCATTCCTCCCAACATAAATCAAGCAAAGTCCATATGTATTGACACCACTCCTATAGTTTTTGAAATCCTTAGGGCATGGATTCTGTAATGTCAATGTTGTGAAGTGATAGATGCATCTGCCTTCCCTACATTCAACCTACCATCATAAACATACAAATTAGCTCTGAATTACACTTTGATTTTCTTCACTGGAGTCTAGAAACTTCTTGTGGAACGGAATGGTTGGCAACCGTTGTCTGAACGATTTGTTGAGACTATGTTCTCTCTCTCTCTCTCTCTCTCTCTCTCTCTCTCTCTCTCTCTCTCTCTCTCTCCAGGTTGTATTGCAATTGTAAAATTGGTTTTTCATGTCCATAAAGAAATGCATTCTAATGAACTAATTTTATTGACGTGCTTATATAATTTACAACATACAAGATGGACTCCAAAGAACTTCATGACACTAATTGCTACACACAATACTCACCCCATTCCCATAGCCAACATTCTATGTAGGCACGTAGGAGTCTCAAATTCCAAACTATTGCAATGCCAAGTACCGTGTCTTCTCACCATGGACATTCATTCCATGTGCGTCCTCCCATCCAATCACTCACTTTCACAGCATGTTAACTGGACTGAGAATGGGATCTCCTTTCTCATTTAGGTCATATACCGAAGAGAGAAAGGCAATATAAAGAAGACAAAAAAGGGTGCTACCAATAGCGCTTGTGTGGATGAGCAGACAACTAGGGAAAGAGCCGTGGGTGGCACAACTCATCCACATTGTGGATCCATGGTGGTTGATGAATTTGGGAAAACTCTGAAAAGCAGGGAGTGGACCTTTGGTCAAAAGTTGCAACACAACTTGCTTCGCTTTTCCTAGAATGTGATAAAGACAGTGAAAGTTGTCGCAAAGGGATGGGGCCGTCTGTACACCTCTGAGTACAAGAAGGATAAGCCACACAATTCAATTTCAAGAGATGATCAAAAGGTCACTTGCCAATGGTTTGACACTGTGGACGAGCATATGCATGGTTGTGTGAATGTCATAAGCTACAACCATGCTCCTGCAAAAATAGGAGGGAGTGGTGTGGGTTGAGGTAGTGGAGTTTCTAATGTGGAAGATGCCGCTGAATCATAGGATCGCAAAAGAGGCAGTCTTGAATGAGGTGTCTGCCCAAGGTCCTCGCAAGGACAAGAACATTGAGGAGAGCCTTCTGGACATGGAGCACATAAAAAATGATGGCAATCCATCGAAAGGAGTCAGATGTAGACCGCAAGGCTCTAGAAACTCAAAAACTTGTGATGTTGGGAAACCTTACAACGGCCTTGACTGGTCTTATGGACGTCTTGAAGAGTTTTCAGAAGCCTTGAGTTGCAAGGAAGCTATGTTATTGTACTTTCATGTAGTGATTAACATGCCATTTGCTTGTTGTGCTTCATTTTGGTCCTGCGCTTGAAGCTTGTCATTCAATATGAAGGTGTTAAGTTTTACCTCATTTGTCTCACACTTGTTACATATGTTGATCATACTTTTCTAATAATGGGTAGCCTTTAACATGTAAAGCCTCAATCTGATGTCATTCCATTCATTGGGTTCAAGTGATGAAAGAATCAATGCTCATTGTGTTTGGCACTATTGCAATTCTCATAGCCATGATTACTAAGATAGAATTAAGTGAGTGGTGCTATGATGCGAGTGAGGCAATCACACATTGGATGACATTTTTTAGTCAGTGCATGGCTCGTGCAATATTGGCATGCAAAGCCCGAATTGCTCGTCGCGTCGATGCCACGAACGTAGGTCCTATTGGGGCTTACTGTAGACCATAGGGATTCATGGAGAGATACTTGCTTGGTAGTTATTAAGATGGGATGTTCAAAAAGAGGATGAGATTGAGCAAAGATACCTACCACCTCTTGTGTGCAAGGCTAGCTCCATTCTAGCAAAGCTGTGCAGACACCAACTGCAAAAAAGCCATCGCTGTGGAGAAGCGTGTTTGTGTGGCATTGCACTGTCTAGCCACTAGCTCTAACTTACAAGTGGTTCTCTACATCCTCTGCACAAAAAAAAAGTGAGAGCTTTCTATGAGGCTATGGAGAATTGTGGCTTGCACAACTTAAACATAAAGTGGCCATCTCCTGAAAGGATGCTACCTTGGCGCAGAGGGATTCGAGGCTATATGTGGCATTCCGTATGTTATCGGTGATGTGGATGGTAGTCATGTGCCTATCATTGCTTTGCATGTGCATTCGAAAGACTAATTCAACAAGAAAGGTTTGATCAGCCACATGATCCCTATACAAGTTCACATTATTGTGTTCACTAATTAATCAAGCCCTATCGGGCTTGATTAATTAATGAACATGTGGCTAGCCTAAATATGTGGTCATGCACACTATACGAGCAAGGTGACGTGAAAAATAAAGTTTAATTATTGTTTGTCAACAATCTATTTGACCATGCATATGTGTACATGGACAACTACATACCACAAATAGGCTTGGTGTGAGCCTTGAATAGACCAATTGGATTATTCCAAATATAGGGAATGGGATTATGCATATGGACAAGAAAGGAGATGTTTCAATCTACAAAGGTATGAAAGATCGGGTCGTATATTACTCAATGCTTAGAGCCTTAGACATTCGTGATATTTTCTTTTCAAATAATGTTGGCTTTAGATACTATAGAGATGGCAATGGTGTCGCGAGATGAGTGATGAACAAGGAAAAGACAGTAAAAACGACCTACCTGGGACCATATCTCCTTGGATATTGATGGATGATGATGAGGAGGATCCAAAGGAGCACTTCTCCCATAGATACACAGTAACACGTCCCTGTGGAAAAATATTCAATTGAAAAATCCAACCTTAAATGCTAAAGGTTTTGTGCGACTTTCATCTTCTTGCAAAGGCTTTTTTGATGTAGCATCTTTTGTCTACTGATCTTCAACTGATCTTCAATACGAGGCTTGGTACACACCGAGAGGGTTCTTGCTAAAGGAGTCACCGTGCGAACGAATGAACAAAGGACAAAATAGCTGTGCGCACGCTTACATTTCACACACAGCCAAAGCACAAATTGAGTCACGGCGCAAACCAATGAATAGAGGAAAAAACAGTTGGGCGAGCACTTGCATTTTAAACACAGTCAAAGCATGTGTAGGGTCTACCTCCAACTTGGAGTGCCATGTTGTGTCGCCGCTTTTGCATGCCATGGGTAGCCAACTCTGGCTACCTATAGGGATGGACAAGCTACTCCACAGCCAATGGGAGCCCTTGCTCCAACCTACAATAAAACATTCCCGTGTACCTGCAAATTCTCATGTACCTTTATATCCTCCATCTTGGCTATTGAAATGTGTGGTGCCATTGAGGACAAAGTATAAGTAGTGGACCAAGATCAATAGCATGCAACCACATCACACTTGGACATTATCACACATGAGCATATTTGTAAGAGGTGTACCCTCCTCATATAAAAAGGGTCATTTCCAAGCAATGAACATAAGCAGCTCTCTATGAGTACAAGTTTCCATCTTGTAACCTAATTATGCTTGAGTCAAGCTTGATTAAGTCATTAGGAGTTTCATGATGTTGTTAATTATGCTACATCCACCATAAGATTAGTATTTCTTAATCATATGATTAGGATTGAGCACACCATAGCTATGCATGCTTGAGGCCTCATTCATATCCATGGTATAAAGCCACTCCTCTTCTCATGAACTTCTCCATTAGCTTAGCCTCAGCCCACATTAATCCTTTCCACCAGTAATCTCATGTTTATTAAACCAATTCTCAATTTTTCCAGCATCTTATCCATAGCTCCCACTTGTGGACAAAATTTTCATAGCTTGATTCTCCACATCCTCTTCACTATTGATCAATTCCTCTTAGATATATCTTGGACTCGGGTATCAAGTACTTTGGCATACTACATGACCCGGGAGACGTGGATGTGCACAGGCACTACAAACAAGCACAAATCCACCAAATTTGGGCGACTTTGAGCTATTTCTTTCCCTTGGGACATTGATTCTCATCAAGGGTTCTTCTAAGGCTATCAACAAAGCCCCATCAAAAGCTTTTGCATTTGCTCAATTTTGACCTCCAAAGTTTGATGTTGTTTATCACTATTTTTAGCTCTAATCACTATAATTAAGAGGATAATGAAAAAAAATTGGCCTAATTAAATGTTAAAATTGAATTCCTTAGGTTGTATTATCCTTGTTTGAGTGTCAAATCTCTCATTTGGCATTTGGGTCATTAACGGGAAGCCTTTTGAGCATATTCAGTTTTACCACTAATTTGTAAGCAATTAGACACTACCAAGAGTCAAACTCTAGTAAGACCTTTGCAATGGTGTCAAGCACTATCACAAATGTTGAGAAGTTCAATGGGGAAGGGTTCCACACCTTACAGAGATGAAGTACCCTCTAAAGCATAAGAAATTGTGAAAAATCATTAAGAAAAATGTGCCGGATGAACCAATTGAAGGGTGGGTTGAAAAAGATAAGCGATCAATGTCACTTATTGGTTTACACCTAGTTGTATTCATCACATCAACTCTAAGGAACACGCTGCAAAGGATGCATGGGATACATTGAAGCTCGTGTTTGG
The DNA here is from genome assembly GCF_041138505.1 of Cibotium barometz. NCBI lineage: Eukaryota > Viridiplantae > Streptophyta > Polypodiopsida > Cyatheales > Cibotiaceae > Cibotium > Cibotium barometz. The sequence continues at coordinate 20,792,362 of NC_141078.1, forward strand.
AGCTAAGGCAAAGAACCAGGAAATTCACTTAAAGCTTGAATTCTATGGTCTACAAATGAACTTTAACGAGTCTTTGGCTCAATTTGTTAGTAAAATGAAAGCATCATGACCCAGATAGATGGAATAGATGCTAAGATTAGAGATAAATATGCACCTGCAATACTCATAAAAAGCATGCCAGAGGAATATGGTGCACTTGTAACCACTCTAAAGAATCTACTTGAACCAACATTTGAGAATTATACTTGAAGAAGAGAAGCAGTTAAAGAATGCCATACAAAGTACATCAAGGAAACAAGCTTTGACATCTTGTGTTACCACACTTAACCACATTGAGTAGCATGTTGTACTAAGGGGAAGTGATGGATCTTTTGTAATACACATTCAACCACCTTGTAGTATCCTATACATCATGGCACCAAGGGGGGGTGTTTAAATTTGTGGTGCCATTGTGGGAAAGGTATGAGTAGAGGACCAGGATCAAGAGCATGCAACCACATCACACTTGGACATTATCCCACATGAGCATATTTGTAAGAGGTTTACCCTCCTCTTATAAAAAGGGTTATTTCCAAGCAATGAACGCAAGTAGCTTGCAAGCCTCTCTATGAGTAGAAGTTTCCATCTTATAACCTGATTGTGCGTGACTCAAGCTTGGTTGTCATTAGGAGTTTTGCTATGTTGTTAATTAGTCCTCCCAACCCACCATAAGATTAGTATTTCTTAATCACATGATTAGGATTGAGCACACCATAGCTATGTATGCTTGAGGATTCATGTCCAATATTTTGACACTGGCTTGCGCACCTGTGGTCCTGGTTTGTTGGAGTGTGATCCGCCTTCTATCAGCTACTGCAACCCCCCTAATATAAGTACCTTCTTTGAGCCTGATGTAGTTTCCAACCTGCTCTGTTGTTGTTGGATCTTGTCGACTTCCTTATGCATATTAATGCACCGATTAATGTTTTGTACTCCTGCATGTCAAAGTCCAGATGAAGTATTCCCATGCATGTTACTATTTGGTTCCTAGATTTTGGTTTGTGGAGGTAACAAGAATCTCACGGGCTACTACAACACCATGAACTGAGCATGACCTCCAACAATTTATATTTGTTGGGCAGATCTCTCTCTCTCTCTCTCTCTCTCTCTCTCTCTCTCTCTCTCTCTCTCTCTCTCTCTCTCAGTAGGTTACATTGAAATTGTAAAATTGGGTTTCTTTTCATGTTCATAAAGGAACATGCTGTTGAAGTTTCTATAAAGAAATACGTTCTTATAAACTAATTTTAATGACTTGTTAATGCTTGTAGTAGTCTCTGAAACCCAACCACTTCATAGCATAACAACAAATAAACAACGTGATTACAAGTTATCACTAATAGTGGCCTCTATGAGCTATATAGAACAGACACCTCAAATAACATCGGTGCCTACAAAGATACATGAAAAAGTACATCTTTGTGTTGAAAACTAGCTAGTTGTCTAGGTAGGTTCAAAACATTCATTCCTCCCAACATAAATCAAGCAAAGTCCATATGTATTGACACCACTCCTATAGTTTTTGAAATCCTTAGGGCATGGATTCTGTAATGTCAATGTTGTGAAGTGATAGATGCATCTGCCTTCCCTACATTCAGCCTACCATCATAAACATACAAATTAGCTCTGAATTACACTCTGATTTTCTTCACTGGAGTCTAGAAACTTCTTGTGGAACGGAATGGTTGGCAACCGTTGTTTGAACAATTTGTTGAGACTATGTTCTCTCTCTCTCTCTCTCTCTCTCTCTCTCAACAGGTTGTATTGCAATTGTAAAATTGGTTTTTCATGTCCATAAAGAAATGCATTCTAATGAACTAATTTTATTGACGTGCTTATATAATTTACAACATACAAGATGGACTCCGAAGAACTTCATGACACTAATTGCTACACACAATACTCACCCCATTCCCATAGCCAACATTCTATGTAGGCACGTAGGAGTCTCAAATTCCAAACTATTGCAATGCCAAGTACCGTGTCTTCTCACCATGGACATTCATTCCATGTGCGTCCTCCCATCCAATCACTCACTTTCATAGCATGTTAACTGGACTGAGAATGGGATCTCCTTTCTCATTTAGGTCATATACCAAAGGCCAGGTTTGCCTACCACACTAGTCCATCAAGTCATACAACCTCCCAATTATGCCATCTAAGGATAGCATGCTGGAATGCAGTTTGAGGAAAGTGGGCAGACACCATTAGTGCCTCAGAAAAAGCCAGCAAAGAGGAGATACATGAAAGCTAAAGATGCTAGCTTGGAGGGATTCGAGACACAAGAGAAAGGCAATATAAAGAAGACGAAAAAGGGTGCTACCAATAGCGCTTGTGTGGATGAGCAGACAACTAGGGAAAGAGCCGTGGGTGGCACAACTCATCCACATTTGTGGATCCATGGTGGTTGATGAATTTGGGAAAACTCTGAAAAGCAGGGAGTGGACCTTTGGTCAAAAGTTGCAACACAACTTGCTTCGCTTTTCCTAGAATGTGATAAAGACAGTGAAAGTTGTCGCAAAGGGATGGGGCCGTCTGTACACCTCTGAGTACAAGAAGGATAAGGCACACAATTCAATTTCAAGAGATGATCAAAAGGTCACTTGCCAATGGTTTGACACTATGGACGAGCATATGCATGGTTGTGTGAATGTCATAAGCTACAACCATGCTCCTGCAAAAATAGGAGGGAGTGGCGTGGGTTGAGGCAGTGGAGTTTCTAATGTGGAAGATGCCGCTGAATCATAGGATCGCAAAAGAGGCAGTCTTGAATGAGGTGTCTGCCCAAGGTCCTCGCAAGGACAAGAACATTGAGGAGAGCCTTCTGGACATGGTGAGCACATAAAAAATGATGGCAATCCATCGAAAGGAGTCAGATGTAGACCGCAAGGCTCTAGAAACTCAAAAACTTGTGATGTTGGGAAACCTTACAACGGCCTTGACTGGTCTTATGGATGTCTTGAAGAGTTTTCAAAAGCCTTGAGTTGCAAGGAAGCTATGTTATTGTACTTTCATGTAGTGATTAACATGCCATTTGCTTGTTGTACTTCATTTTGGTCCTGCGCTTGAAGCTTGTCATTCAATATGAAGGTGTTAAGTTTTACCTCATTTGTCTCACACTTGTTACATATGTTGATCATACTTTTCTAATAATGGGTAGCCTTTAACATGTAAAGCCTCAATCTGATGTCATTCCATTCATTGGGTTCAAGTGATGAAAGAATCAATGCTCATTGTGTTTGGCACTATTGCAATTCTCATAGCCATGATTACTAAGATAGAATTAAGTGAGTGGTGCTATGATGCGAGTGAGGCAATCACACATTGGGATGACATTTTCTAGTCAGTGCATGGCTCGTGCAATATTGGCATGCAAAGCCCGGATTGCTCGTCGTCGATGCCACGAGCGTAGGTCCTATTGGGGGCTTACTGTAGACCATAGGGATTCATGGAGAGATACTTGCTTGGTAGTTATTAAGATGGGATGTTCAAAAAGGGGATGAGATTGAGCAAAGATACCTACCACCTCTTGTGTGCAAGGCTAGCTCCATTCTAGCAAAGTTGTGCACACACCAACTGCAAAAAAGCCATCGCTGTGGAGAAGCGTGTTTGTTTGGCATTGCACTGTCTAGCCACTAGCTCTAACTTACAAGTGGTTCTCTACATCCTCTGCACAAAAAAAAAGTGAGAGCTTTCTATGAGGCTATGGAGAATTGTGGCTTGCACAACTTAAACATAAAGTGGCCATCTCCTGAAAGGATGCTACCTTGGCGCAGAGGGATTTGAGGCTATATGTGGCATTCCGTATGTTATCGGTGATGTGGATGGTAGTCATGTGCCTATCATTGCTTTGCATGTGCATTCGAAAGACTAATTCAACAAGAAAGGTTTGATCAGCCACATGATCCCTATACAAGTTCACATTATTGTGTTCACTAATTAATCAAGCCCGATAGGGCTTGATTAATTAATGAACATGTGGCTAGCCTAAATATGTGGTCATGCACACTATACGAGCAAGGTGACGTGAAAAATAAAGTTTAATTATTGTTTGTCAACAATCTATTTGACCATGCATATGTGTACATGGACAACTACATACCACAAATAGGCTTGGTGTGAGCCTTGAATAGACCAATTGGATTATTCCCAATATAGGGAATGGGATTATGCATATGGACAAGAAAAGAGATGTTTCAATCTACAAAGGTATGAAAGATCGGGTCGTATATTACTCAATGCTTAGAGCCTTAGACATTCGTGATATTTTCTTTTCAAATAATGTTGGCTTTAGATACTATAGAGATGGCAATGGTGTCGCGAGATGAGTGATGAACAAGGAAAAGACAGCAAAGACGACCTACCTGGGAGCCAGACGACCTACCTGGGAGCCAAAACAATCACATATCTCCTTGGATATTGATGGATGATGAGGAGGATCCAAAGGAGCACTTCTCCCATAGATACACAGTAACACGTCCCTGTGGAAAAATATTCAATTGAAAAATCCAACCTTAAATGCTAAAGGTTTTGTGCGACTTTCATCTTCTTGCAAAGGCTTTTTTGATGTAGCATCTTTTGTCTACTGATCTTCAATACGCGGCCACCGAGAGTGCTTGCTAAAGGAGTCACGGTGCGAACGAATGCACAAAGGACAAAATAGCTGTGCGCACGCTTACATTTCACACACAGCCAAAGCACAAATTGAGTCACGGCGCAAACCAATGAATAGAGGAAAAAACAGTTGGGCGAGCACTTGCATTTCAAAGCATGTGTAGGGTCTACCTCCAACTTGGAGTGCCATGTTGTGTCGCCGCTTTTGCATGCCATGGGTAGCCAACTCTGGCTACCTATAGGGATGGACAAGCTACTCCACAGCCAATGGGAGCCCTTGCTCCAACCTACAATAAAACATTCCCATGTACCTGCAAATTCTCATGTACCTTTATATCCTCCATCTTGGCTATTGAAATGTGTGGTGCCATTGAGGACAAAGTATAAGTAGTGGACCAAGATCAATAGCATGCAACCACATCACACTTGGACATTATCACACATGAGCATATTTGTAAGAGGTGTACCCTCCTCATATAAAAAGGGTCATTTCCAAGCAATGAACATAAGCAGCTCTCTATGAGTACAAGTTTCCATCTTGTAACCTAATTATGCTTGAGTCAAGCTTGATTAAGTCATTAGGAGTTTCATGATGTTGTTAATTATGCTACATCCACCATAGGATTAGTATTTCTTAATCATATGATTAGGATTGAGCACACCATAGCTATGCATGCTTGAGGCCTCATTCATATCCATGGTATCAGAGCCACTCCTCTTCTCATGAACTTCTCCATTAGCTTAGCCTCAGCCCACATTAATCCTATCCACCAGTAATCTCATGTTTATTAAACCAATTCTCAATTTTTCCAGCATCTTATCCATAGCTCCAACTTGTGGACAAAATTTTCATAGCTTGATTCTCCACATCCTCTTCACTATTGATCAATTCCTCTTAGATATATCTTGTTGACCGCATTGCTATTCTATTGGCTTAATTTCTCATAAATCGTCTCATTTTCACCGACTGTAGAAATGCTCCATTCGTTTACATGATGTAGTCAACATTGGATCAAGCCCTTATAGGGCTCGTTAGACACTACTACAAGGACTCGGGTATCAAGTACTTTGGCATACTACATGACCCGGGAGACGTGGATGTGCACAGGCACTACAAACAAGCACAAATCCACCAAATTTGGGCGACTTTGAGCTATTTCTTTCCCTTGGGACATTGATTCTCATCAAGGGTTCTTCTAAGGCTATCAACAAAGCCCCATCAAAAGCTTTTACATTTGCTCAATTTTGACCTTCAAAGTTTAATGTTGTTTATCACTATTTTTAGCTCTAATCACTATAATTAAGAGGACAATGAAAAAAAATTGGCCTAGTTAAATGTTAAAATTGAATTCCTTAGGTTTTATTATCCTTAGGTTTTATTATCCTTGTTTGAGTGTCAAATCTCTCATTTGGCATTTGGGTCATTAACGGGAAGCCTTTTGAGCATATTCAGTTTTACCACTAATTTGTAAGCAATTAGACACTACCAAGAGTCAAACTCTAGTAAGACCTTTGCAATGGTGTCAAGCACTATCACAAATGTTGAGAAGTTCAATGGGGAAGGGTTCCACACCTTACAGAGATGAAGTACCCTCTAAAGCATAAGAAATTGTGAAAAATCATTAAGAAAAATGTGCCGGATGAACCAATTGAAGGGTGGGTTGAAAATGATGAGCAATCAATGTCACTTATTGGTTTACACCTAGTTGTATTCATCACATCAACTCTAAGGAACACGCTGCAAAGGATGCATGGGATACATTGAAGCTCGTGTTTGGAGCTAAGGCAAAGAACCAGGAAATTCACTTAAAGCTTGAATTCTATGGTCTACAAATGAACTTTAACGAGTCTTTGGCTCAATTTGTTAGTAAAATGAAAGCATCATGACCCAGATAGATGGAATAGATGCTAAGATTAGAGATAAATATGCACCTGCAATACTCATAAAAAGCATGCCAGAGGAATATGGTGCACTTGTAACCACTCTAAAGAATCTACTTGAACCAACATTTGAGAATTATACTTGAAGAAGAGAAGCAGTTAAAGAATGCCATACAAAGTACATCAAGGAAACAAGCTTTGACATCTTGTGTTACCACACTTAACCACCTTGAGTAGCATGTTGTACTAAGGGGAAGTGATGGATCTTTTGTAATACACATTCAACCACCTTGTAGTATCCTATACATCATGGCACCAAGGGGGGGTGTTTAAATTTGTGGCGCCATTGTGGGAAAGGTATGAGTAGAGGACCAGGATCAAGAGCATGCAACCACATCACACTTGGACATTATCCCACATGAGCATATTTGTAAGAGGTTTACCCTCCTCTTATAAAAAGGGTTATTTCCAAGCAATGAACGCAAGCAGCTTGCAAGCCTCTCTATGAGTAGAAGTTTCCATCTTATAACCTGATTGTGCGTGACTCAAGCTTGGTTGTCATTAGGAGTTTTGCTATGTTGTTAATTAGTCCTCCCAACCCACCATAAGATTAGTATTTCTTAATCACATGATTAGGATTGAGCACACCATAGCTATGTATGCTTGAGGATTCATGTCCAATATTTTGACACTGGCTTGCGCACCTGTGGTCCTAGTTTGTTGGAGTGTGATCCGCCTTCTATCAGCTGCTGCAACCCCCCTAATACAAGTACCTTCTTTGAGCCTGATGTAGTTTCCAACCTGCTCTGTTGTTGTTGGATCTTGTCGACTTCCTTATGCATATTAATGCACCGATTAATGTTTTGTACTCCTGCATGTCAAAGTCCAGATGAAGTATTCCCATGCATGTTACTATTTGGTTCCTAGATTTTGGTTTGTGGAGGTAACAAGAATCTCACGGGCTACTACAACACCATGAACTGAGCATGACCTCCAACAATTTATATTTGTTGGGCAGATCTCTCTCTCTCTCTCTCTCTCTCTCTCTCTCTCTCTCTCTCTCTCTCTCTCAGTAGGTTACATTGAAATTGTAAAATTGGGTTTCTTTTCATGTTCATAAAGGAACATGCTGTTGAAGTTTCTATAAAGAAATACGTTCTTATAAACTAATTTTCATGACTTGTTAATGCTTGAAGTAGTCTCTGAAACCCAACCACTTCATAGCATAACAACAAATAAACAACGTGATTACAAGTTGTCACTAATAGTGGCCTCTATTAGCTATATAGAACAGACACCTCAAATAACATCAGTGCCTACAAAGATACATGAAAAAGTACATCTTTGTGTTGGAAACTAGCTAGTTGTCTAGGTAGGTTCAAAACATTCATTCGTCCCAACATAAATCAAGCAAAGTCCATATGTATTGACACCACTCCTATAGTTTTTGAAATCCTTAGGGCATGGATTGTGTAATGTCAATGTTGTGAAGTGATAGATGCATCTGCCTTCCCTACATTCAGCCTAGCATCATAAACATACAAATTAGCTCTGAATTACACTCTGATTTTCTTCACTGGAGTCTATAAACTTCTTGTGGAACGGAATGGTTGGCAACCGTTGTCTGAACGATTTGTTGAGACTATGTTCTCTCTCTCTCTCTCTCTCTCTCTCTCTCTCTCTCTCTCTCTCTCTCTCTCTCTCTCTCTCTCTCTCTCTCTCTCAACAGGTTGTATTGCAATTGTAAAATTGGTTTTTCATGTCCATAAAGAAATGCATTCTAATGAACTAATTTTATTGACGTGCTTATATAATTTACAACATACAAGATGGACTCCGAAGAACTTCATGACACTAATTGCTACACACAATACTCACCCCATTCCCATAGCCAACATTCTATGTAGGCACGTAGGAGTCTCAAATTCCAAACTATTGCAATGCCAAGTACCATGTCTTCTCACCATGGACATTCATTCCATGTGCGTCCTCCCATCCAATCACTCACTTTCATAGCATGTTAACTGGACTGAGAATGGGATCTCCTTTCTCATTTAGGTCATATACCAAAGGCCAGGTTTGCCTACCACACTAGTCCATCAAGTCATACAACCTCCCAATTATGCCATCTAAGGATAGCATGCTGGAATGCAGTTTGAGGAAAGTGGGCAGACACCATTAGTGCCTCAGAAAAAGCCAGCAAAGAGGAGATACATGAAAGCTAAAGATGCTAGCTTGGAGGGATTCGAGACACAAGAGAAAGGCAATATAAAGAAGACGAAAAAGGGTGCTACCAATAGCGCTTGTGTGGATGAGCAGACAACTAGGGAAAGAGCCGTGGGTGGCACAACTCATCCACATTTGTGGATCCATGGTGGTTGATGAATTTGGGAAAACTCTGAAAAGCAGGGACTGGACCTTTGGTCAAAAGTTGCAACACAACTTGCTTCGCTTTTCCTAGAATGTGATAAAGACAGTGAAAGTTGTCGCAAAGGGATGGGGCCATCTGTACACCTCTGAGTACAAGAAGGATAAGGCACACAATTCAATTTCAAGAGATGATCAAAAGGTCACTTGCCAATGGTTTGACACTGTGGACGAGCATATGCATGGTTGTGTGAATGTCATAAGCTACAACCATGCTCCTGCAAAAATAGGAGGGAGTGGTGTGGGTTGAGGCAGTGGAGTTTCTAATGTGGAAGATGCCGCTGAATCATAGGATCGCAAAAGAGGCCGTCTTGAATGAGGTGTCTGCCCAAGGTCCTCGCAAGGACAAGAACATTGAGGAGAGCCTTCTGGACATGGTGAGCACATAAAAAATGATGGCAATCCATCGAAAGGAGTCAGATGTAGACCGCAAGGCTCTAGAAACTCAAAAACTTGTGATGTTGGGAAACCTTACAACGGCCTTGACTGGTCTTATGGATGTCTTGAAGAGTTTTCAGAAGCCTTGAGTTGCAAGGAAGCTATGTTATTGTACTTTCATGTAGTGATTAACATGCCATTTGCTTGTTGTACTTCATTTTGGTCCTGCGCTTGAAGCTTGTCATGCAATATGAAGGTGTTAAGTTTTACCTCATTTGTCTCACACTTGTTACATATGTTGATCATACTTTTCTAATAATGGGTAGCCTTTAACATGTAAAGCCTCAATCTGATGTCATTCCATTCATTGGGTTCAAGTGATGAAAGAATCAATGCTCATTGTGTTTGGCACTATTGCAATTCTCATAGCCATGATTACTAAGATAGAATTAAGTGAGTGGTGCTATGATGCGAGTGAGGCAATCACACATTGGATGACATTTTTTAGTCAGTGCATGGCTCGTGCAATATTGGCATGCAAAGCCCGGATTGCTCGTCGTCGATGCCACGAGCGTAGGTCCTATTGGGGGCTTACTGTAGACCATAGGGATTCATGGAGAGATACTTGCTTGGTAGTTATTAAGATGGGATGTTCAAAAAGAGGATGAGATTGAGCAAAGATACCTACCACCTCTTGTGTGCAAGGCTAGCTCCATTCTAGCAAAGCTGTGCACACACCAACTGCAAAAAAGCCATCGCTGTGGAGAAGCGTGTTTGTGTGGCATTGCACTGTCTAGCCACTAGCTCTAACTAACAAGTGGTTATCTACATCCTCTGCACAAAAAAAAGTGAGAGCTTTCTATGAGGCTATGGAGAATTGTGGCTTGCACAACTTAAACATAAAGTGGCCATCTCCTGAAAGGATGCTACCTTGGCGCAGAGGGATTCGAGGCTATATGTGGCATTCCGTATGTTATCGGTGATGTGGATGGTAGTCATGTGCCTATCATTGCTTTGCATGTGCATTCGAAAGACTAATTCAACAAGAAAGGTTTGATCAGCCACATGATCCCTATACAAGTTCACATTATTGTGTTCACTAATTAATCGAGCCCGATAGGGCTTGATTAATTAATGAACATGTGGCTAGCCTAAATATGTGGTCATGCACACTATACGAGCAAGGTGACGTGAAAAATAAAGTTTAATTATTGTTTGTCAACAATCTATTTGACCATGCATATGTGTACATGGACAACTACATACCACAAATAGGCTTGGTGTGAGCCTTGAATAGACCAATTGGATTATTCCCAATATAGGGAATGGGATTATGCATATGGACAAGAAAAGAGATGTTTCAATCTACAAAGGTATGAAAGATCGGGTCGTATATTACTCAATGCTTAGAGCCTTAGACATTCGTGATATTTTCTTTTCAAATAATGTTGGCTTTAGATACTATAGAGATGGCAATGGTGTCGCGAGATGAGTGGTGAACAAGGAAAAGATAGCAAAGACGACCTACCTGGGAGCCAAAACAATCACATATCTCCTTGGATATTGATGGATGATGAGGAGGATCCAAAGGAGCACTTCTCCCATAGATACACAGTAACACGTCCCTGTGGAAAAATATTCAATTGAAAAATCCAACCTTAAATGCTAAAGGTTTTGTGCGACTTTCATCTTCTTGCAAAGGCTTTTTTGATGTAGCATCTTTTGTCTACTGATCTTCAATACGCGGCCACCGAGAGTGCTTGCTAAAGGAGTCACGGTGCGAACGAATGCACAAAGGACAAAATAGCTGTGCGCACGCTTACATTTCACACACAGCCAAAGCACAAATTGAGTCACGGCGCAAACCAATGAATAGAGGAAAAAACAGTTGGGCGAGCACTTGCATTTCAAAGCATGTGTAGGGTCTACCTCCAACTTGGAGTGCCATGTTGTGTCGCCGCTTTTGCATGCCATGGGTAGCCAACTCTGGCTACCTATAGGGATGGACAAGCTACTCCACAGCCAATGGGAGCCCTTGCTCCAACCTACAATAAAACATTCCCATGTACCTGCAAATTCTCATGTACCTTTATATCCTCCATCTTGGCTATTGAAATGTGTGGTGCCATTGAGGACAAAGTATAAGTAGTGGACCAAGATCAATAGCATGCAACCACATCACACTTGGACATTATCACACATGAGCATATTTGTAAGAGGTGTACCCTCCTCATATAAAAAGGGTCATTTCCAAGCAATGAACATAAGCAGCTCTCTATGAGTACAAGTTTCCATCTTGTAACCTAATTATGCTTGAGTCAAGCTTGATTAAGTCATTAGGAGTTTCATGATGTTGTTAATTATGCTACATCCACCATAGGATTAGTATTTCTTAATCATATGATTAGGATTGAGCACACCATAGCTATGCATGCTTGAGGCCTCATTCATATCCATGGTATCAGAGCCACTCCTCTTCTCATGAACTTCTCCATTAGCTTAGCCTCAGCCCACATTAATCCTTTCCACCAGTAATCTCATGTTTATTAAACCAATTCTCAATTTTTCCAGCATCTTATCCATAGCTCCCACTTGTGGACAAAATTTTCATAGCTTGATTCTCCACATCCTCTTCACTATTGATCAATTCCTCTTAGATATATCTTGTTGACCTCATTGCTATTCTATTGGCTTAATTTCTCATAAATCGTCTCATTTTCACCGACTGTAGAAATGCTCCATTCGTTTACATGATGTAGTCAACATTGGATCAAGCCCTTATAGGGCTCGTTAGACACTACTACAAGGACTCGGGTATCAAGTACTTTGGCATACTACATGACCCGGGAGATGTGGATGTGCACAGGCACTACAAACAAGCACAAATCCACCAAATTTGGGCGACTTTGAGCTATTTCTTTCCCTTGGGACATTGATTCTCATCAAGGGTTCTTCTAAGGCTATCAACAAAAGCTTTTACATTTGCTCAATTTTGACCTCCAAAGTTTGATGTTGTGTATCACTATTTTTAGTTCTAATCACTATAATTAAGAGGATAATGAAAAAAAATTAGCCTAATTAAATGTTAAAATTGAATTCCTCAGGTTGTATTATCCTTGTTTGAGTGTCAAATCTCTCATTTGGCATTTGGGTCATTAACGGGAAGCCTTTTGAGCATATTCAGTTTTACCACTAATTTGTAAGCAATTAGACACTACCAAGAGTCAAACTCTAGTAAGACCTTTGCAATGGTGTCAAGCACTATCACAAATGTTGAGAAGTTCAATGGGGAAGGGTTCCACACTTTACAGAGATGAAGTACCCTCTAAAGCATAAGAAATTGTGAAAAATCATTAAGAAAAATGTGCCGGATGAACCAATTGAAGGGTGGGTTGAAAAAGATGAGCAATCAATGTCACTTATTGGTTTACACCTAGTTGTATTCATCACATCAACTCTAAGGAACACGCTGCAAAGGATGCATGGGATACATTGAAGCTCGTGTTTGGAGCTAAGGCAAAGAACCAGGAAATTCACTTAAAGCTTGAATTCTATGGTCTACAAATGAACTTTAACGAGTCTTTGGCTCAATTTGTTAGTAAAATGAAAGCATCATGACCCAGATAGATGGAATAGATGCTAAGATTAGAGATAAATATGCACCTGCAATACTCATAAAAAGCATGCCAGAGGAATATGGTGCACTTGTAACCACTCTAAAGAATCTACTTGAACCAACATTTGAGAATTATACTTGAAGAAGAGAAGCAATTAAAGAATGCCATACAAAGTACATCAAGGAAACAAGCTTTGACATCTTGTGTTACCACTTTGAGTAGCATGTTGTACTAAGGGGAAGTGATGGATCTTTTGTAATACACATTCAACCACACTTAACCACCTTGAGTAGCATGTTGTACTAAGGGGAAGTGATGGATCTTTTGTAATACACATTCAACCACCTTGTAGTATCCTATACATCATGGCACCAAGGGGGGGTGTTTAAATTTGTGGCGCCATTGTGGGAAAGGTATGAGTAGAGGACCAGGATCAAGAGCATGCAACCACATCACACTTGGACATTATCCCACATGAGCATATTTGTAAGAGGTTTACCCTCCTCTTATAAAAAGGGTTATTTCCAAGCAATGAACGCAAGCAGCTTGCAAGACTCTCTATGAGTAGAAGTTGCCATCTTATAACCTGATTGTGCGTGACTCAAGCTTGGTTGTCATTAGGAGTTTTGCTATGTTGTTAATTAGTCCTCCCAACCCACCATAAGATTAGTATTTCTTAATCACATGATTAGGATTGAGCACACCATAGCTATGTATCCTTGAGGATTCATGTCCAATATTTTGACACTGGCTTGCGCACCTGTGGTCCTGGTTTGTTGGAGTGTGATCCACCTTCTATCAGCTACTGCAACCCCCCTAATACAAGTACCTTCTTTGAGCCTGATGTAGTTTCCAACCTGCTCTGTTGTTGTTGGATCTTGTCGACTTCCTTATGCATATTAATGCACCGATTAATGTTTTGTACTCCTGCATGTCAAAGTCCAGATGAAGTATTCCCATGCATGTTACTATTTGGTTCCTAGATTTTGGTTTGTGGAGGTAACAAGAATCTCACGGGTTACTACAACACCATGAACTGAGCATGACCTCCAACAATTTATATTTGTTGGGCAGATCTCTCTCTCTCTCTCTCTCTCTCTCTCTCTCTCTCTCTCTCTCTCTCTCTCTCTCTCTCTCTCTCTCTCTCTCTCTCTCTCTCTCTCTCTCAATAGGTTACATTGAAATTGTAAAATTGGGTTTCTTTTCATGTTCATAAAGGAACATGCTGTTGAAGTTTCTATAAAGAAATACGTTCTTATAAACTAATTTTAATGACTTGTTAATGCTTGAAGTAGTCTCTGAAACCCAACCACTTCATAGCATAACAACAAATAAACAGCGTGATTACAAGTTGTCACTAATAGTGGCCTCTATTAGCTATATAGAACAGACACCTCAAATAACATCGGTGCCTACAAAGATACATGAAAAAGTACATCTTTGTGTTGAAAACTAGCTAGTTGTCTAGGTAGGTTCAAAACATTCATTCCTCCCAACATAAATCAAGCAAAGCCCATATGTATTGACACCACTCCTATAGTTTTTGAAATCCTTAGGGCATGGATTCTGTAATGTCAATGTTGTGAAGTGATAGATGCATCTGCCTTCCCTACATTCAGCCTACCATCATAAACATACAAATTAGCTCTGAATTACACTCTGATTTTCTTCACTGGAGTCTAGAAACTTCTTGTGGAACGGAATGGTTGGCAACCGTTGTCTGAACGATTTGTTGAGACTATGTTCTCTCTCTCTCTCTCTCTCTCTCTCTCTCTCTCTCTCTCTCTCAACAGGTTGTATTGCAATTGTAAATTTGGTTTTTCATGTCCATAAAGAAATGCATTCTAATGAACTAATTTTATTGACGTGCTTATATAATTTACAACATACAAGATGGACTCCGAAGAACTTCATGACACTAATTGCTACACACAATACTCACCCCATTCCCATAGCCAACATTCTATGTAGGCACGTAGGAGTCTCAAATTCCAAACTATTGCAATGCCAAGTATCGTGTCTTCTCACCATGGACATTCATTCCATGTGCGTCCTCCCATCCAATCACTCACTTTCACAGCATGTTAACTGGAATGAGAATGGGATCTCCTTTCTCATTTAGGTCATATACCAAAGGCCAGGTTTGCCTACCACACTAGTCCATCAAGTCATACAACCTCCCAATTATGCCATCTAAGGATAGCATGCTGGAATGCAGTTTGAGGAAAGTGGGCAGACACCATTAGTGCCTCAGAAAAGCCAGCAAAGAGGAGATACATGAAAGCTATAGATGCTATAGCGCTTGGAGGGATTCGAGACACAAGAGAAAGGCCGCCTCCAACTTGGAGTGCCATGTTGTGTCGCCGCTTTTGCATGCCATGGGTAGCCAACTCTGGCTACCTATAGGGATGGACAAGCTACTCCACAGCCAATGGGAGCCCTTGCTCCAACCTACAATAAAACATTCTCGTGTACCTGCAAATTCTCATGTACCTTTATATCCTCCATCTTGGCTATTGAAATGTGTGGTGCCATTGAGGACAAAGTATAAGTAGTGGACCAAGATCAATAGCATGCAACCACATCACACTTGGACATTATCACACATGAGCATATTTGTAAGAGGTGTACACTCCTCATATAAAAAGGGTCATTTCCAAGCAATGAACATAAGCAGCTCTCTATGAGTACAAGTTTCCATCTTGTAACCTAATTATACTTGAGTCAAGCTTGATTAAGTCATTAGGAGTTTCATGATGTTGTTAATTATGCTACATCCACCATAGGATTAGTATTTCTTAATCATATGATTAGGATTGAGCACACCATAGCTATGCATGCTTGAGGCCTCATTCATATCCATGGTATCAGAGCCACTCCTCTTCTCATGAACTTCTCCATTAGCTTAGCCTCAGCCCACATTAATCCTTTCCACCAGTAATCTCATGTTTATTAAACCAATTCTCAATTTTTCCAGCATCTTATCCATAGCTCCCACTTGTGGACAAAATTTTCATAGCTTGATTCTCCACATCCTCTTCACTATTGATCAATTCCTCTTAGATATATCTTGTTGACCTCATTGCTATTCTATTGGCTTAATTTCTCATAAATCGTCTCATTTTCACCGACTGTAGAAATGCTCCATTCGTTATGATGTAGTCAACATTGGATCAAGCCCTTATAGGGCTCGTTAGACACTACTACAAGGACTCGGGTATCAAGTACTTTGGCATACTACATGACCCGGGAGACGTGGATGTGCACAGGCACTACAAACAAGCACAAATCCACCAAATTTGGGTGACTTTGAGCTATTTCTTTCCCTTGGGACATTGATTCTCATCAAGGGTTCTTCTAAGGCTATCAACAAAGCCCCATCAAAAGCTTTTGCATTTGCTCAATTTTGACCTCCAAAGTTTGATGTTGTTTATCACTATTTTTAGCTCTAATCACTATAATTAAGAAGACAATGAAAAAAAATTGGCCTAACTAAATGTTAAAATTGAATTCCTTAGGTTTTATTATCCTTAGGTTTTATTATCCTTGTTTGAGGGTCAAATCTCTCATTTGGCATTTGGGTCATTAACGGGAAGCCTTTTGAGCATATTCAGTTTTACCACTAGCAATTAGACACTACCAAGAGTCAAACTCTAGTAAGACCTTTGCAATGGTGTCAAGCACTATCACAAATGTTGAGAAGTTCAATGGGGAAGGGTTCCACACCTTACAGAGATGAAGTACCCTCTAAAGCATAGAAAATTGTGAAAAATCATTAAGAAAAATGTGCCGGATGAACCAATTGAAGGGTGGGTTGAAAAAGATGAGCAATCAATGTGACTTATTGGTTTACACCTAGTTGTATTCATCACATCAACTCTAAGGAACATGCTGCAAAGGATGCATGGGATACATTGAAGCTCGTGTTTGGAGCTAAGGCAAAGAACCAGGAAATTCACTTAAAGCTTGAATTCTATGGTCTACAAATGAACTTTAACGAGTCTTTGGCTCAATTTGTTAGTAAAATGAAAGCATCATGACCCAGATAGATGGAATAGATGCTAAGATTAGAGATAAATATGCACCTGCAATACTCATAAAAAGCATGCTAGAGGAATATGGTGCACTTGTAACCACTCTAAAGAATCTACTTGAACCAACATTTGAGAATTATACTTGAAGAAGAGAAGCAGTTAAAGAATGCCATACAAAGTACATCAAGGAAACAAGCTTTGACATCTTGTGTTACCACACTTAACCACCTTGAGTAGCATGTTGTACTAAGGGGAAGTGATGGATCTTTTGTAATACACATTCAACCACCTTGTAGTATCCTATACATCATGGCACCAAGGGGGGTGTTTAAATTTGTGGCGCCATTGTGGGAAAGGTATGAGTAGAGGACCAGGATCAAGAGCATGCAACCACATCACACTTGGACATTATCCCACATGAGCATATTTGTAAGAGGTTTACCCTCCTCTTATAAAAAGGGTTATTTCCAAGCAATGAACGCAAGCAGCTTGCAAGCCTCTCTATGAGTAGAAGTTTCCATCTTATAACCTAATTGTGCGTGACTCAAGCTTGGTTGTCATTAGGAGTTTTGCTATGTTGTTAATTAGTCCTCCCAACCCACCATAAGATTAGTATTTCTTAATCACATGATTAGGATTGAGCACACCATAGCTATGTATGCTTGAGGATTCATGTCCAATATTTTGACACTGGCTTGCGCACCTGTGGTCCTGGTTTGTTGGAGTGTGATCTGCCTTCTATTAGCTGCTGCAACCCCCCTAATACAAGTACCTTCTTTGAGCCTGATGTAGTTTCCAACCTGCTCTGTTGTTGTTGGATCTTGTCGACTTCCTTATGCATATTAATGCATCGATTAATGTTTTGTACTCCTACATGTCAAAGTCCAGATGAAGTATTCCCATGCATGTTACTATTTGGTTCCAGATTTTGATTTGTGGAGGTAACAAGAATCTCACGGGCTACTACAACACCATGAACTGAGCATGACCTCCAACAATTTATATTTTATTGGGCAGATCTCTCTCTCTCTCTCTCTCTCTCTCTCTCTCTCTCAGTAGGTTACATTGAAATTGTAAAATTGGGTTTCTTTTCATGTTCATAAAGGAACATGCTGTTGAAGTTTCTATAAAGAAATACGTTCTTATAAACTAATTTTAATGACTTGTTAATGCTTGAAGTAGTCTCTGAAACCCAACCACTTCATAGCATAACAACAAATAAACAACGTGATTACAAGTTGTCACTAATAGTGGCCTCTATTAGCTATATAGAACAGACACCTCAAATAACATCGGTGCCTACAAAGATACATGAAAAAGTACATCTTTGTGTTGAAAACTAGCTAGTTGTCTAGGTAGGTTCAAAACATTCATTCCTCCCAACATAAATCAAGCAAAGCCCATATGTATTGACACCACTCCTATAGTTTTTGAAATCCTTAGGGCATGGATTCTGTAATGTCAATGTTGTGAAGTGATAGATGCATCTGCCTTCCCTACATTCAGCCTACCATCATAAACATACAAATTAGCTCTGAATTACACTCTGATTTTCTTCACTGGGTGGAGTCTAGAAACTTCTTGTGGAACGGAATGGTTGGCAACCGTTGTCTGAACGATTTGTTGAGACTATGTTCTCTCTCTCTCTCTCTCTCTCTCTCTCTCTCTCTCTCTCTCTCTCTCTCTCTCTCTCTCCAGGTTGTATTGCAATTGTAAAATTGGTTTTTCATGTCCATAAAGAAATGCATTCTAATGAACTAATTTTATTGACGTGCTTATATAATTTACAACATACAAGATGGACTCCGAAGAACTTCATGACACTAATTGCTACACACAATACTAACCACATTCCCATAGCCAACATTCTATGTAGGCACGTAGGAGTCTCAAATTCCAAACTATTGCAATGCCAAGTACCGTGTCTTCTCACAATGGACATTCATTCCATGTGCGTCCTCCCATCCAATCACTCACTTTCACAGCATGTTAACTAGACTGAGAATGGGATCTCCTTTCTCATTTAGGTCATATACCAAAGGCCAGGTTTGCCTACCACACTAGTCCATCAAGTCATACAACCTCCCAATTATGCCATCTAAGGATAGCATGCTGGAATGCAGTTTGAGGAAAGTGGGCAGCCACCATTAGTGCCTTAGAAAAAGCCAGCAAAGAGGAGATACATGAAAGCTATAGATGCTAGCTTGGAGGGATTCGAGACACAAGAGAAAGGCAATATAAAGAAGACGAAAAAGGGTGCTACCAATAGCGCTTGTGTGGATGAGCAGACAACTAGGGAAAGAGCCGTGGTGGGTGGCACAACTCATCCACATTTGTGGATCCATGGTGGTTGATGAATTTGGGAAAACTCTGAAAAGCAGGGAGTGGACCTTTGGTCAAAAGTTGCAACACAACTTGCTTCGCTTTTCCTAGAATGTGATAAAGACAGTGAAAGTTGTCGCAAAGGGATGGGGCCGTCTGTACACCTTTGAGTACAAGAAGGATAAGGCACACAATTCAATTTCAAGAGATGATCAAAAGGTCACTTGCCAATGGTTTGACACTGTGGACGAGCATATGCATGGTTGTGTGAATGTCATAAGCTACAACCATGCTCCTGCAAAAATAGGAGGGAGTGGTGTGGGTTGAGGCAGTGGAGTTTCTAATGTGGAAGATGCCGCTGAATCATAGGATCGCAAAAGAGGCAGTCTTGAATGAGGTGTCTGCCCAAGGTCCTCGCAAGGACAAGAACATTGAGGAGAGCCTTCTGGACATGGAGCACATAAAAAATGATGGCAATCCATCGAAAGGAGTCAGATGTAGACCGCAAGGCTCTAGAAACTCAAAAACTTGTGATGTTGGGAAACCTTACAACGGCCTTGACTGGCCTTATGGATGTCTTGAAGAGTTTTCTGAAGCCTTGAGTTGCAAGGAAGCTATGTTAATGTACTTTCATGTAGTGATTAACATGCCATTTGCTTGTTGTACTTCATTTTGGTCCTGCGCTTGAAGCTTGTCATTCAATATGAAGGTGTTAAGTTTTACCTCATTTGTCTCACACTTGTTACATATGTTGATCATACTTTTCTAATAATGGGTAGCCTTTAACATGTAAAGCCTCAATCTGATGTCATTCCATTCATTGGGTTCAAGTGATGAAAGAATCAATGCTCATTGTGTTTGGCACTATTGCAATTCTCATAGCCATGATTACTAAGATAGAATTAAGTGAGTGGTGCTATGATGCGAGTGAGGCAATCACACATTGGATGACATTTTTTAGTCAGTGCATGGCTCGTGCAATATTGGCATGCAAAGCCCGGATTGCTCGTCGTCGATGCCACGAGCGTAGGTCCTATTGGGGGCTTACTATAGACCATAGGGATTCATGGAGAGATACTTGCTTGGTAGTTATTAAGATGGGATGTTCAAAAAGAGGATGAGATTGAGCAAAGATACCTACCACCTCTTGTGTGCAAGGCTAGCTCCATTCTAGCAAAGCTGTGCAGACACCAATTGCAAAAAAGCCATTGCTGTGGAGAAGCGTGTTTGTGTGGCATTGCACTGTCTAGCCACTAGCTCTAACTTACAAGTGGTTCTCTACATCCTCTGCACAAAAAAAAGTGAGAGCTTTCTATGAGGCTATGGAGAATTGTGGCTTGCACAACTTAAACATAAAGTGGCCATCTCCTGAAAGGATGCTACCTTGGCACAGAGGGATTCGAGGCTATATGTGGCATTCCGTATGTTATCGGTGATGTGGATGGTAGTCATGTGCCTATTATTGCTTTGCATGTGCATTCGAAAGACTAATTCAACAAGAAAGGTTTGATCAGCCACATGATCCCTATACAAGTTCACATTATTGTGTTCACTAATTAATCAAGCCCGATAGGGCTTGATTAATTAATGAACATGTGGCTAGCCTAAGTATGTGGTCATGCACACTATACGAGCAAGGTGACGTGAAAAATAAAGTTTAATTATTGTTTGTCAACAATCTATTTGACCATGCATATGTGTACATGGACAACTACATACCACAAATAGGCTTGGTGTGAGCCTTGAATAGACCAATTGGATTATTCCCAATATAGGGAATGGGATTATGCATATGGACAAGAAAAGAGATGTCTCAATCTACAAAGGTATGAAAGATCGGGTCGTATATTACTCAATCCTTAGAGCCTTAGACATTCGTGATATTTTCTTTTCAAATAATGTTGGCTATGGATACTATAGAGATGGCAATGGTGTCGCGAGATGAGTGATGAACAAGGAAAAGACAGCAAAGACGACCTACCTGGGAGCCAAAACAATCACATATCTCCTTGGATATTGATGGATGATGAGGAGGATCCAAAGGAGCACTTCTCCCATAGATACACAGTAACACGTCCCTGTGGAAAAATATTCAATTGAAAAATCCAACCTTAAATGCTAAAGGTTTTGTGCGACTTTCATCTTCTTGCAAAGGCTTTTTTGATGTAGCATCTTTTGTCTACTGATCTTCAACTGATCTTCAATACGAGGCCTGGTACACACGAGGGTGCTTGCTAAAGGAGTCACGGTGCGAACGAATGAACAAAGGACAAAATAGCTGTGCACATGCTTACATTTCACACACAACCAAAGCACAAATTGAGTCACGGCGCAAACCAATGAATAGAGGAAAAAACAGTTGGGCGAGCACTTGCATTTTACACACAGTCAAAGCATGTGTAGGGTCTACCTCCAACTTGGAGTGCCATGTTGTGTCGCCGCTTTTGCATGCCATGGGTTGCCAACTCTGGCTACCTATAGGGATGGACAAGCTACTCCACAGCCAATGGGAGCCCTTGCTCCAACCTACAATAAAACATTCTCGTGTACCTGCAAATTCTCATGTACGTTTATATCCTCCATCTTGGCTATTGAAATGTGTGGTGCCATTGAGGACAAAGTATAAGTAGTGGACCAAGATCAATAGCATGCAACCACATCACACTTGGACATTATCACACATGAGCATATTTGTAAGAGGTGTACCCTCCTCATATAAAAAGGGTCATTTCCAAGCAATGAACATAAGCAGCTCTCTATGAGTACAAGTTTCCATCTTGTAACCTAATTATGCTTGAGTCAAGCTTGATTAAGTCATTAGGAGTTTCATGATGTTGTTAATTATGCTACATCCACCATAGGATTAGTATTTCTTAATCATATGATTAGGATTGAGCACACCATAGCTATGCATGCTTGAGGTCTCATTCATATCCATGGTATCAGAGCCACTCCTCTTCTCATGAACTTCTCCATTAGCTTAGCCTCAGCCCACATTAATCCTTTCCACCAGTAATCTCATGTTTATTAAACCAATTCTCAATTTTTCCAGCATCTTATCCATAGCTCCCACTTGTGGACAAAATTTTCATAGCTTGATTCTCCACATCCTCTTCACTATTGATCAATTCCTCTTAGATATATCTTGTTGACCTCATTGCTATTCTATTGGCTTAATTTCTCATAAATCGCCTCATTTTCACCGACTGTAGAAATGCTCCATTCGTTTACATGATGTAGTCAACATTGGATCAAGCCCTTATAGGGCTCGTTAGACACTACTACAAGGACTCGGGTATCAAGTACTTTGGCATACTACATGACCCGGGAGACGTGGATGTGCACAGGCACTACAAACAAGCACAAATCCACCGACTTTGAGCTATTTCTTTCCCTTGGGACATTGATTCTCATCAAGGGTTCTTCTAAGGCTATCAACAAAGCCCCATCAAAAGCTTTTGCATTTGCTCAATTTTGACCTCCAAAGTTTGATGTTGTTTATCACTATTTTTAGCTCTAATCACTATAATTAAGAGGATAATGAAAAAAAATTGGCCTAATTAAATGTTAAAATTGAATTCCTTAGGTTGTATTATCCTTGTTTGAGTGTCAAATCTCTCATTTGGCATTTGGGTCATTAACGGGAAGCCTTTTGAGCATATTCAGTTTTACCACTAATTTGTAAGCAATTAGACACTACCAAGAGTCAAACCTTAGTAAGACCTTTGCAATGGTGTCAAGCACTATCACAAATGTTGAGAAGTTCAATGGGGAAGGGTTCCACACCTTACAGAGATGAACTACCCTCTAAAGCATAAGAAATTGTGAAAAATCATTAAGAAAAATGTGCCGGATGAACCAATTGAAGGGTGGGTTGAAAAAGATGAGCAATCAATGTGACTTATTGGTTTACACCTAGTTGTATTCATCACATCAACTCTAAGGAACACGCTGCAAAGGATGCATGGGATACATTGAAGCTCGTGTTTGGAGCTAAGGCAAAGAACCAGGAAATTCACTTAAAGCTTGAATTCTATGGTCTACAAATGAACTTTAACGAGTCTTTGGCTCAATTTGTTAGTAAAATGAAAGCATCATGACCCAGATAGATGGAATAGATGCTAAGATTAGAGATAAATATGCACCTGCAATACTCATAAAAAGCATCCAGAGGAATATGGTGCACTTGTAACCACTCTAAAGAATCTACTTGAACCAACATTTGAGAATTATACTTGAAGAAGAGAAGCAGTTAAAGAATGCCATACAAAGTACATCAAGGAAACAAGCTTTGACATCTTGTGTTACCACACTTAACCACCTTGAGTAGCATGTTGTACTAAGGGGAAGTGATGGATCTTTTGTAATACACATTCAACCACCTTGTAGTATCCTATACATCATGGCACCAAGGGGGGGTGTTTAAATTTGTGGCGCCATTGTGGGAAAGGTATGAGTAGAGGACCAGGATCAAGAGCATGCAACCACATCACACTTGGACATTATCCCACATGAGCATATTTGTAAAAGGTTTACCCTCCTCTTATAAAAAGGGTTATTTCCAAGCAATGAACGCAAGCAGCTTGCAAGCCTCTCTATGAGTAGAAGTTTCCATCTTATAACCTAATTGTGCGTGACTCAAGCTTGGTTGTCATTAGGAGTTTTGCTATGTTGTTAATTAGTCCTCCCAACCCACCATAAGATTAGTATTTCTTAATCACATGATTAGGATTGAGCACACCATAGCTATGTATGCTTGAGGATTCATGTCCAATATTTTGACACTGGCTTGCGCACATGTGGTCCTGGTTTGTTGGAGTGTGATCCGCCTTCTATCAGCTGCTGCAACCCCCCTAATACAAGTACCTTCTTTGAGCCTGATGTAGTTTCCAACCTGCTCTGTTGTTGTTGGATCTTGTCGACTTCCTTATGCATATTAATGCACCGATTAATGTTTTGTACTCCTACATGTCAAAGTCCAGATGAAGTATTCCCATGCATGTTACTATTTGGTTCCAGATTTTGGTTTGTGGAGGTAACAAGAATCTCACGGGCTACTACAACACCATGAACTGAGCATGACCTCCAACAATTTATATTTGTTGGGTAGATCTCTCTCTCTCTCTCTCTCTCTCTCTCTCTCTCTCTCTCTCTCTCTCTCTCTCTATCTCTCTCTCTCTCTCTCTCTCTCAGTAGGTTACATTGAAATTGTAAAATTGGGTTTCTTTTCATGTTCATAAAGGAACATGCTGTTGAAGTTTCTATAAAGAAATACGTTCTTATAAACTAATTTTAATGACTTGTTAATGCTTGAAGTAGTCTCTAAAACCCAACCACTTCATAGAATAACAACAAATAAACAACGTGATTACAAGTTGTCACTAATACTGGCCTCTATTAGCTATATAGAATAGACACCTCAAATAACATCGGTGCCTACAAAGATACATGAAAAAGTACATCTTTGTGTTGAAAACTAGCTAGTTGTCTAGGTAGGTTCAAAACATTCATTCCTCCCAACATAAATCAAGCAAAGTCCATATGTATTGACACCACTCCTATAGTTTTTGAAATCCTTAGGGCATGGATTCTGTAATGTCAATGTTGTGAAGTGATAGATGCATCTGCCTTCCCTACATTCAGCCTACCATCATAAACATACAAATTAGCTATGAATTACACTCTGATTTTCTTCACTAGAGTCTAGAAACTTCTTGTGGAACGGAATGGTTGGCAACCGTTGTCTGAACGATTTGTTGAGACTATGTTCTCTCTCTCTCTCTCTCTCTCTCTCTCTCTCTCTCTCTCTCTCTCTCTCTCTCTCTCTCTCTCCAGGTTGTATTGCAATTGTAAAATTGGCTTTTCATGTCCATAAAGAAATGCATTCTTATGAACTAATTTTATTGACGTGCTTATATAATTTACAACATACAAGATGGACTCCGAAGAACTTCATGACACTAATTGCTACACACAATACTCACCCCATTCCCATAGCCAACATTCTATGTAGGCACGTAGGAGTCTCAAATTCCAAACTATTGCAATGCCAAGTATCGTGTCTTCTCACAATGGACATTCATTCCATGTGCGTCCTCCCATCCAATCACTCACTTTCACAGCATGTTAACTGGACTGAGAATGGGATCTCCTTTCTCATTTAGGTCATATACCAAAGGCCAGGTTTGCCTACCACACTAGTCCATCAAGGGAACTAGTGAAAAGCAGGGAGTGGACCTTTAGTCAAAAGTTGCAACACAACTTGCTTCGCTTTTCCTAGAATGTGATAGAGACAGTGAAAGTTGTCGCAAAGGGATGGGGCCGTCTGTACACCTCTGAGTACAAGAAGGATAAGGCACACAATTCAATTTCAAGAGATGATCAAAAGGTCACTTGCCAATGGTTTGACACTGTGGACGAGCATATGCATGGTTGTGTGAATGTCATAAGCTACAACCATGCTCCTGCAAAAATAGGAGGGAGTGGTGTGGGTTGAGGCAGTGGAGTTTCTAATGTGGAAGATGCCGCTGAATCATAGGATCTCAAAAGAGGCGGTATTGAATGAGGTGTCTACCCAAGGTCCTCGCAAGGACATGAACATTGAGGAGAGCCTTCTGTACATGGTGAGCACATAAAAAATGATGGCAATCCATCGAAAGGAGAGAGATGTAGACCGCAAGGCTCTAGAAACTCAAAAACTTGTGATGTTGGGAAACCTTACAACGGCCTTGACTGGTCTTATGGATGTCTTGAAGAGTTTTCAAAAGCCTTGAGTTGCAAGGAAGCTATGTTATTGTACTTTCATGTAGTGATTAACATGCCATTTGCTTGTTGTACTTCATTTTGGTCCTGCGCTTTAAGCTTGTCATTCAATATGAAGGTGTTATAAGTTTTACCTCATTTGTCTCACACTTGTTACTTATGTTGATTATACTTTTCTAATAATGGGTAGCCTTTAACATGTAAAGCCTCAATCTGATGTCATTCCATGCATTGGGTTCAAGTGATGAAAGAATCAATGCTCATTGTGTTTGGCACTATTGCAATTCTCATAGCCATGATTACTAAGATAGAATTAAGTGAGTGGTGCTATGATGCGAGTGAGGCAATCACACATTGGATGACATTTTTTAGTCAGTGCATGGCTCGTGCAATATTGGCATGCAAAGCCCGGATTGCTCGTCGTCGATGCCACGAGCGTAGGTCCTATTGGGGGCTTACTGTAGACCATAGGGATTCATGGAGAGATACTTGCTTGGTAGTTATTAAGATGGGATGTTCAAAAAGAGGATGAGATTGAGCAAAGATACCTACCACCTCTTGTGTGCAAGGCTAGCTCCATTCTAGCAAAGCTGTGCAGACACCAACTGCAAAAAAGCCATCACTGTGGAGAAGCGTGTTTGTGTGGCATTGCACTGTCTAGCCACTAGCTCTAACTTACAAGTGGTTCTCTACATCCTCTGCACAAAAAATAGTGAGAGCTTTCTATGAGGCTATGGAGAATTGTGGCTTGCACAACTTAAACATAAAGTGGCCATCTCCTGAAAGGATGCTACCTTGGCGCAGAGGGATTCGAGGCTATATGTGGCATTCCGTATGTTATCGGTGATGTGGATGGTAGTCATGTGCCTATCATTGCTTTGCATGTGCATTCGAAAGACTAATTCAACAAGAAAGATTTGATCAGCCACATGATCCCTATACAAGTTCACATTATTGTGTTCACTAATTAATCAAGCCCGATAGGGCTTGATTAATTAATGAACATGTGGCTAGCCTAAATATGTGGTCATGCACACTATACGAGCAAGGTGACGTGAAAAATAAAGTTTAATTATTGTTTGTCAACAATCTATTTGACCATGCATATGTGTACATGGACAACTACATACCACAAATAGGCTTGGTGTGAGCCTTGAATAGACCAATTGGATTATTCCCAATATAGGGAATGGGATTATGCATATGGACAAGAAAAGAGATGTTTCAATCTACAAAGGCATGAAAGATCGGGTCGTATATTACTCAATGCTTAGAGCCTTAGACATTCATGATATTTTCTTTTCAAATAATGTTGGCTTTAGATACTATAGAGATGGCAATGGTGTCGCGATGAGTGATGAACAAGGAAAAGACAACAAAGACAACCTACCTGGGAGCCAAAACAATCACATATCTCCTTGGATATTGATGATGATGAGGAGGATCCAAAGGAGCACTTCTCCGATAGATACACAGTAACACGTCCCTCTGGAAAAATATTCAATTGAAAAATCCAACCTTAAATGCTAAAGGTTTTGTGCGACTTTCATCTTCTTGCAAAGGCTATTTTGATGTAGCATCTTTTGTCTACTGATCTTCAATACGAGGCCACACACCGAGGGTTGCTTGCTAAAGGAGTCACGGTGCGAACGAATGAATAGAGGACAAAATAGCTCTGCACACGCTTACATTTCACACACAACCAAAGCACAAATTGAGTCACGGCGCAAACCAATGAATAGAGGAAAAAACAGTTGGGCGAGCACTTGCATATTTGTAAGAGGTGTACCCTCCTCATATAAAAAGGGTCATTTCCAAGCAATGAACATAAGCAGCTCTCTATGAGTACAAGTTTCCATCTTGTAACCTAATTATGCTTGAGTCAAGCTTGATTAAGTCATTAGGAGTTTCATGATGTTGTTAATTATGCTACATCCACCATAGGATTAGTATTTCTTAATCATATGATTAGGATTGAGCACACCATAGCTATGCATGCTTGAGGCCTCATTCATGTCCATGGTATCAGAGCCACTCCTCTTCTCATGAACTTCTCCATTAGCTTAGCCTCAGCCCACATTAATCCTTTCCACCAGTAATCTCATGTTTATTAAACCAATTCTCAATTTTTCCAGCATCTTATCCATAGCTCCCACCACTTGTGGACAAAATTCTCATAGCTTGATTCTCCACATCCTCTTCACTATTGATCAATTCCTTTTAGATATATCTTGTTGACCTCATTGCTATTCTATTGGCTTAATTTCTCATAAATCGCCTCATTTTCACCGACTGTAGAAACGCTCCATTCGTTACATGATGTAGTCAACATTGGATCAAGCCCTTATAGGGCTCGTTAGACACTACTACAAGGACTCGGGTATCAAGTACTTTGGCATACTACATGACCCGGGAGACGTGGATGTGCATAGGCACTACAAACAAGCACAAATCCACCAAATTTGGGCGACTTTGAGCTATTTCTTTCCCTTGGGACATTGATTCTCATCAAGGGTTCTTCTAAGGCTATCAACAAATTCCCCATCAAAAGCTTTTGCATTTGCTCAATTTTGACCTCCAAAGTTTGATGTTGTTTATCACTATTTTTAGCTCTAATCACTATAATTAAGAGGACAATGAAAAAAAATTGGCCTAATTAAATGTTAAAATTGAATTCCTTAGGTTTTATTATCCTTAGGTTTTATTATCCTTGTTTGAGTGTCAAATCTCTCATTTGGCATTTGGGTCATTAACGGGAAGCCTTTTGAGCATATTGAGCTTTACCACTAGCAATTAGACAAGAGTCAAACTCTAGTAAGACCTTTGCAATGGTGTCAAGCACTATCACAAATGTTGAGAAGTTCAATGGGGAAGGGTTCCACACCTTACAGAGATGAAGTACCCTCTAAAGCATAAGAAATTGTGAAAAATCATTAAGAAAAATGTGCCGTATGAACCAATTGAAGGGTGGGTTGAAAAAGATGAGCAATCAATGTGACTTATTGGTTTACACCTAGTTGTATTCATCACATCAACTCTAAGGAACACGCTGCAAAGGATGCATGGGATACATTGAAGCTCTGTTTGGAGCTAAGGCAAAGAACCAGGAAATTCACTTAAAGCTTGAATTCTATGGTCTACAAATGAACTTTAACGAGTCTTTGGCTCAATTTGTTAGTAAAATGAAAGCATCATGACCCAGATAGATGGAATAGATGCTAAGATTAGAGATAAATATGCACCTACAATACTCATAAAAAGCATGCCAGAGGAATATGGTGCACTTGTAACCACTCTAAAGAATCTACTTGAACCAACATTTGAGAATTATACTTGAAGAAGAGAAGCAGTTAAAGAATGCCATACAAAGTACATCAAGGAAACAAGCTTTGACATCTTGTGTTACCACACTTAACCACCTTGAGTAGCATGTTATACTAAGGGGAAGTGATGGATCTTTTGTAATACACATTCAACCACCTTGTAGTATCCTATACATCATGGCAGCAAGGGGGGGTGTTTAAATTTGTGGCGCCATTGTGGGAAAGGTATGAGTAGAGGACCAGGATCAAGAGCATGCAACCACATCACACTTGAACATTATCCCACATGAGAATATTTGTAAGAGGTTTACCCTCCTCTTATAAAAAGGGTTATTTCCAAGCAATGAACGCAAGCAGCTTGCAAGCCTCTCTATGAGTAGAAGTTTCCATCTTATAACCTAAAATTGTGTGTGACTCAAGCTTGGTTAAGTCATTAGGAGTTTTGCTATGTTGTTAATATGTCCCAATCCACCAGAAGATTAGTATTTCTTAATCACATGATTAGGATTGAGCACACCATAGCTATGTATGCTTGAGGATTCATGTCCAATATTTTGACACTGGCTTGCGCACCTGTGGTCCTGGTTTGTTGGAGTGTGATCCGCCTTCTATCAGCTGCTGCAACCCCCCTAATACAAGTACCTTCTTTGAGCCTGATGTAGTTTCCAACCTGCTCTGTTGTTGTTGGATCTTGTCAACTTCCTTATGCATATTAATGCACCGATTAATGTTTTGTACTCCTACATGTCAAAGTCCAGATGAAGTATTCCCATGCATGTTACTATTTGGTTCCAGATTTTGGTTTGTGGAGGTAACAAGAATCTCACGGGCTACTACAACACCATGAACTGAGCATGACCTCCAACAATTTATATTTTATTGGGCAAATCTCTCTCTCTCTCTCTCTCTCTCTCTCTCTCTCTCTCTCTCTCTCTCAGTAGGTTACATTGAAATTGTAAAATTGGGTTTCTTTTCATGTTCATAAAGGAACATGCTGTTGAAGTTTCTATAAAGAAATACGTTCTTATAAACTAATTTTAATGACTTGTTAATGCTTGAAGTAGTCTCTGAAACCCAACCACTTCATAGCATAACAACAAATAAACAACGTGATTACAAGTTGTCACTAATAGTGGCCTCTATTAGCTATATAGATCAGACACCTCAAATAACATCAGTGCCTACAAAGATACATGAAAAAGTACATCTTTGTGTTGAAAACTAGCTAGTTGTCTAGGTAGGTTCAAAACATTCATTCCTCCCAACATAAATCAAGCAAAGTCCATATGTATTGACACCACTCCTATAGTTTTTGAAATCCTTAGGGCATGGATTCTGTAATGTCAATGTTGTGAAGTGATAGATGCATCTTCCTTCCCTACATTCAGCCTACCATCATAAACATACAAATTAGCTCTGAATTACACTCTGATTTTCTTCACTGGGTGGAGTCTAGAAACTTCTTGTGGAACGGAATGGTTGGCAACCGTTGTCTGAACGATTTGTTGAGACTATGTTCTCTCTCTCTCTCTCTCTCTCTCTCTCTCTCTCTCTCTCTCTCCAGGTTGTATTGCAATTGTAAAATTGGTTTTTCATGTCCATAAAGAAATGCATTCTAATGAACTAATTTTATTGACGTGCTTATATAATTTACAACATACAAGATGGACTCCGAAGAACTTCATGACACTAATTGCTACACACAATACTCACCCCATTCCCATAGCCAACATTCTATGTAGGCACGTAGGAGTCTCAAATTCCAAACTATTGCAATGCCAAGTACCGTGTCTTCTCACAATGGACATTCATTCCATGTGCGTCCTCCCATCCAATCACTCACTTTCACAGCATGTTAACTGGACTGAGAATGGGATCTCCTTTCTCATTTAGGTCATATACCAAAGGCCAGGTTTGCCTACCACACTAGTCCATCAAGTCATACAACCTCCCAATTATGCCATCTAAGGATAGCATGCTGGAATGCAGTTTGAGGAAAGTGGGCAGCCACCATTAGTGCCTCAGAAAAAGCCAGCAAAGAGGAGATACATGAAAGCTATAGATGTTAGCTTGGAGGGATTCGAGACACAAGAGAAAGGCAATATAAAGAAGACGAAAAAGGGTGCTACCAATAGCGCTTGTGTGGATGAGCAGACAACTAGGGAAAGAGCCGTGGTGGGTGGCACAACTCATCCACATTTGTGGATCCATGGTGGTTGATGAATTTGGGAAAACTCTGAAAAGCAGGGAGTGGACCTTTGGTCAAAAGTTGCAACACAACTTGCTTCGCTTTTCCTAGAATGTGATAAAGACAGTGAAAGTTGTCGCAAAGGGATGGGGCCGTCTGTACACCTCTGAGTACAAGAAGGATAAGGCACACAATTCAATTTCAAGAGATGATCAAAAGGTCACTTGCCAATGGTTTGACACTGTGGACGAGCATATGCATGGTTGTGTGAATGTCATAATTTACAACCATGCTGCTGCAAAAATAGGAGGGAGTGGTGTGGGTTGAGGCAGTGGAATTTCTAATGTGGAAGATGCCGCTGAATCATAGGATCGCAAAAGAGGCGGTCTTGAATGAGGTGTCTGCCCAAGGTCCTCGCAAGGACAAGAACATTGAGGAGAGCCTTCTGGACATGGTGAGCACATAAAAAATGATGGCAATCCATCGAAAGGAGTCAGATGTAGACCGCAAGGCTCTAGAAACTCAAAAACTTGTGATGTTGGGAAACCTTACAACGGCCTTGACTGGCCTTATGGATGTCTTGAAGAGTTTTCTGAAGCCTTGAGTTGCAAGGAAGCTATGTTAATGTACTTTCATGTAGTGATTAACATGCCATTTGCTTGTTGTACTTCATTTTGGTCCTGCGCTTGAAGCTTGTCATTCAATATGAAGGTGTTAAGTTTTACCTCATTTGTCTCACACTTGTTACATATGTTGATCATACTTTTCTAATAATGGGTAGCCTTTAACATGTAAAGCCTCAATCTGATGTCATTCCATTCATTGGGTTCAAGTGATGAAAGAATCAATGCTCATTGTGTTTGGCACTATTGCAATTCTCATAGCCATGATTACTAAGATAGAATTAAGTGAGTGGTGTTATGATGCGAGTGAGGCAATCACACATTGGATGACATTTTTTAGTCAGTGCATGGCTCATGCAATATTGGCATGCAAAGCCCGGATTGCTCGTCGTCGATGCCACGAGCGTAGGTCCTATTGGGGGATTACTATAGACCATAGGGATTCATGGAGAGATACTTGCTTGGTAGTTATTAAGATGGGATGTTCAAAAAGAGGATGATATTGAGCAAAGATACCTACCACCTCTTGTGTGCAAGGCTAGCTCCATTCTAGCAAAGCTGTGCAGACACCAATTGCAAAAAAGCCATCGCTGTGGAGAAGCGTGTTTGTGTGGCATTGCACTGTCTAGCCACTAGCTCTAACTTACAAGTGGTTCTCTACATCCTCTGCACACAAAAAAAGTGAGAGCTTTCTATGAGGCTATGGAGAATTGTGGCTTGCACAACTTAAACATAAAGTGGCCATCTCCTGAAAGGATGCTACCTTGGCACAGAGGGATTCGAGGCTATATGTGGCATTCCGTATGTTATCGGTGATGTGGATGGTAGTCATGTGCCTATCATTGCTTTGCATGTGCATTCGAAAGACTAATTCAACAAGAAAGGTTTGATCAGCCACATGATCCCTATACAAGTTCACATTATTGTGTTCACTAATTAATCAAGCCCGATAGGGCTTGATTAATTAATGAACATGTGGCGAGCCTAAATATGTGGTCATGCACACTATACGAGCAAGGTGACGTGAAAAATAAAGTTTAATTATTGTTTGTCAACAATCTATTTGACCATGCATATGTGTACATGGACAACTACATACCACAAATAGGCTTGGTGTGAGCCTTGAATAGACCAATTGGATTATTCCCAATATAGGGAATGGGATTATGCATATGGACAAGAAAAGAGATGTCTCAATCTACAAAGGTATGAAAGATCGGGTCATATATTACTCAATGCTTAGAGCCTTAGACATTCGTGATATTTTCTTTTCAAATAATGTTGGCTATGGATACTTTAGAGATGGCAATGGTGTCGCGAGATGAGTGATGAACAAGGAAAAGACAGCAAAGACGACCTACCTGGGAGCCAAAACAATCACATATCTCCTTGGATATTGATGGATGATGAGGAGGATCCAAAGGAGCACTTCTCCCATAGATACACAGTAACACGTCCCTGTGGAAAAATATTCAATTGAAAAATCCAACCTTAAATGCTAAAGGTTTTGTGCAACTTTCATCTCCTTGCAAAGGCTTTTTTGATGTAGCATCTTTTGTCTACTGATCTTCAACTGATCATTAATACGAGGCCTGGTACACACCGAGGGTGCTTGCTAAAGGAGTCACGGTGCGAACGAATGAACAAAGGACAAAATAGCTGTGCGCACGCTTACATTTCACACACAACCAAAGCACAAATTGAGTCACGGCGCAAACCAATGAATAGAGGAAAAAACAGTTGGGCGAGCACTTGCATTTTACACACAGTCAAAGCATGTGTAGGGTCTACCTCCAACTTGGAGTGCCATGTTGTGTCGCCGCTTTTGCATGCCATGGGTTGCCAACTCTGGCTGCCTATAGGGATGGACAAGCTACTCCACAGCCAATGGGAGCCCTTGCTCCAACCTACAATAAAACATTCTCGTGTACCTGCAAATTCTCATGTACCTTTATATCCTCCATCTTGGCTATTGAAATGTGTGGTGCCATTGAGGACAAAGTATAAGTAGTGGACCAAGATCAATAGCATGCAACCACATCACACTTGGACATTATCACACATGAGCATATTTGTAAGAGGTGTACCCTCCTCATATAAAAAGGGTCATTTCCAAGCAATGAACATAAGCAGCTCTCTATGAGTACAAGTTTCCATCTTGTAACCTAATTATGCTTGAGTCAAGCTTGATTAAGTCATTAGGAGTTTCATGATGTTGTTAATTATGCTACATCCACCATAGGATTAGTATTTCTTAATCATATGATTAGGATTGAGCACACCATAGCTATGCATGCTTGAGGCCTCATTCATGTCCATGGTATCAGAGCCACTCCTCTTCTCATGAACTTCTCCATTAGCTTAGCCTCAGCCCACATTAATCCTTTCCACCAGTAATCTCATGTTTATTAAACCAATTCTCAATTTTTCCAGCATCTTATCCATAGCTCCCACCACTTGTGGACAAAATTCTCATAGCTTGATTCTCCACATCCTCTTCACTATTGATCAATTCCTTTTAGATATATCTTGTTGACCTCATTGCTATTCTATTGGCTTAATTTCTCATAAATCGCCTCATTTTCACTGACTGTAGAAACGCTCCATTCGTTACATGATGTAGTCAACATTGGATCAAGCCCTTATAGGGCTCGTTAGACACTACTACAAGGACTCGGGTATCAAGTACTTTGGCATACTACATGACCCGGGAGACGTGGATGTGCATAGGCACTACAAACAAGCACAAATCCACCAAATTTGGGCGACTTTGAGCTATTTCTTTCCCTTGGGACATTGATTCTCATCAAGGGTTCTTCTAAGGCTATCAACAAATTCCCCATCAAAAGCTTTTGCATTTGCTCAATTTTGACCTCCAAAGTTTGATGTTGTTTATCACTATTTTTAGCTCTAATCACTATAATTAAGAGGACAATGAAAAAAAATTGGCCTAATTAAATGTTAAAATTGAATTCCTTAGGTTTTATTATCCTTAGGTTTTATTATCCTTGTTTGAGTGTCAAATCCCTCATTTGGCATTTGGGTCATTAACGGGAAGCCTTTTGAGCATATTGAGTTTTACCACTAGCAATTAGACAAGAGTCAAACTCTAGTAAGACCTTTGCAATGGTGTCAAGCACTATCACAAATGTTGAGAAGTTCAATGGGGAAGGGTTCCACACCTTACAGAGATGAAGTACCCTCTAAAGCATAAGAAATTGTGAAAAATCATTAAGAAAAATGTGCCGTATGAACCAATTGAAGGGTGGGTTGAAAAAGATGAGCAATCAATGTGACTTATTGGTTTACACCTAGTTGTATTCATCACATCAACTCTAAGGAACACGCTGCAAAGGATGCATGGGATACATTGAAGCTCTGTTTGGAGCTAAGACAAAGAACCAAGAAATTCACTTAAAGCTTGAATTCTATGGTCTACAAATGAACTTTAACGAGTCTTTGGCTCAATTTGTTAGTAAAATGAAAGCATCGTGACCCAGATAGATGGAATAGATGCTAAGATTAGAGATAAATATGCACCTGCAATACTCATAAAAAGCATGCCAGAGGAATATGGTGCACTTGTAACCACTCTAAAGAATCTACTTGAACCAACATTTGAGAATTATACTTGAAGAAGAGAAGCAGTTAAAGAATGCCATACAAAGTACATCAAGGAAACAAGCTTTGACATCTTGTGTTACCACACTTAACCACCTTGAGTAGCATGTTGTACTAAGGGGAAGTGTTTAGGGTTCTCAAACACAACACAACTAACTACTTCTGACACAGCAAAGACACCCCCATTAGGTAACACTAACTTCAATTCCCACATCAGGCTAAACACAAACAGAGCATAGAGAACACGAATTGAGCAGAGATTTGCTAAACAAGATAGAGAATAACAGAACAGAACTGAAATACCATGTTTGATTGATCAAGATGAATCATACATTGCTTTCTCCTTCTTCTCTTGTAAAAGACGACTACAAAGCCCCTATAAATAGACGACTTCAGACAGTTTTAGACGGTTGTAACTAGAATGTCACAAGACACTAACAGATGATATCCGACTAACCAGATCATAACAAACTCCGACTGATCAACAATCCGACTGAGTAGAATTCTGACTGAGCAACAATCCGACTGAGCAAAGATACATATATCCGACTAAGCAACTATTAGGTAACTATTAGGTATTCTATCTGTAGTTCAACACATGGCACAGCCCGGTGGTTGATTTCAAGGAAATCGGACTTGAATTCACAATCCCTTGATCAGAAAAGACCGGCCACATGACAAAATTTGATGCTGCTTCTTCAAATGTCAGGTACTACATCACTTTGCTGCTTAGCCTGCATCCCTTCAACAACTGGAACCTCCTTCAAAACTTCAGTCATCTCTGCTGATTTATCTTCCACTGAAGTCTCCACTGGCTGCTCACTCTGACTTACTGTTTGCACACTCAAATTTATAATAGGTACTTCCACCTGAACTTCTAGGTCCTGAAACATTTCCTCCACAGTCCTATCAGTCTGAATCTTCACACTCTGCATCTCTTTCAGTTCCTGTACCTGCTGAATCCAGTACTCACGTTCTTTCTTCAATTGTCCAACCTCTTCTACCAATCTTGCCTCATGCTGAGTTACAAACCCTGTTTTCATAACATCATAGGGATAATTTATCATTGTAGACATCCTCTCCTTGATCATTCCCCAAGAATCCTGCATAGTGCTATGCATTTGTTGCTTCAGAATCTATACATCCCATTGTGCCATCAGCACTCCATTTACATCCAACTCTTCATTCATCAACATCTGTTTTTCCAGCACCTGTAAAGGCTGAAGTCTCAATTGCATCATTTCATTATCAACCTTCATTGCTGCATTATCTTTAGCCAATTTGTCCAACTCGGATGTAACCCTATCATCCATTTTTGCTGTCCATTCCTTGAAGATTCCTAAAGACATCTTAACCTTAGCTATCTCCAATGCATGTTGTTCCAATAACTGAGCCTTTTCAGCAATATGCGTCACCTTTGTCTGCTTCAATTCCTCCTCAAGCTGCTTCATCTGTGCACTTTTATCCTGGTAATCCTCTGAAGTTACTATCTCATTCACAAGATGCTGCTGCTCAATCTTCTCCTGCTGACTCTCTATGAAATACTGAAGTGCCTTGAGATACTGCTGAGCAGTACTCACATCCTTCACCACAAACCCTGGTTGATTCACTACCTGTTCTCCAAATTCAAGTTTGGCAACTAACTTGCTTCCCCCCAATTCAAGTTTCCTCTTCTTGGACAGTGTAAAACTCTTCCCCAGCATCTTGGGTGTTTGTGAACTTGATGCATCAATCAAAGTCTGCACTTCTACACCCTCAACATACGGTTTTTTCTGAGCTCCATATATCACCTTGAAGGCCTCTGTCAGACTGTACCCAACTGTAAGCATGCTCTGATACAACTCCTTCTTGTCAGGCTCCAACTCATCACATTCCAACCCCTGCTCTACAACCTTCTCAGACTGCTGCTCTTTCTCTACTTTGCTGTATTTTTCTTTATCTGGCAACATAATCTCTCCCACTTCCACTTTCTGTGCATACTGAAACATTGCAGCTAAATAAGCACTCAACCTGCTATTTGATTGTGTCTTTCTCTTGTCCGACCCAAATATTTCTCCATGAATCTTGTCAAATAACCAATGTGCCCAGCTAACCTCTTCTCCTTTCTCTGCCCAAGACAATGGTGCATAATTTTCCTTTGACATGTAATCAAATTTTATAATAGAGCACATTCTTTCAAGATACCATTTGAGCTGTTCCCTCCTAGCATAGTTGACATTCCTTAACATATAATACTGTCTACCCCCTTCTCTGGGACCAAACTCCTTCTTCAAGGCTTCATCAAGACATTTTGGGATCACAGCATCCGAAACATAGGGTAATTTAAATACTTCTGCAACCATTTCCACAGTAAGACTCACCTTTGAAGAAATTGCGCCTTTTGTTTTTCTGAGTATCTCCACCTGGCTTTTAGCATAGAAGTTATTCCTCCAGTCATCCCATGGCAAGCCTGCAAACTCCTGCAAACCGACTTGCTTCAACCATGTTGCATTCCCGGGTGCTGTCTTGTCTAGCTCTACTTTGAAATCGGTGTAGGGATCCATCAGCGACTGTGTAAGTTTGCCAGTAGACAACGGTGTAGGAACCTCGTCTTCTTCCTCAGCCGCACGCTCCTCTTCCTCAGAGCTGCTAACATCAACTCTCATCGGTGCTCCCTTCCTACGAAGCCTCTTCTTCAGAGCATCCCGTTGCTCGTCCTCCGCTGGTGGTTGCATGCCTGCAGAGCTCTTAGCATTCGGCATAGTGAAAGGCGAGTGCAAGGAAAACGCAGAGAAAATGCGCGAGTGGTCTTGCATGGACGCTTGAGAGAAAGGACCTCGCTCACGCTTGTACGCGCGAAAAGTGTGATCAAACTCTGGCTGCCTCGAAATGATACACTCCTTAAGTGTCCACTCACCGCTCAAATCAAGGTACCATGCAAAATTGTTAAAATTTCCAAAAACTCCGACTCTCTGAGATCCGACCCAGCAAAATCCGACTGAGTCCGAATCCGATGCAGATCCATATCCCTGTATTGTCGGACTTTCTTCTGGATCCATTTTCACCTGTTCCACCTGTATCAATGCTGAACTTGCCCAATCCAAATGTGGTGGTTTTCCTTGAAACTTTTTCAACCTGAACCCATTAATTGGTTTCTCAACCCTAGTTCCAAAAACATCAGCCACAATAAAGGTTCCTTGTCCCAGATCTTCAACAATTTGATAAGGCCCTTTGTATCTCAGTGTTAGCTTCCCAGGATGAGGTCCCAACCTGGAATTGTACACCATCACCCAATCACCAACCTGAAACACCTTAAATTTGACATTCATACTCACCCAAGCCTGTCTTCTTCTTTGAATCACCTCAGTGATGTAAGAACTGACTAATCTATCTTCTTCCAACTGCATCAAATACCTGCTCCTGTACTTCACTGACAAACTTGGAGACATTTTCTCAGCAGTTACTCTTAAACTTGGTACCACAAATTCCATAGGCACAACTGCTTCTAATCCATATACCAACCTGAATGGTGTCATCCCTGTTGTAACTTTAAAAGCTGTTCTATGAGACCACAAAGCAGAGTCCAGCTTCAAGTCCCAATCTTTCTGGTTATCCTGCACAATCTTCTTTAGGATCCTTACCAATGTCTTGTTGGTACTCTCAGCTTGTCCATTCGCCTGGGGATGATAAGCTGTAGACTTTTTGTGCATAATCATATGAGTTCTTGTTAGTTCAGAAATTACATCATTCAGAAAGTGAGTTCCCCTATCACTTACTAGTTCTACAGGACACCCAAACCTGGTCATGATATTGTGATACAAGAACTTTGCAACACTTGCAGCCTTGTTATCCTTCAGAGCTACAGCCTCAGCCCATTTTGTACAATAATCAGTAGCAACAAGGATATACCTGTTACCTCTTTGAGTTGTTGGTTTGACAGGTCCCACAAAATCAATTCCCCACTTCTGAAATGGTTCCAAAGGCAAAATAGGATGATCTGATATTCTATCTGAATTATCTGGCTGTCCAAGCTTTTGACAAATCACACATCTCTTGGCATATTCATGGGCATCTTTCAAAACTGTAGGCCACCACAAACCAGCCTGCAATATTTTCTTTCCTGTAATATCCCCTGAGAAATGTCCTCCTGCTGTTCCTGAATGTGCTTCCTGAATTACTGCCTTCTGCTCATACTCAGGTACACATCTTCTTATCACCTGGTCAATTCCCTTTTTGTACAATGCTCCAGCAATCACTAAGAATGGTCTACTCTTCAAAGCAAACTTCCTTCTCTGATCTGGAGTAAATTTTACTGGCATAAATCCCTCAGTTAAAAATGTCAAAAACTGATCATACCAGGAATCCGACTCAGCAGCTTGAACTTCAAACAATGGGGCATCTGGTAGATCATCATCCACCCCACTTGGTGCTTCTCCAGTTTCCAACCTGCTAAAGTAATCAGCAATAGCATGCTCTTTTCCTGGAGTATGGACAATCACAAAGTCAAACTCCTGTAACAAAAGCATCCACCTGGCTAATCTTCCTGTCAACAATGGCTTCTTAATCAGATACAGCAGGGCTTGGTGATCCACATGAAATATTACCCTGTTCCCCAACAAATAATGCCTGAACTTATTCAAGGAATATACCATACCCAAAGCTTCTCTTTCAGTCATAGCATAATTCCTTTCTGCAGATGATAATATCCGACTGGCATAAAATACTGGCCTGTACCATCCTGTCATCCTCTCCTGCATCAGAATTGCCCCTACTGCTACATCTGAGGCATCAACAAAAATATGGAAAGGTAGAGTCCAATCTGGTGACTGCAAAACTGGTGCAACAGCTACCATCTTCTTCAACAATTGAAATGCCTTCTCTTGAGGCTCAGCCCACACAAAAGGCACATCCTTCTTAGTTAAATGTGTCAATGGTGCACAAATATTGGCTAAATATCTGAGGTACCTGGCATGCCATTTGATCTGACCCACAAACCTCATTACTTCCTTCACATTAGTAGGAGACTTTGCTGTTTGAATAGCCTCAACCTTCTTCACATCAATTGCCATGCCTTCCTATGAGATCACATGACCCAACAAAATCCCACTCTTCACAGCAATCACACTCTTGTAAGGGTTCAAGGCCAGTCTGAACTGCCTACACCTCTCCAAACACAACTTTAGATGCATCAGATGTAAGTCCTTCTTACCAAAAACAGAGAAATCATCAACAAATACTCTCATGAAGTCTTGTAAGTGTGGCTCAAAAACCTTATGTGCCACATAATTGAAGGATGGTGGTCCATTTTTCAAACCAAAACTCATGACAGTAAAATCATATGCACCAAACTCAGTGATGAAAGCAGTTTTATGCTGATCCTCCTCAGCAACACTAATCTGATTGTAACCTGAAAAGCCATCCAAAAAGCTATACATTTCATGACCTGCTACAGCATCTAACACTGCATCACAAAATGGCATTGGAAAAGGATCTGTTATGGTTGCTGCATTGAGTTTCCTGTAATCAACACATACTCTCAGCTTCCCATTTTTCTTAGGCACCACAATTATTGGAGATAACCATGTCACCTGGCTCACAGGTTTAATGAACCCGACTGCCAACAACTTATCTATTTCTTCCTTCACCTGCAATGCAAAATTCGGATTCATCCTATACCTTTGCTGCACCACTGGAACTGCATCTGTTCTTAAATTAATCCGATGCTGATGTAATGCAGGATCTATACCCTTCACCTGAGAATACTCCCAAGCAAAGACATCTATATAGTCCTGTAACAACTGCAAAAGATCCTCCAAAAATTGTCCTTCCACCTGCACACTTACTTTCACCATCCTTGGTTCTGCATCTGTACCCAAATTCAGTTCCTTAAGATCATCTTCTTTAACCCGACTGGACGTGCCATACTTCTTGTCATAAATCCTTACAGCCATCTCTCTTGCCTCCTTTTGCTCTTGTTCCATCTGTTCCTTGGTAGCAATCTCTGTTTGCTGTTCCAGCAACTGTCTGAACACTGTCCCTTCAATCTCTTGACCTGGCAAGAACTCAGACTCTTCCTGATTCTGATATTCCACAAGCTGCAATATTCTTTCTACATCAACATCAAATAGTGGCACCACTATTGGATTAGCCATTAAAAACTGTTCCTCCTCATCATCTTCTATTTCTTCAGCAAGATTAATTGTCTGTGCAAACAATGGCTTTTCTTTAAGAGACATATTTCTCTTACCCTGCATGGTTACAGTAATCTTCTTTTTCCCCTTGGTCAGAACCACCACATTCAATCCCCAATCCTGTTTAACTTTAGCCATTCTAAACCAAGGCCTACCCAGTAACATTTCATAAGGTGATAGTGATTCTGACATTCTGATTACCACAAAATTTACCAAGAATCCCATACCTGCAACTTCAATTTCCTGCTGCTTCAAAATTCCCAATGGTTGCACCCTGGTTTGATCTGCCATTTTCACCTGAAATGGTGCTGGGGCTAAACTTGCTGCACCCATTTCTTTGTATACAATTTCAGGGAGAATGTTAACCCCTGATCCTCCATCCAAAAGAACTTCATCAAACACCCTGCCCTGGTACTCAACCTTAATGACAGGAACCACAAAGTCAACATCTGCTGGATCAATGCTATTAACTGCTGGAACCAAAGTCGGATTATCTCCTGACTGCTGATCCTGAAGTCTTTTAAGCAATCTTTCCTTAAATGCTGGAACCAAAGCTAACAACTGATCTAATGACAATTGCAAGGGAGAATTTATGAGTACCTCAAACCAATCTTTGTCCCTTTCATCCTTCATCTTCACATGGCTTTCTGACTGATGCAGAACTAACTCTTCTTCATCCTCCAACTCCGATTCTTCTTGCTTGTCCTGATGCTTCAAAATTATTCTTTGTACCTGGTCCCTGATGCCTTTTTGTTCCTTCCAATCAATTGGTCCTTTCTGTTTAGACCTGGTAACAGCCAATACCTCAATATCCTCAATATCCTCAGTATGCTCTTTGCTTTGCTGCTCCTGTATGTTTGGACCTTGCGTTACCTGTACCTGTTCATCTTCTAATTGAATCATGATTACATTTGCTTGAGCTGCTGGTTGATTCTGTTGTTGCTGCTGCCCCTGCTGGTTATTCTGATTGTACCTAATCACTGGGACACCTCTTTCTTCTTTATGTTTCACCCTAAGGCACATCCTGGCCCTATCCAATGATCTGGTGCTGAACAATAAACACAAGGCATGACTCTTGCCTGTCTTCCTTCA
Source organism: Cibotium barometz (assembly GCF_041138505.1). NCBI lineage: Eukaryota > Viridiplantae > Streptophyta > Polypodiopsida > Cyatheales > Cibotiaceae > Cibotium > Cibotium barometz. The sequence continues at coordinate 20,835,450 of NC_141078.1, forward strand.
TTGTTTTCCTGTTCCCTCCATGGTGGTCTATGAGATCTTGCTCTCTGAAATACTCCTCTGCCCCTAGTTGGAGCAGCCTGGTTTGCTGCAACCTCACCTCTGCCTCTACCTGCATAAGGTGTAGTCTGACCCCTGTTCTTGGGATTATACCAACATAAAGTTGTCGTATGCCCATCCTTGTCACAAATTTCACAGAACTTCTTTTCTTTTGGTGCTGCAATAGAATAACCTATCTTTCTCAATTTACTTACCAAATCCTCCTCTTTGGATTGCTTTGCTTTGGTCTTGTGCTTTTTCTTTGGCTTCACCTCTTCTTCCTCACTATCGGATCCTGCTTCTGAATCCTCCTCCTCAGAATCTGATGCTGACTCTGGCTGGTCATCTGAATCCGAATCATTCTTTCTGGTGTGTTTACCCTTGCCGCTTCCAAGTCTTTTCTCTACTCTAGCTGCTGCAATTACCAAATCATTAATTCCACCTGCAATATCAATGCTAGCCACTGCATTTTTCAGCCCACTTCTCAATCCTTTCAGAAAATAACCTGCCAGCATCTCATTGGTGGGTCTCTCATTTCCCTGTAACCTTTCAACCAGAATTCTGAATTTCTGAGCATAGTCCTCTACAAGCATCTTCTTCTGTCTGATGTCTCGGAGTTTTCTTAAAATGTCTGTTGGAGTCTTTTCCCTCCTGAATCTCTGTAAAAAGGCTGTTCTAAGATCATCATATGTTGGGAAGTGTGGTATCCCATATTGGCTAAACCAACTCATGGCCTTCCCTTCTAGAGTTGCTGCAAATTGCTGCAATTTAACTGCATCATTGTACAACACAGTATACCCATTTGCTTCCCATTTTGTCTCAAACTGAGCTACATGACAATCAGCATCCTCCTTAGATCCTCCACTGAATTTAGCTGCTTTCACCCTAGGGTTGGGTAGTTGTTGAGCCATCGGATTTGGCTGAGGTGGTTTCCTAGGTCTTTGCCTGGTAGCCCCCCTTAATGGGTTGAACTGAAGACTCCTTCTAACTCCTGCAGACCTTCCTGTCAGGATTAGGGCACCTAGAAGTCCCCCCACTAGCCTCCTCTCTGGTGCAACTGAACTTTCCCCCCCTTGGCCTACAATAATTTCTTCAGGGATTTGGTGTTCCTGATCATCTTCACCCTCGTCAGCATAATGAAACGGGTCAGGGTTACCAATTCGGGCTTGAGCCCTGGTATAGTAAACCCTTCCTACTCTTCTGTCCCCCTCTGACATTCATTTCCCTTCTCGTAACAGAACGGGACCAGCGGGATCGCCAATGTGTTTAGGGTTCTCAAACACAACACAACTAACTACTTCTGACACAGCAAAGACACCCCCATTAGGTAACACTAACTTCAATTCCCACATCAGGCTAAACACAAACAGAGCATAGAGAACACGAATTGAGCAGAGATTTGCTAAACAAGATAGAGAATAACAGAACTGAACTGAAATACCACGTTTGATTGATCAAGATGAATCATACATTGCTTTCTCCTTCTTCTTTTGTAAAAGACGACTACAAAGCCCCTATAAATAGACGACTTCAGACACTTTTAGACGGTTGTAACTAGAATGTCACAAGACACTAACAGATGATATCCGACTAACCGGATCATAACAAACTCCGAATGATCAACAATCCGACTGAGTAGAATTCCGACTGAGCAACAATCCGACTGAGCAAAGATACATATATCCGACTAAGCAACTATTAGGTAACTATTAGGTATTCTATCTGTAGTTCAACAGGAAGTGATGGATCTTTTGTAATACACATTCAACCACCTTGTAGTATCCTATACATCATGGCACCAAGGGGGGGTGTTTAAATTTGTGGCGCCATTGTGGGAAAGGTATGAGTAGAGGACCAGGATCAAGAGCATGCAACCACATCACACTTGGACATTATCCCACATGAGCATATTTGTAAGAGGTTTACCCTCCTCTTATAAAAAGGGTTATTTCCAAGCAATGAACGCAAGCAGCTTGCAAGCCTCTCTATGAGTAGAAGTTTCCATCTTATAACCTAATTGTGCGTGACTCAAGCTTGGTTGTCATTAGAAGTTTTGCTATGTTGTTAATTAGTCCTCCCAACCCACCATAAGATTAGTATTTCTTAATCACATGATTAGGATTGAGCACACCATAGCTATGTATGCTTGAGGATTCATGTCCAATATTTTGACACTGGCTTGCGCACATGTGGTCTTGGTTTGTTGGAGTGTGATCCGCCTTCTATCAGCTGCTGCAACCCCCCTAATACAAGTACCTTCTTTGAGCCTGATGTAGTTTCCAACCTGCTCTGTTGTTGTTGGATCTTGTCGACTTTCTTATGCATATTAATGCACCGATTAATGTTTTGTACTCCTACATGTCAAAGTCCAGATGAAGTATTCCCATGCATGTTACTATTTGGTTCTAGATTTTGGTTTGTGGAGGTAACAAGAATCTCACGGGCTACTACAACACCATGAACTGAGCATGACCTCCAACAATTTATATTTGTTGGGTAGATCTCTCTCTCTCTCTCTCTCTCTCTCTCTCTCTCTCTCTCTCTCTCTCAGTAGGTTACATTGAAATTGTAAAATTGGGTTTCTTTTCATGTTCATAAAGGAACATGCTATTGAAGTTTCTATAAAGAAATACGTTGTTATAAACTAATTTTAATGACTTGTTAATGCTTGAAGTAGTCTCTAAAACCCAACCACTTCATAGCATAACAACAAATAAACAACGTGATTACAAGTTGTCACTAATAGTGGCCTCTATTAGCTATATAGAACAGACACCTCAAATAACATCGGTGCCTACAAAGATACATGAAAAAGTACATCTTTGTGTTGAAAACTAGCTAGTTGTCTAGGTAGGTTCAAAACATTCATTCCTCCCAACATAAATCAAGCAAAGTCCATATGTATTGACACCACTCCTATAGTTTTTGAAATCCTTAGGGCATGGATTTTGTAATGTCAATGTTGTGAAGTGATAGATGCATCTGCCTTCCCTACATTCAGCCTACCATCATAAACATACAAATTAGCTCTGAATTACACTCTGATTTTCTTCACTGGGTGGAGTCTAGAAACTTCTTGTGGAACGGAATGGTTGGCAACCGTTGTCTGAACGATTTGTTGAGACTATGTTCTCTCTCTCTCTCTCTCTCTCTCTCTCTCTCTCTCTCTCTCTCTCTCTCTCTCTCTCAACAGGTTGTATTGCAATTGTAAAATTGGTTTTTCATGTCCATAAAGAAATGCATTCTAATGAACTAATTTTATTGACGTGCTTATATAATTTACAACATACAAGATGGACTCCGAAGAACTTCATGACACTAATTGCTACACACAATACTCACCCCATTCCCATAGCCAACATTCTATGTAGGCACGTAGGAGTCTCAAATTCCAAACTATTGCAATGCCAAGTACCGTGTCTTCTCACAATGGACATTCATTCCATGTGCGTCCTCCCATCCAATCACTCACTTTCACAGCATGTTAACTGGACTGAGAATGGGATCTCCTTTCTCATTTAGGTCATATACCAAAGGCCAGGTTTGCCTACCACACTAGTCCATCAAGGGAACTAGTGAAAAGCAGGGAGTGGACCTTTAGTCAAAAGTTGCAACACAACTTGCTTCGCTTTTCCTAGAATGTGATAAAGACAGTGAAAGTTGTCGCAAAGGGATGGGGCCGTCTGTACACCTCTGAGTACAAGAAGGATAAGGCACACAATTCAATTTCAAGAGATGATCAAAAGGTCACTTGCCAATGGTTTGACACTGTGGACGAGCATATGCATGGTTGTGTGAATGTCATAAGCTACAACCATGCTCCTACAAAAATAGGAGGGAGTGGTGTGGGTTGAGGCAGTGGAGTTTCTAATGTGGAAGATGCCGCTGAATCATAGGATCTCAAAAGAGGCGGTATTGAATGAGGTGTCTACCCAAGGTCCTTGCAAGGACATGAACATTGAGGAGAGCCTTCTGTACATGGTGAGCACATAAAAAATGATGGCAATCCATCGAAAGGAGACAGATGTAGACCGCAAGGCTCTAGAAACTCAAAAACTTGTGATGTTGGGAAACCTTACAACGGCCTTGACTGGTCTTATGGATGTCTTGAAGAGTTTTCAAAAGCCTTGAGTTGCAAGGAAGCTATGTTATTGTACTTTCATGTAGGGATTAACATGCCATTTGCTTGTTGTACTTCATTTTGGTCCTGCGCTTGAAGCTTGTCATTCAATATGAAGGTGTTAAGTTTTTCCTCATTTGTCTCACACTTGTTACTTATGTTGATTATACTTTTCTAATAATGGGTAGCCTTTAACATGTAAAGCCTCAATCTGATGTCATTCCATGCATTGGGTTCAAGTGATGAAAGAATCAATGCTCATTGTGTTTGGCACTATTGCAATTCTCATAGCCATGATTACTAAGATAGAATTAAGTGAGTGGTGCTATGATGCGAGTGAGGCAATCACACATTGGATGACATTTTTTAGTCAGTGCATGGCTCGTGCAATATTGGCATGCAAAGCCCAGATTGCTCGTCGTCGATGCCACGAGCGTAGGTCCTATTGGGGGCTTACTGTACCATAGGGATTCATGGAGAGATACTTGCTTGGTAGTTATTAAGATGGGATGTTCAAAAAGAGGATGAGATTGAGCAAAGATACCTACCACCTCTTGTGTGCAAGGCTAGCTCCATTCTAGCAAAGCTGTGCAGACACCAACTGCAAAAAAGCCATCACTGTGGAGAAGCGTGTTTGTGTGGCATTGCACTGTCTAGCCACTAGCTCTAACTTACAAGTGGTTCTCTACATCCTCTGCACAAAAAATAATGAGAGCTTTCTATGAGGCTATGGAGAATTGTGGCTTGCACAACTTAAACATAAAGTGGCCATCTCCTGAAAGGATGCTACCTTGGCGCAGAGGGATTCGAGGCTATATGTGGCATTCCGTATGTTATCGGTGATGTGGATGGTAGTCATGTGCCTATCATTGCTTTGCATGTGCATTCGAAAGACTAATTCAACAAGAAAGGTTTGATCAGCCACATGATCCCTATACAAGTTCACATTATTGTGTTCACTAATTAATCAAGCCCGATAGGGCTTGATTAATTAATTAACATGTGGCTAGCCTAAATATGTGGTCATGCACACTATACGAGCAAGGTGACGTGAAAAATAAAGTTTAATTATTGTTTGTCAACAATCTATTTGACCATGCATATGTGTACATGGACAACTACATACCACAAATAGGCTTGGTGTGAGCCTTGAATAGACCAATTGGATTATTCCCAATATAGGGAATGGGATTATGCATATGGACAAGAAAAGAGATGTTTCAATCTACAAAGGCATGAAAGATCGGGTCGTATATTACTCAATGCTTAGAGCCTTAGACATTCATGATATTTTCTTTTCAAATAATGTTGGCTTTAGATACTATAGAGATGGCAATGGTGTCGCGATGAGTGATGAACAAGGAAAAGACAACAAAGACAACCTACCTGGGAGCCAAAACAATCACATATCTCCTTGGATATTGATGATGAGGAGGAGGATCCAAAGGAGCACTTCTCCGATAGATACACAGTAACACGTCCCTCTGGAAAAATATTCAATTGAAAAATCCAACCTTAAATGCTAAAGGTTTTGTGCGACTTTCATCTTCTTGCAAAGGCTATTTTGATGTAGCATCTTTTGTCTACTGATCTTCAATACGAGGCCTGGTACACACCGAGGGTGCTTGCTAAAGGAGTCACGGTGCGAACGAATGAATAGAGGACAAAATAGCTCTGCACACGCTTACATTTCACACACAACCAAAGCACAAATTGAGTCACGGCGCAAACCAATGAATAGAGGAAAAAACAGTTGGGCGAGCACTTGTATTTTACACACAATCAAAGCATGTGTAGGGTCTACCTCCAACTTGGAGTGCCATATTGTGTCGCCGCTTTTGCATGCCATGGGTAGCCGACTCTGGCTACCTATAGGGATGGACAAGCTACTCCACAGCCAATGGGAGCCCTTCCTCCAACCTACAATAAAACATTCCCGTGTACCTGCAAATTCTCGTGTACCTTTATATCCTCCATCTTGGCTATTGAAATGTGTGGTGCCATTGAGGAGAAAGTATGAGTAGAGGACCAAGATCAATAGCATGCAACCACATCACACTTGGACATTATCACACATGAGCATATTTGTAAGAGGTGTACCCTCCTCATATAAAAAGGGTCATTTCCAAGCAATGAACATAAGCAGCTCTCTATGAAAATAAGTTTCCATCTTGTAACCTAATTATGCTTGAGTCAAGCTTGATTAAGTCATTAGGAGTTTCATGATGTTAATTATGCTACATCCACCATAGGATTAGTATTTCTTAATCATATGATTAGGATTGAGCACACCATAGCTATGCATGCTTGAGGCCTCATTCATATCCATGGTATCAGAGCCACTCCTCTTCTCATGAACTTCTCCATTAGCTTAGCCTCAGCCCACATTAATCCTTTCCACCAATAATCTCATGTTCATTAAACCAATTCTCAATTTTTCTAGCATCTTATCCATAGCTCCCACTTGTGGACAAATTTTTCATAGCTTGATTCTCCACATCCTCTTCACTATTGATCAATTCCTCTTAGATATATCTTGTTGACCATTGATATTCTATTGGCTTAATTTCTCATAAATCGTCTCATTTTCATCGACTGTAAAAACGCTCCATTTGTTACATGATGTAGTCAACATTGGATTAAGCCCTTATAGGGCTCGTTAGACACTACTACAAGGACTAAACAACTCAGGTATCAAGTACTTTGGCATACTACATGACCCAGGAGATGTGGATGTGCACAGGCGCTACAAACAAGCACAAATCCACCAAATTTGGGTGACTTTGAGCTATTTCTTTCCCTTGGGGCATTGATTCTCATCAAAGGGTTCTAAGGCTATCAACAAAGCGCCATCAAAAGCTTTTGCATTTGCTCAATTTTGACCTCCAAAGTTTGATGTTGTTTATCACTATTTTTAGCTCTAGTCACTATAATTAAGAGGATAATGAAAAAAATTAGCCTAATTAAATGTTAAAATTGAATTCCTCAGGTTTTATTATCCTTGTTTGAGTGTCAAATCTCTCATTTGGCATTTGGGTCATTAACAGGAAGCCTTTTGAGTATATTCAGTTTTACCACTAATTTGTAAGCAATTAGACACTACCAAGAGTCAAACTCTAGTAAGACCTTTGCAATGGTATCAAAGCACTATCACAAATGTTGAGAAGTTCAATGGGGAAGGGTTCCACACCTTACAGAGATGAAGTACCCTCTAATGCATAAGAAATTGTGAAAAATCATTAAGAAAAATGTGTCGGATGAACCAATTGTTGAAGGGTGGGTTGAAAAAGATGAGCAATCAATATCACTTATTGGTTTACACCTAGTTGTATTCATCACATCAACTCTAAGGAACACGTTGCAAAGAATGCATGGGATACATTGAAGCTTGTGTTTGGAGCTAAGGCAAAGAACAAGGAAATTCACTTAAAGATTGAATTCTATGGTCTACAAATGAACTTTAACGAGTCTTTGGCACAATTTATCGGTAAAATGAAAGCATCATGACCCATATAGATGGAATAGATGCTAAGATTAGAGATAAATATGCACCTGCAATACTCATAAAAAGCATGCCAGAGGAATATGGTGCACTTGTAACCACTCTAAAGAATCTACTTGAACCAACATTTGAGAATTATACTTGAAGAAGAGAAGCAGTTAAAGAATGCCATACAAAGTACATCAAGGAAACAAGGTTTGACATCTTGTGTTACCACACTTAACCACCTCGAGTAGCATGTTGTACTATGGGGAAGTGATGGATCTTTTGTAATACACATTCAACCACCTTGTAGTATCCTATACATCATGGCACCAAGGGGGGGTGTTTGAATTTGTGGCACCATTGTGGGAAAGGTATGAGTAGAGGACCAGGATCAAGAGCATGCAACCACATCACACTTGGACATTATCCCACATGAGCATATTTGTAAGAGATTACCCTCCTCTTATAAAAAGGGTTATTTCCAAGCAATGAATGCAAGTAGCTTGCAAGCCTCTCTATGAGTAGAAGTTTCCATCTTATAACCTAATTGTGCATGACTCAGGCTTGGTTAAGTCATTAGAAGTTTTGCTATGTTGTTAATTAGTCCCAACCCACCATAAGATTAGTATTTCTTAATCACATGATTAGGATTGAGCACACCATAGCTATGTATGCTTGAGGATTCATGTCCAATATTTTGACACTCTCTCTCTCTCTCTCTCTCTCTCTCTCTCTCTCTCTCTCTCTCAACAGCTTGTGTTGCAATTGTAAAATTGGTTTTTTATGTCCATAAAGAAATGCATTCTAATAACCTAATTTTATTGACGTGCTTATATAATTTACAACATACAAGATGGACTCCGAAGAACTTCATGACATTGATTGCTACACACAATACTCACCCCATTCCCATAGCCAACATTCTATGTAGGCACGTAGGAGTACCGTGTCTTCTCACAATAGACATTCATTCCATGTGCGTCCTCCCATCCAATCACTCACTTTCATAGCATGTTAACTGGACTGAGAATGGGATCTCCTTTCTCATTTAGGTCATATACCAAAGGCCAGGTTTGCCTACCACACTAGCCCATCAAGTCATACAACCTCCCAATTATGCCATCTAAGGATAGCATGCTGGAATGAAGTTTGAGGAAAGTGGGCAGCCACCATTAGTGCCTCAGCAGAAAAAGCCAACAAAGAGGAGATACATGAAAGCTATAGATGCTAGCTTGGAGGGATTCAAGACATAGGAGAAAGGCAATATAAAGAAGACGAAAAAGAGTGCTACCAATAGCACTTGTGTGGATGAGCAGACAACTAGGGAAAGAGCCGTGGGTGGCACAACTCATCCACATTCGTGGATCCATGGTGGTTGATGAATTTGGGAAAACTCTGAAAAGCAGGGAGTGGACCTTTAGTCAAAAGTTGCAACACAACTTGCTTCGCTTTTTCGAGAATGTGATAAAGACAGTGAAAGTTGTCGCAAAAAGGGATAGGGCCGTCTGTACACCTCTGAGTACAAGAAGGATAAGGCACACAATTCAATTTCAAGAGATGATCAAAAGGTCACTTGCCAATGGTTTGACACTGTGGACGAGCATATGCATGGTTGTGTGAATGTCATAAGCTACAACCATGCTCCTGCTATAGGAGGGAGTGGTGTGGGTGGAGGCAGTGGAGTTTCTAATGTGGAAGATGCCGCTGAATCATAGGATTGCAAAAGAGGCGGTCTTGAATAAGGTGTCTGCCCAAGGTCCTTGCAAGGACAAGAACATTGAGGAGAGCCTTCTGGTGGAATGGTGAGCACATAAAAAATGATGGCATTCCATCGAAAGGAGTCAGATGTAGACCGCACGGCTCTAGAAACTCAAAAACTTGTGATGTCAGGAAACCTTACAACGGCCTTGACTGGTCTTACGGATGTCTTGAAGAGTTTTCAGAAGCCTTGAGTTGCAAGGAAGCTATGTTATTGTACTTTCATGTAGTGATTAACATGCCATTTGCTTCTTGTACTTCATTTTGGTCCTGCGCTTGAAGCTTGTCATTCAATATGAAGGTGTTAAGTTTTACCTCATTTGTCTCACACTTGTTACATATGTTGATCATACTTTTCTAATAATGGGTAGCCTTTAACATGTTTAGCCTCAATCTGATGTCATTCCATTCATTGGGTTCAAGTCATGAAAGAATCGATGCTCATTGGGTTTTGCACTATTGCAATTCTCATAGCCATGATTACTAAGATAGAATTAAGCGAGTGGTGCTATGATGTGAGTGAGGTAATCACAAATTGGATGACATTTTTTAGTCAGTGCATGGCTCGTGCAATATTGGCATGTAAAGCCCGGATTGCTCGTCGTCGATGCCACGAGCGTAGGTCCTATTGGGGGCTTACTGTAGACCATAGGGATTCATGGAGAGATACTTGCTTGGTAGTTATTAAGATGGGATGTTCAAAAAGAGGATGAGATTGAGCAAAGATACCTACCACCTCTTGTGTGCAAGGCTAGCTCCATTCTAGCAAAGCTGTGCAAACACCAAATGCAAAAAAGCCATCGCTGTGGAGAAGCGTGTTTGTGTGGCATTGCACTGTCTAGCCACTAGCTCTAACTTACAAGTGGTTCTCTACATCCTCTACACAAAAAATAGTGAGAGCTTTCTATGAGGCTATGGAGAATTCTGGCTTTCACAACTTAAACATAAAGTGGCCATCTCCTAAAAGGATGCTACCTTGGCACAGAGGGATTCGAGGCTATATGTGGCATTTCGTATGTTATCGGTGATGTGGATGGTAGTCATGTGCCTATCACTGCTTTGCATGTGCATTCGAAAGACTAATTCAACAAGAAAATTTTGATCAGCCACATGATCCCTATACAAGTTCTCATTATTGTGTTCACTAATTAATCAAGCCCGATAGGGCTTGATTAATTAATGAACATGTGGCTAGCCTAAATATGTGGTCATGCACACTATACGAGCAAGGTGACGTGAAAAATAAAGTTTAATTATTGTTTGTCAACAATCTATTTAACCATGCATATGTGTACATGGACAACTACATACCACAAATAGGCTTGGTGTGAGCCTTGAATAGACCAATTGGATTATTCCCAATATAGGGAATGGGATTATGCATATGGACAAGAAAAGAGATGTTTCAATCTATAAAGGCATGAAAGATCGGGTCGTATATTACTCAATGCTTAGAGCCTTAGACATTCATGATATTTTCTTTTCAAATAATGTTGGCTTTAGATACTATAGAGATGGCAATGTTGTCGCGATGAGTGATGAACAAGGAAAAGACAACAAAGACGACCTACCTGGGAGCCAAAACAATCACATATCTCCTTGGATATTGATGATGACGACGAGCAGGATCCAAAGGAGCACTTCTCCGATAGATACACAGTAACACGTCCCTCTGGGAAAATATTCAAATAAAAAATCCAACCTTAAATGCTAAAGGTTTTGTGCGACTTTCATCTTCTTTCAAAGGCTATTTTCATGTAGCATCTTTTGGCTACTGATCTTCAATACGAGGCCTGGTACACACCGAGGGTGCTCGCCAAAGGAGTCACGGTGCAAACGAATGAATAGAGGACAAAATAGCTCTGCGTACGCTTACATTTTACACACAACCAAAGCACAAATTGAGTCACGGCGCAAACGAATGAATAGAGGAAAAAACAGTTGGGCGAGCACTTGCATTTTACACACAATCAAAGCATGTGTAGGGTCTACCTCCAACTTGGAGTGCCATGTTTTGTCGCCGCTTTTGCATGCCATGGGTAGCCAACTCTGGCTACCTATAGGGATGGACAAGCTACTCCACAGCCAATGGGAGCCCTTCCTCCAACCTACAATAAAACATTCCCGTGTACTTGCAAATTCTCGCGTACCTTTATATCCTCCATCTTGGCTATTGAAATTTGTGGTGCCATTGAGGACAAAGTATGAGTAGAGGACCAAGATCAAGAGCATGCAACCACATCACACTTGGACATTATCACACATGAGCATATTAGACATTATCACACATGAGCATATTTGTAAGAGGTGTACCCTCCTCATATAAAAAGGATCATTTCCAAGGAATGAACATAAGCAGCTCTCTATGAGTATATGTTTCCATCTTGTAGCCTAATTATGCTTGAGTCAAGCTTGATTAAGTCATTAGGAGTTTCATGATGTTGTTAATTATGCTACATCCACCATAGGGTTAGTATTTCTTAATCATATGATTAGGATTGAGCACACCATAGCTATGCATGCTTGAGGCCTCATTCATGTCCATGGTATCAGAGCCACTCCTCTTCTCATGAACTTCTCCATTAGCTTAGCCTTAGCCCCCATTACTCCTTTTCACCAGTAATCTCATGTTTATTAAACCAATTCTCAATTTTTCCAGCATCTTATCCATAGCTCCCACCACTTGTGGACAAAATTCTCATAGCTTGATTCTCCACATCCTCTTCACTATTGATCAATTTCTCTTAGATATATCTTGTTGACCTCATTGCTATTCTATTGGCTTAATTTCTCATAAATCGCCTCATTTTCACCGACTGTAGAAACGCTCCATTCGTTACATGATGTAGTCAACATTGGATCAAGCCCTTATAGGGCTCGTTAGACGCTACTACAAGGACTAAACAACTCAAGTATCAAGTACTTTGGCATATTACATGACCCGGGAGACGTGGATGTTGTAAGCATCTAGACACTACCAAGAGTCAAACTCTAGTAAGACCTTTGTTGCAATGGTGTCAGGCACTATCACAAATGTTGAGAAGTTCAATGGGGACGGGTTCCACACCTTACAGAGATGAAGTACCCTCTAATGCATAAGAAATTGTGAAAAATCATTAAGAAAAATGTGCCGGATGAACCAATTGAAGGGTGGGTTGAAAAAGATGAGCAATCAATGTCGCTTATTCGTTTTCACCTAGTTGTATTCATCACATCAACTCTAAGGAACACGTTGCAAAGAATGCATGGGATACATTGAAGCTTGTGTTTGGAGCTAAGGCAAAGAACAAGGAAATTCACTTAAAGATTGAATTCTATGGTCTACAAATGAACTTTAACGAGTCTTTGGCATAATTTATCGGTAAAATGAAAGCATCATGACCCATATAGATGGAATAGATGCTAAGATTAGAGATAAATATGCACCTGCAATACTCATAAAAAGCATGCCAGAGGAATATGGTGCACTTGTAACCACTCTAAAGAATCTACTTGAACCAACATTTGAGAATTATACTTGAAGAAGAGAAGCAGTTAAAGAATGCCATACAAAGTACATCAAGGAAACAAGGTTTGACATCTTGTGTTACCACACTTAACCACCTTGAGTAGCATGTTGTACTATGGGGAAGTGATGGATCTTTTGTAATACACATTCAACCACCTTGTAGTATCCTATACATCATGGCACCAAGGGGGGGTGTTGAAATTTGTGGCGCCATTGTGGGAAAGGTATGAGTAGAGGACCAGGATCAAGAGCATGCAACATCACACTTGGACATTATCCCACATGAGCATATTTGTAAGAGGTTTACCCTCCTCTTATAAAAAGGGTTATTTCCAAGCAATGAACGCAAGTAGCCTGCAAGCCTCTTTATGAGTATAAGTTTCCATCTTATAACCTAATTGTGCATGACTCAAGCTTGGTTGTCATTAGGAGTTTTGCTATGTTGTTAATTAGTCCTCCCAACCCACCATAAGATTAGTATTTCTTAATCACATGATTAGGATTGAGCACACCATAGCTATGTATGCTTGAGGATTTATGTCCAATATTTTGACACTGGCTTGCGCACCTATGGTCCTGGTTTGTTGGAGTGTGATCCGCCTTCTATCAGCTGCAACCCTAATACAAGTACCTTCTTTGAGCCTGATGTAGTTTTCAACCTGCTCTGTTGTTGTTGGATCTTGTCGACTTCCTTATGCATATTAATGCACCGATTAATGTTTTATACTCCTGCATGTCAAAGTCTAGATGAAGTATTCCCATGCATGTTACTATTTGGTTCCTAGATTTTGGTTTGTGGAGGTAACAAGAATCTCACGGGCTACTACAACACCATGAACTGAGCATGACCTCCAACAATTTCTATTTGTTGGGCAGATCTCTCTCTCTCTCTCTCTCTCTCTCTCTCTCTCTCTCTCTCTCTCTCTCTCTCTCTCTCTCTCTCTCTCAGTAGAATACATTGAAATTGTAAAATTGGGTTTCTTTTCATGTTCATAAAGGAACATGTTGCCGTTGAACTTTCTATAAAGAAATACGTTGTTATAAACTAATTTTATTGACTTGTTAATGCTTGAAGTAGTCTCTGAAACCCAACCACTTCATAGCATAACAGCAAATATACAACGAGATTACAAGTTGTCACAGATAGTGGCTTCTATTAGCTATATAGGACAGACACCTCAAATAACATCGGTGCCTACAAAGATACATGAAAAATTACATCTTTGTGTTGAAAACTAGCTAGTTGTCTAGGTAGGTTCAAAACATTCATTCCTCCCAACATAAATCAAGCAAAGTCCATATGTATTGACACCACTCCTATAGTTTTTGAAATCCTTAGGGCATGGATTCTGTAATGTCAATGTTGTGAAGTGAAAGATGCATATGCCTTCCCTACATTCAGCCTACCATCATAAACATACAAATTAGCTTTGAATTACACTCGGTAGATAAACAAAAAGTCTTGATTACTGCAAACGTGTGAGACTCATTGATTTTCTTTACTGGAGGCTAGAAACTTCTTGTTGAACGGAATGGTTGGCAACCGTTGTCTGAACGATTTGTTGAGACCATGTTCTCTCTCTCTCTCTCTCTCTCTCTCTCTCTCTCTCTCTCTCTCAACAGGTTGTATTGTAAAATTGGTTTTTCATGTCCATAAAGAAATGCATTCTAATGAACTAATTTTATTGACCTGCTTATATAATTTACAACATACAAGATGGACTCCGAAGATCTTCATGACACTAATTGATACACACAATACTCACCCCATTCCCATAGCCAACATTCTATGTAGGCACGTAGGAGTCTCAAATTCCAAACTATTGCAATGCCAAGTACCATGTCTTCTCACAATGGACATTCATTCCATGTGCGTCCTCCCATCCAATCACTCACTTTCACAGCATGTTAACTGGACTCAGAATGGGATCTCCTTCTCATTTAGGTCATATACCAAAGGCCAGGTTTGCCTACCACACTAGCCCATCAAGTCATACAACCTCCCAATTATGCCAATCCATCGAAAGGAGTCAGATGTAGACCGCAAGGCTCTAGAAACTCAAAAACTTGTGATGTCAGGAAACCTTACAACGGCCTTGACTAGTCTTATGGATGTCTTGAAGAGTTTTCAAAAGCCTTGAGTTGCAAGGAATCTATGTTATTGTACTTTCATGTAGTGATTAACATGCCATTTGCTTGTTGTACTTCATTTTGGTCCTGCGCTTGAAGCTTGTCATTCAATATGAAGGTGTTAAGTTTTACCTCACTTGTCTCACACTTGTTACATATGTTGATCATACTTTTCTAATAATGGGTAGCCTTTAACATGTAAAGCCTCAATCTGATGTCATTCCATTCATTGGGTTCAAGTGATGAAAGAATCAATGCTTATTGTGTTTGGCACAAAGCCCGGATTGCTCGTCGTCGATGCCACGAGCGTAGGTCCTATTGGGGGCTTACTGTAGACCATAGGGATTCATGGAGAGATACTTGCTTGGTAGTTATTCAGATGGGATGTTCAAAAAGAGGATGAGATTGAGCAAAGATACCTACCACCTCTTGTGTGCAAGGCTAGCTCCATTCTAGCAAAGCTGTGCAGACACCAACTGCTGCAAAAAAGCCATCGCTATGAAGAAGCGTGTTTGTGTGACATTGCACTGTCTAGCCATTTACAAGTGGTTCTCTACATCCTCTGCACAAAATATAGTGAGAGCTTTCTATGAGGCTATGGAGAATTCTGGCTTGCACAACTTAAACATAAAGTGGCCATCTCCTGAAAGGATGCTACCTTGGCGCAGAGGGATTCGAGCCTATTGGGGGCATTCCGTATGTTATCGGTGATGTGGATGGTAGTCATGTGCCTATCATTGCTTTGCATGTGCATTCGAAAGACTAATTCATTAAGAAAGGTTTGATCAGCCACATGATCCCTATACAAGTTCACATTATTGTGTTCACTAATTAATCAAGCCCGATAGGGCTTGATTAATTAATGAACATGTGGCTAGCCTAAATATGTGGTCATGAGTAATATACGAGCAAGGTGACGTGAAAAATAAAGTTTAATTATTGTTTGTCAACAATCTATTTGACCATGCATATGTGTACATGGACAACTACATACCACAAATAGGCTTGGTGTGAGCCTTGAATAGACCAATTGGATTATTCCAAATATAGGGAATGGGATTATGCATATGGACAAGAAAAGAGATGTTTCAATCTACAAAGGCATGAAAGATCGGGTCGTATATTACTCAATGCTTAGAGCCTTAGACATTCATGATATTTTCTTTTCAAATAATGCTGGCTTTAGATGCTATAGAGATGGCAATGGTGTCGCGAGATGAGTGATGAACAAGGAAAAGACAACAAAGACGACCTACCTGGGAGCCAAAACAATCACATATCTCCTTGGATATTGACGATGATGAGGAGGATCCAAAGGAGCACTTCTCCGATAGATACAGTAACACGTCCCTCTGGAAAAATATTCAATTGAAAAATCCAACCTTAAATGCTAAAGATTTTGTGCGACTTTCATCTTCTTGCAAAGGCTATTTTGATGTAGCATCTTTTGTCTACTGATCATCAATACGAGGCTTGGTACACACTGAGGGTGCTTGCTAAAGGAGTCACAGTGCGAACGAATGAATAGAGGACAAAATAGCTGTGCGCACCCTTACATTTCACACACAACCAAAGCACAAATTGAGTCACGACGCAAACCAATGAATAGAGGAAAAAACAGTTGGGCGAGCACTTGCATTTTACACACAATCAAAGCATGTGTAGGGTCTACCTCCAACTTGGAGTGCCATGTTGTGTAGGGTCTACCTCCAACTTGGAGTGCCATGTTGTGTCGCCGCTTTTGCATGCCATGGGTAGCCAACTCTGGCTACCTATAGGGGTGGACAAGCTACTGCACAGCCAATGGGAGCCCTTCCTCCAACCTACAATAAAACATTCCCGTGTACCTGCAAATTCTCGTGTACCTTTATATCCTCCATCTTGGCTATTGAAATGTGTGGTGCCATTGAGGACAAAGTATGAGTAGAGGACCAAGATCAATAGCATGCAACCACATCACACTTGGACATTATCACACATGAGCATATTTGTAAGAGGTGTACCCTCCTCATATAAAAAGGGTCATTTCCAAGCAATGAACATAAGCAGCTCTCTATGAGTACAAGTTTCCATCTTGTAACCTAATTATGCTTGAGTCAAGCTTGATTAAGTCATTAGGAGTTTCATGATGTTGTTAATTATGCTACATCCACCATAGGATTAGTATTTCTTAATCATATGATTAGGATTGAGCACACCATAGCTATGCATGCTTGAGGCCTCATTCATATCCATGGTATCAGAGCCACTCCTCTTCTCATGAACTTCTCCATTAGCTTAGCCTCAGCCCACATTAATCCTTTCCACCAGTAATCTCATGTTTATTAAACCAATTCTCAATTTTTCCAGCATCTTATCCATAGCTCCCACTTGTGGACAAAATTTTCATAGCTTGATTCTCCACATCCTCTTCACTATTGATCAATTCCTCTTAGATATATCTTGTTGACCTCATTGCTATTCTATTGGCTTAATTTCTCATAAATCGCCTCATTTTCACTGACTGTAGAAACGCTCCATTCGTTACATGATGTAGTCAACATTGGATCAAGCCCTTATCGGGCTCGTGAGACACTACTACAAGGACTAAACAACTCAAGTATCAAGTACTTTGGCATACTACATGACTCAAGAGACGTGGATGTGCACAGGTGCTACAAACAAGCACAAATCCACCAAATTTGGGTGACTTTGAGCTATTTCTTTCCCTTGGGACATTGATTCTCATCAAGGGTTCTAAGGCTATCAACAAAGCGCCATCAAAAGCTTTTGCATTTGCTCAATTTTGACCTCCAAAGTTTGATGTTGTTTATCACTATTCTTAGCTCTAATCACTATAATTAAGAGGATAATAAAAAAAATTGATCGAATTAAATGTTAAAATTGAATTCCTCAGGTTTTATTATCCTTGTTTGAGTGTCAAATCTCTTATTTGGAATTTGGGTCATTAACGGGAAGCCGGATGAACCAATGAAAGGGTGGGTTGAAAAAGATGAGCAATCAATGTCACTTATTGGTTTACACCTAGTTGTATTCATCACATCAACTCTAAGGAACACGCTGCAAAGGATGCATGGGATACATTGAAGCTGGTGTTTGGAGCTAAGGCAAAGAACGAGGAAATTCACTTAAAGCTTGAATTCTATGGTCTACAAATGAACTTTAACGAGTCTTTGGCACAATTTGTCAGTAAAATGAAAGCATTATGACCCAGATAGATGGAATAGATGCTAAGATTAGAGATAAATATGCACCTGCAATACTCGTAAAAAGCATGCCAGAGAAATATGGTGCACTTGTAACCACTAAAGAATCTACTTGAACCAACATTTGAGAATTATACTTGAAGAAGAGAAGCAGTTAAAGAATGCCATACAAAGTACATCAAGGAAACAAGCTTTGACATCTTGTGTTACCACACTTAACCACCTTGAGTAGCATGTTGTACTAAGGGGAAGTGATGGATCTTTTGTACTAAGGGGAAGTGATGGATCTTTTGTAATACACATTCAACCACCTTGTAGTATCCTATACATCATGGCACCAAGGGGGGGTGTTTAAATTTGTGGCGCCATTGTGGGAAAGGTATGAGTAGAGGACCAGGATCAAGAGCATGCAACCACGTCACACTTGGACATTATCCCACATGAGCATATTTGTAAGAGGTTTACCCTCCTTTTATAAAAAGGGTTATTTCCAAGCAACAAACGCAAGCAGCTTGCAAGCCTCTCTATGAGTAGAAGTTTCCATCTTATAACCTAATTGTGCGTGACTCAAGCTTGGTTGTCATTAGGAGTTTTGCTATGTTGTTAATTAGTCCCAACCCACCATAAGATTAGTATTTCTTAATCACATGATTACGATTGAGCACACCATAGCTATGTATGCTTGAGGATTCATGTTCAATATTTTGACACACTCTCTCTCTCTCTCTCTCTCACAACAGGTTGTATTGCAATTGTAAAATTGGTTTTTCATGTCCATAAAGAAATGCATTCTAATAACCTAATTTTATTGACGTGCTTATATAATTTACAACATACAAGATGGACTCCGAAGAACTTCATGACACTGATTGCTACACACAATACTCACCCCATTTCCATAGCCAACATTCTATATAGGCAGGTAGGAGTACCGTGTCTTCTCACAATGGACATTCATTCCATGTGCGTCCTCCCATCCAATCACTCACTTTCATAGCATGTTAACTGGTCTGAGAATGGGATCTCCTTTCTCATTTAGGTCATATACCAAAGGCCAGGTTTGCCTACCACACTAGCCCATCAAGTCATACAACCTCCCAATTATGCCATCTAAGGATAGCATGCTGGAATGCAGTTTGAGGAAAGTGGGCAGCCACCATTAGTGCCTCAGAAAAAGCCAGTAAAGAGGAGATACATGAAAGCTATAGATGCTAGCTTGGAGGGATTCGAGACATAGGAGAAGATGAAAAAGGGTGCTACCAATAGCGCTTGTGTGGATGAGCAGACAACTAGGGAAAGAGCCGTGGGTGGCACAACTCATCCACATTCGTGGATCCATGGTGGTTGATGAATTTGGGAAAACTCTGAAAAGCAGGGAGTGGACCTTTAGTCAAAAGTTGCAACACAACTTGCTTCGCTTTTCCTAGAATGTGATAAAGACAGTGAAAGTTGTCACAAAAAGGGATGGGGCCGTCTGTACACCTCTGAGTACAAGAAGGATAAGTCACACAATTCAATTTCAAGAGATGATCAAAAGGTCACTTACCAATGGTTTGACATTGTGGACAAGCATATGCATGGTTGTGTGAATGTCATAAGCTACAACCATGCTCCTGCAAGCAATAGAAGGGAGTGGTGTGGGTGGAGGCAGTGGAGTTTCTAATGTGGAAGATGCCGCTGAATCATAGGATCGCAAAAGAGGCGGTTTTGAATGAGGTGTCTGTCCAAGGTCCTTGCAAGGACAAGAATATTGAGGAGATCCTTCTGGACATGGTGAGCACATAAAAAATGATGGCAATCCATTGAAAGGAGTCAGATGTAGACCGCAAGGCTCTAGAAACTCAAAAACTTGTGATGTTGGGAAACCTTACAACGGCCTTGACTGGTCTTATGGATGTCTTGAAGAGTTTTCAGAAGCCTTGAGTTGCAAGGAAGCTATGTTATTGTACTTTCATGTAGTGATTAACATGCCATTTGCTTGTTGTACTTCATTTTGGTCCTGTGCTTGAAGCTTGTCATTCAATATGAAGGTGTTAAGTTTTACCTCATTTGTCTCACACTTGTTACATATGTTGATCATACTTTTCTAATAATGGGTAGCCTTTAACATGTAAAGCCTCAATCTGATGTCATTCCATTCATTGGGTTCAAGTGATGAAAGAATCAATGCTCATTGTGTTTGGCACTATTGCAATTCTCATAGCCACGATTACTAAGATAGAATCAAGTGAGTGGTGCTATGATGTAAGTGAGGCAATCACACATTGGATGACATTTTTTAGTCAGTGCATGGCTCGTGCAATATTGGCATGCAAAGCTCGGAGTGCTCATCGTTGATGCCACAAGCGTAGGTCCTATTGGGGGCTTACTGTAGACCATAGGGATTCATGGAGAGATGCTTGGTAGTTATTCAGATGGGATGTTCAAAAAGAGGATGAGATTGAGCAAAGATACCTACCACCTCTTGTGTGCAAGGCCATCTCCATTCTAGCAAAGCTATGCAGACACCAACTGCAAAAAAGCCATCGCTGTGGAGAAGCGTGTTTGTGTGGCATTGCACTATCTAGCCACTAGCTCTAACTTACAAGTGGTTCTCTACATCCTCTACACAAAAAATAGTGATAGCTTTCTATGAGGCTATGGAGAATTCTAGCTTGCACAACTTAAACATAAAGTGGCCATCTCCTGAAAGGATGCTACCTTGGCGCAAAGGGATTCAAGGCTATATGTGGCATTCCGTATGTTATCGGTGATGTGGATGGTAGTCATGTGCCTATCATTACTTTGCATGTACATTCGAAAGACTAATTCAACAAGAAAGGTTTGATCAGCCACATGATCCCTATACAAGTTCACATTATTGTGTTCACTAATTAATCAAGCCCGATAGGGCTTGATTAATTAATGAACATGTGGCTAGCCTAAATATGTGGTCATGAGTAATATGCACACTATACGAGCAAGGTGACATGAAAAATAAAGTTTAATTATTATTTGTCAACAATCTATTTGACCCTGCATATGTGTACATGGACAACTACATACCACAAATAGGCTTGGTGTGAGCCTTGAATAGACCAATTGGATTATTCCCAATATAGGGAATGGGATTATGCATATGGACAAGAAAAGAGATGTTTCAATCTACAAAGGCATGAAAGACCGGGTCGTATATTACTCAATGCTTAGAGCCTTAGACATTCATGATATTTTCTTTTCAAATAATGTTGGCTTTAGATACTATAGAGATGGCAATGGTGTCGCGATGAGTGATGAACAAGGAAAAGACAACAAAGATGACCATGCATATGTGTACATGGTATCAGGCTTGATTAATTAATAAACATGTGGCTAGCCTAAATATGTGGTCATGAGTAATATGCACACTATACGAGCAAGGTGACATGAAAAATAAAGTTTAATTATTATTTGTCAACAATCTATTTGACCATGCATATGTGTACATAAACAACTACATACCACAAATAGGCTTGGTGTGAGCCTTGAATAGACCAATTGGATTATTCCCAATATAGGGAATGGGATTATGCATATGGACAAGAAAAGAGATGTTTCAATCTACAAAGGCATGAAAGACCGGGTTGTATATTACTCAATGCTTAGAGCCTTAGACATTCATGATATTTTCTTTTCAAATAATGTTGGCTTTAGATACTATAGAGATGGCAATGGTGTCGCGATGAGTGATGAACAAGGACAAGACAACAAAGATGACCTACCTGGGAGCCAAAACAATCACATATCTCCTTGGTATTGATGATGACGAGGAGGATCCAAAGGAGCACTTCTCCGATAGATACACACAGTAACACGCCCCTCTGGAAAAATATTCAATTGAAAAAGCCAACCTTAAATGCTAAAGGTTTTGTGCGACTTTCATCTTCTTGCAAAGGCTATTTTCATGTAGCATCTTTTGTCTACTACTGATTTTCAATACGAGGCCTGTTACACACCGAGGGTGCTCGCCAAAGGAGTCACAGTGCAAACGAATGAATAGAGGACAAAATAGCTCTGCGTACGCTTACATTTTACACACAATCAAAGCAAAAATTGAGTCACGGTGCAAACCAATGAATAGAGGAAAAAACAGTTGGCGAGCACTTGCATTTTACACACACATCACATCCATTCACATCCTATCGCATCCCATTTACATATTATCACATCCATTTCACATCCTCCCATTTAGTTTTTTGAACCTCAAATATCATGGAAATTCCTCTTTTTGTATTTAATTTTTTGCATTCCAATGTCATGGGAATTCCTCTTTTAAAATAAATCTATCTAAAATCCCTCTTTTCTTTAATAAAATATCCATTAATTGGTTTTTATAATCAAGGGAAATTTCATTTTCTAACCCTACTTCTAATCCAAGAACCTTTTTTTTCTCATATCATCAAGGAAATCTCAAGCTTGAGAAGTTTCTTAATTAAGTGTTTATAATGCAAATCAAGATTTTTTCAAGTGTTGTAATGAATGGAGAGAGAGAGAGAGAGAGAGAGAGAGATGTAATGAGGGAGGGTGAAAAGAGAGAGAAAGAGAGTGAGAGATAGAGAATAAAAAGTATCTTTATATATAAATAGTGTGCATGTGCATGTGCATGTGCATGTGCATGTGTGTGTGTGTGTGTGTGTGTGTGTGTGTGAGAGAGAGAGAGAGAGAGAGAGAGAGAGAGAGAGAGAGAGAGATTACATGTAAGATGCATTTATTTGAAAGTGAGCACTCATCCCTACCATTAAAATTTAATTAATTAAAATTATATATAAAGCATGTGTAGGGTCTACCTCCAACTTGGAGTTCCATGTTGTGTTGCTGCTTTTGCATGCCATGGGTAGCCAACTCTGGCTACCTATAGGGATGGACAAGCTACTCCATAGCCAATGGGAGCCCTTCCTCCAACCTACAATAAAACATTCTCGTGTACCTGCAAATTCTCGTGTACCTTTATATCCTCCATCTTGGCTGTTGAAATTTGTGGTGCCATTGAGGACAAAGTATGAGTAGAGGACCAAGATCAAGAGCGTGCAACCACATCACACTTGGACATTATCACACATGAGCATATTTGTAAGAGGTGTACCCTCCTCATATAAAAAGGGTCATTTCCAAGCAATGAACATAAGCAGCTCTCTATGAGTATAAGTTTCCATCTTGTAACCTAATTATGCTTGAGTCAAGCTTGATTAAGTCATTAGGAGTTTCATGATGTTGTTAATTATGCTACATCCACCATAGGATTAGTATTTCTTAATCATATGATTAGGATTGAGCACACCATAGCTATGCATGCTTGAGGCCTCATTCATATCCATGGTATCAGAGCCACTCCTCTTCCATTAGCTTAGCCTCAGCCCACATTAATCCTTTCCACCAATAATCTCATGTTTATTAAACCAATTCTCAATTTTTCCAGCATCTTATTCATAGCTCCCACCACTTGTGGACAAAATTTTCATAGCTTGATTCTCCACATCCTCTTCACTATTGATCAATTCCTCTTAGATATATCTTGTTGACCTCATTGCTATTCTATTGGCTTAATTTCTCATAAATCGCCTCATTTTCACCGACTGTAGAAATGCTCCATTCGTTACATGATGTAGTCAACATTGGATCAAGCCCTTATAGGGCTCGTTAGACACTACTACAAGGACTAAACAACTCAAGTATCAAGTACTTTGGCATACTACATGACTCGAGAGACGTGGATGTGCACAGGCGCTACAAACAAGCACAAATCCACCAAATTTGGGCGACTTTGATCTATTTCTTTCCCTTGGGACATTGATTCTCATCAAGGGTTCTAAGGCTATCAACAAAGCCCCATCAAAGGCTTTTGCATTTGCTCAATTTTGACCTCCAAAGTTTGATGTTGTTTAACACTATTCTTAGCTCTAATCACTATAATTAAGAGGATAATTAAAAAAAATTGACCGAATTAAATGTTAAAATTGAATTCCTCTGGTTTTATTATCCTTGTTTGAGTGTCAAATCTCTCATTTGGCATTTGGGTCATTAACGGGAAGCCTTTTGAGCATATTCAGTTTTACCACTAATTTGTAAGCAATTGGACACTACCAAGAGTCAAACTCTAGTAAGACCTTTGTTGCAATGGTGTCAGGCACTATCACAAATGTTGAGAAGTTCAATGGGGAAGGGTTCCACACCTTACAGAGATGAAGTACCCTCTAATGCATAAGAAATTGTGAAAAATCATTAAGAAAAATGTGTCGGATGAACCAATTGAAGGGTGGGTTGAAAAAGATGAGCAATCAATGTCACTTATTGGTTTACACCTAGTTGTATTCATCACATCAACTCTAAGGAACACGCTGCAAAGGATGCATGGGATACATTGAAGCTCGTGTTTGGAGCTAAGGCAAAGAACCAGGAAATTCACTTAAAGCTTGAATTCTATGGTCTACAAATGAACTTTAACGAGTCTTTGGCTCAATTTGTTAGTAAAATGAAAGCATCATGACCCAGATAGATGGAACAGATGCTAAGATTAGAGATAAATATGCACCTGCAATACTCATAAAAAGCATCCAGAGGAATATGGTGCACTTGTAACCACTCTAAAGAATCTACTTGAACCAACATTTGAGAATTATACTTGAAGAAGAGAAGAAGTTAAAGAATGCCATACAAAGTACATCAAGGAAACAAGCTTTGACATCTTGTGTTACCACACTTAACCACCTTGAGTAGCATGTTGTACTAAGGGGAAGTGATGGATCTTTTGTAATACACATTCAACCACCTTGTAGTATCCTATACATCATGGCACCAAGGGGGGTGTTGAAATTTGTGGCGCCATTGTGGGAAAGGTATGAGTAGAGGACCAGGATCAAGAGCATTTAACATCACACTTGGACATTATCCCACATGAGCATATTTGTAAGAGGTTTACCCTCCTCTTATAAAAAGGGTTATTTCCAAGCAATGAACGCAAATAGCTTACAAGCCTCTCTATGAGTATAAGTTTCCATCTTATAACCTAATTGTGCATGACTCAAGCTTGGTTGTCATTAGGAGTTTTGCTATGTTGTTAATTAGTCCTCCCAACCCACCATAAGATTAGTATTTCTTAATCACATGATTAGGATTGAGCACACCATCGCTATGTATGCTTGAGGATTTATGTCCAATATTTTGACACTGGCTTGCGCACCTATGGTCCTGGTTTGTTGGAGTGTGATCCGCCTTCTATCAGCTGCAACCCTAATACAAGTACCTTCTTTGAGCCTGATGTAGTTTTCAACCTGCTCTGTTGTTGTTGGATCTTGTCGACTTCCTTATGCATATTAATGCACCGATTAATGTTTTATACTCCTGCATGTCAAAGTCCAGATGAAGTATTCCCATGCATGTTACTATTTGGTTCCTAGATTTTGGTTTGTGGAGGTAACAAGAATCTCACGGGCTACTACAACACCATGAACTGAGCATGACCTCCAACAATTTATATTTGTTGGGCAGATCTCTCTCTCTCTCTCTCTCTCTCTCTCTCTCTCTCTCTCTCTCTCTCTCTCTCTCTCTCTCTCAGTAGGTTACATTGAAATTGTAAAATTGGGTTTCTTTTCATGTTCATAAAGGAACATGTTGATGTTGAAGTTTCTATAAAGAAATACGTTCTTATAAACTAATTTTATTGACTTGTTAATACTTGAAGTAGTCTCAGAAACCCAACTACTTCATAGCATAACAACAAATAAACAACGTGATTACAAGTTGTCACTAATAGTGGCCTCTATTAGCTATATAGGACAGACACCTCAAATAACATCGGTGCCTACAAAGATACATGAAAAGGTACATCTTTGTGTTGAAAACTAGCTAGTTGTCTAGGTAGATTCAAAACATTCATTCCTCCCAACATAAATCAAGCAAAGTCCATATGTATTGACACCACTCCTATAGTTTTTGAAATCCTTAGGGCATGGATTCTGTAATGTCAATGTTGTGAAGTGATAGATGCATATGCCTTCCCTACATTCAGCCTACCATCATAAACATACAAATTAGCTCTGAATTACACTCGATAGATACACAAAAAGACTTGATTACTGCAAACGTGTGAGACTCACTGATTTTCTTCACTGGAGGCTAGAAACTTCTTGTCGAACGGAATGGTTGGCAACCGTTGTCTGACGGATTTGTTGAGACCATGTTCTCTCTCTCTCTCTCTCTCTCTCTCTCTCTCTCTCTCAATAGGTTGTATTGCAATTGTAAAATTGGTTTTTCATGTCCATAAAGAAATGCATTCTAATGAACTAATTTTATTGACGTGCTTATATAATTTACAACATACAAGATGGACTCCGAAGAACTTCATGACACTGATTGCTACACACAATACTCACCCCATTCCCATAGCCAACATTCTATGTAGGCACGTAGGAGTCTCAAATTCCAAACTATTGCAATGCCAAGTACCGTGTCTTCTCACAATGGACATTCATTCCATGTGCGTCCTCCCATCCAATCACTCACTTTCACAGCATGTTAACTGGACTCAGAATGGGATCTCCTTTCTCATTTAGGTCATATACCAAAGGCCAGGTTTGCCTACCACACTAGCCCATCAAGTCATACAACCTCCCAATTATGCCATCTAAGGATAGCATGCTGGAATGCAGTTTGAGGAAAGTGGGCAGCCACCATTAGTGCCTCAGAAAAAGCCAGCAAAAAGGAGATACATGAAAGCTATAGATGCTAGCTTGGATGGATTCGAGACACAAGAGAAAGGCAATATAAAGAAGACGAAAAAGGGTGCTACCAATAGCGCTTGTGTGGATGAGCAGACAACTAGGAAAAGAGCCGTGGGTGGCACAACTCATCCACATTCGTGGATCCATGGTGGTTGATGAATTTGGGAAAACTCTGAAAAGCAGGGAGTGGACCTTTAGTCAAAAGTTGCAACACAACTTGCTTCGCTTTTCCTAGAATGTGATAAAGACAGTGAAAGTTATCGGAAAGGGATGGGGCCGTCTGTACACCTCTGAGTACAAGAAGGATAAGGCACACAATTCGATTTCAAGAGATGATCAAAAGGTCACTTGCCAATGGTTTGACACTGTGGACAAGCATATGCATGGTTGTGTGAATGTCATAAGCTACAACCATGCTCCTGCAAATAGGAGGGAGTGGTGTGGGTGGAGGCAGTGGAGTTTCTAATGTGGAAGATGCCGCTGAATCATAGGATCAAAAAAGAGGCGGTCTTGAATGAGGTATCTACCCAAGGTCCTTGCAAGGACAAGAACATTGAGGAGAGCCTTCTGGACATGGCGAGCACATAAAAAATGATGGCAATCCATCGAAAGGAGTCAGATTTAGACCGCAAGGCTCTAGAAACTCAAAAACTTGTGATGTTGGGAAACCTTACAACGGCCTTGACTGGTCTTATGGATGTCTTGAAGAGTTTTCAGAAGCCTTGAGTTGCAAAGGAAGCTATGTTATTGTACTTTCTTGTAGTGATTAACATGCCATTTGCTTGTTGTACTTCATTTTGGTCCTGCGCTTGAGTTGCAAAGGAAGCTATGTTATTGTACTTTCTTGTAGTGATTAACATGCCATTTGCTTGTTGTACTTCATTTTGGTCGTGCGCTTGAAGCTTGTCATTCAATATGAAGGTGTTAAGTTTTACCTCATTTGTCTGACACTTGTTACATATGTTGATCATACTTTTCTAATAATGGGTAGCCTTTAACATGTAAAGCCTCAATCTGATGTCATTCCATTCATTGGGTTCAAGTGATGAAAGAATCAATGCTCATTGTGTTTGGCACTATTGCAATGCTCATAGCCATGATTACTAAGATAGAATTAAGTGAGTGGTGCTATGATGCAAGTGAGGCAATCACACATTGGATGACTACATGGACAACTACATACCACAAATAGGCTTGGTGTGAGCCTTGAATAGACCAATTGGATTATTCCCAATATAGGGAATGGGATTATGCATATGGACAAGAAAAGAGATGTTTCAATCTACAAAGGCATGAAAGATCGGGTCGTATATTACTCAATGCTTAGAGCCTTAGACATTCATGATATTTTCCTTTCAAATAATGTTGGCTTTAGATACTATAGAGATGGAAATGGTGTCGCGATGAGTGATGAACAAGGAAAAGACAACAAAGATGACCTACCTGGGAGCCAAAACAATCACATGTCTCCTTGGATATTGATGATGACGAGGAGGATCCAAAGGAGCACTTCTCCGATAGATACACAGTAACACGTCCCTCTGGAAAAATATTCAATTGAAAAATCCAACCTTAAATGCTAAAGGTTTTGTGGGACTTTCATCTTCTTACAAAAGCTATTTTCATGTAGCATCTTTTGTCTATTGATCTTCAATACGAGGCCTGGTACACACCCAAGGTGCTCGTCAAAGGAGTGACGGTGCAAACGAATGAATAGAGGACGAAATAGCTCTACGCATGCTTACATTTTACACACAACCAAAGCACAAATTGAGTCACGATGCAAACCAATGAATAGAGGAAAAAACAGTTGGGTGAGCACTTGCATTTTACACACAATCAAAGCATGTGTAGGGTCTATCTCCAACTTGGAGCCATGTTGTGTTGCCGCTTTTGCATGCCATGGGTAGCCAACTCTGGCTACCTATAGGGATGGACAAGCTACTCCACAGCCAATGGGAGGCCTTCCTCCAACCTATAATAAAACATTCCCGTGTACCTGCAAATTCTCGTGTACCTTTATACCCTCCATCTTGGCTTTTGAAATTTGTGGTGCCATTGAGGACAAAGTATGAGTAGAGGACCAAGATCAAGAGCATGCAAGCACATCACACTTGGACATTATCACACATGAGCATATTTGTAAGAGGTGTACCCTCCTCATATAAAAAGGGTCATTTCCAAGCAATGAACATAAGCAGCTCTCTATGAGTACAAGTTTCCATCTTGTAACCTAATTATGCTTGAGTCAAGCTTGATTACGTCATTAGGAGTTTCATGATGTTGTTAATTATGCTACATCCACCATAGTTTCCAACTAGGGAAAGAGCCGTGGGTGGCACAACTCATCCACATTAGAAACTCCACTGCCTCCACCCACACCACTCCCTCCTATTGTAGGAGCATGGTTTGCATATGCTTGTCCACAGTGTCAAACCATTGGCAAGTGACCTTTTGATCATCTCTTGAAATTGAATTTTGTGCCTTATCCTTCTTGTACTCAGAGGTGTATAGACGACCCCATCCCTTTGCGACAACTTTCAGTCTTTATCACATTCTAGGAAAAGCGAACCAAGTTTTGTTGCAACTTTTGACTAAAGGTCCACTCCCTGCTTTTCAGAGTTTTCCCAAATTCATCAACCACCATGGATCCACAAATGTCGATGAGTTGTGCCACCCACGGCTCTTTCCCTAGTTGTCTGCTCATCCACACAAGCGCTATTGGTAGCACCCTTTTTCGTCTTCTTTATATTGCCTTTCTCCTATGTCTCGAATCCCTCCAAGCTAGCATCTATAGCTTTCATGTATCTCCTTTTTGCTAGCTTTTTCTGAGGCACTAATGGTGGCTGCCCACTTTCCTCAAACTGCATTCCAGCATGCTATCCTTAGATGGCATAATTGTTGGGATGTTGTATGACTTGATGGGCTAGTGTGGTAGGCAAACCTGGCCTTTGGTATATGACCTAAATGAGAAAGGAGATCCCATTCTCAGTCCAGTTAACATGCTCTGAAAGTGAGTGATTGGATGGGAGGACGCACATGGAATGAATGTCCATTGTGAGAAGACACGGTACTTGGCATTGTAGTTTGGAATTTGAGACTCCTACATGCCTACATAGAATGTTGGCTATGGGAATGGGGTGAGTATTGTATGTAGCAATCAGTGTCATGAAGTCGGAGTCCATCTTGTATGTTGTAAATTATATAAGCATGTCAATAAAATTAGTTCATTAGAATGCATTTCTTTATGGACATGAAAAACCAATTTTACAATTACAATACAACCTGGAGAGAGAGAGAGAGAGAGAGAGAGAGAGAGAGAGAGAGAGAGAGAGAGAGAGAGAGAGAGAACATGGTCTCAGCAAATCGTTCAGACAACGGTTGCCAACCATTCCATTCGACAAGAAGTTTCTAGCCTCCAATGAAGAAAATCAGTGAGTCTCACACGTTTGCAGTAATCAAGTCTTTTTGTGTATCTACCGAGTGTAATTCAGAGCTAATTTGTATGTTTATGATGGTAGGCTGAATGTAGGGAAGACAGATGCATCTATCACTTCACAACATTGATATTACAGAATCCATGCCCTAAGAATTTCAAAAACTATAGGAGTGGTGTCAATACATATGGACTTTGCTTGATTTATGTTGGGAGGAATGAATGTTTTGAACCTACCTAGACAACTAGCTAGTTTTCAACACAAAGATGTACTTTTTCATGTATCTTTGTAGGCACCGATGTTATTTGAGGTGTATTAGTGACAACTTGTAATCACGTTGTTTATTTGTTGTTATGCTATGAAGTGGTTGGGTTTCAGAGACTACTTCAAGCATTAACAAGTCAATAAAATTAGTTTATAAGAACGCATTTCTTTATAGAAACTTCAACAGCAACATGTTCCTTTATGAACATGAAAAGAAACCCAATTTTACAATTTCAATGTAACCTACTAAGAGAGAGAGAGAGAGAGAGAGAGAGAGAGAGAGAGAGAGAGAGAGAGAGAGAGAGAGAGAGAGAGAGAGATCTGCCCAACAAATATAAATTGTTGGAGGTCATGCTCAGTTCATGGTGTTGTAGTAGCCCGTGAGATTCTTGTTACCTCCACAAACCAAAATCTAGGAACCAAATAGTAACATGCATGGGAATACTTCATCTGGACTTTGACATGCAGGAGTACAAAACATTAATCGGTGCATTAATATGCATAAGGAAGTTGACAAGATCCAAGAACAACAGAGCAGGTTGAAAACTACATCAGGCTCAAAGAAGGTACTTGATTAGGGTTGCAGCTGATAGAAGGCAAATCACACTCCAACAAATCAGGACCACAGGTGAGCAAGCCAATGTCAAAATATTGGACATGAATCCTCAAGCATACATAGCTATGGTGTGCTCAATCCTAATCATGTGATTAAGAAATACTAATCTTATGGTAGGTTGGGGCTAAGTAACAACATAATGAAACTCTTAATGACTTAACCAAGTTTGAGTCACGCACAATAAGGTTATAAGATGGAAACTTCTACTCATAGAGAGGCTTGCGAGCTTGTGAGATCCCTGTTCCCACCGAGCAACAGATTCGGGGTACTAGCAGCGGAAGTAGCACTTCTCGCGTGGGACAGGGATCCCACACTCGGGGCCTCGTCCATGGATATCCGGACAAGAGACTAATCCGTCGTTTTTCCAAAACCGAACTTGGAAAAACTTCCCTTACCCGGAAGGTACTCGTTCGGATCAAGGAAGAAACTTGCACTTGGATCATTGGAATCAACGCTTTTTTCCCCATCAAGAGGCACAGCCGTTGATTCCTATCCATAGAACAATTTCTATCCGGGATTTACTTTATCTATCATAATAACAAAAATTGAGTCTCGATTTACGGATCCATCAGTCCAGCCTAACCCCATCCAGTCCCATGGGTTAGCCAACCGCCCAACCACTGTAGTGATGGGATCCAATTTGGAATTTGGTTAGGTTCCAAGGTCCCCTAGCCAGAAGTTCATGCAAACATAAAATTAGCCACACCACTTACACACCCAATATGAAATTGCCTTTTTCTTAGCATCAGCTAACTTTAAAACAATCCTTTAATGAAACCATTATGTCACTGATGACAATCCTCATAGTCTCTGGTTGAATCCTTATTTCCAGTCATCATTCATCGGTATACTTATGGCATCATTGGTAACCAGAACGCTCACCACCTATTCACTCACAGGGGCCTTTTCCATAGTTCCTAGCTGATAGTAACCGGCAATATATTCATATAACAGAATGGAATCTCTGTGGAAGATCAGCAAGATCAACCCACAGATCCATATAAAAGAGCCATGGACTCATCCGTTGAGGACCAGCAAGGTCAATCAAGCAGATCCATGCCCGGTTTCAGAAAACAACTCTTATTCCTTGTTCTAATATCTTCCACGACGCACGTGTGGGTATCTTCGACGACCCAGAGCCCGAGCACCGTATGGTCAGCACCCTCTAGGATCCTTCGCGCAGGTGACCTAGCGCTTCACTCATAGCACCGTATGGTCAGCACCCTCTAGGATCCTTCGCAGGTGACCTAGCGCTTCACTCATAGGCCACTTCCTTGGTCCCTAATCCACCGTACCGGAAGCTCACCATTTAAATTGAACCGAGGCTGGTCAAGACCTCGGCCGACCTTGCTACACAAGACGTCCTCCATTAACTCTCCGTCTCAGCAGTTGCAACTTTATCAGTTCGGTCTTCATGACCTTAATCCTCAAGACGGTCAAAATGCTTCCCTAGCATTCTTGACATAAAACAGTCATTTACAAATAGTCACAAAATATAGTTTCTATAACGAACTCTCGTCTTTCCACATAAAACAGTCATTTACAAATAGTCACAAAATACAGTTTCTATAACGAACTCTCGTCTTTCCACATTATCCACTCTCGGACCACATTACTTATTCCCTATTCCATTCAATGTGTACTCATTCTCATCCATTCACTCATATAGACTACACATTATTTCACATACACATTCACATTCATTATTCTACATACATATCCATGTTCGTACGTCCACATCATACATCCAATTTCACATTCATACATACGCATCTACATGCATACATCTATTTTCACATCCTCATTCATACATCCACATTATACATACATCCAATTTCACATTCATACATACGCATCTACATGCATACATCTATTTTTACATCCTCATTCACACATCTACATGCATATATCTATTTTCACATCCTCATTCATACATCCACATTATGCATACATCCAATTTCACATTCATACATACGCATCTACATGCATACATCTATTTTCACATCCTCATTCATACATCCACATTCACATGCATACATCTACATCCATACATCCACATCCGCATCTTCATTCACATTCACATCCATACATCCACATCTACATACATACATCCATTTTCACATCCACATCCACATACATACATACATCCGTATCTACATCCATACATCCATACTACATCCATTCTCGCCCTAATACATCCCATATACATCTTATGCCATCAGATACACTCTCTACCTCGTCCCATACACATCTTAACACATCCTAACTCATCTTAACACATTCTATCACATCTCATACACCTCTTATCATATCCTATCACATCTCATATACATCTTATCACATCTTTTCACATCTCATACACCTCTTATCACATCCTATCACTTCCCATACGCATCTTATCACATCTCATACACCTCTTATCACATCCTATCACTTCCCATATGCATCTTATCACATATTATCACATCTCATTTAAAAATCAATCTTTTATGCATCTTACTATGCATAAATTCATTTTAAATGAAAATCACACTTTTGAATTAAAATTCCATCTCTTATGCATCTTCCTATACATAAACTCAATTTAGATGAGAATTGACACTTTTGAATTAAAAATCCATCTTTTATGCATCTTCCTATGCATAAATTCACTTTGGATGAGAATAACACTTTTGAATTGAATTTCCATTCTTTTATGCATCTTCCTATGCATAAATTCAATTTAGATGAGAATGACACTTTGAATTTAAAAATAAATCTTTTATGCATACCTCTATACATGAAATCCAATATGATAAAAGTAACACTTTTACAATAAAATAATCAACTTTTATGCATACCTCTATGCATGAAATTCAAATATGATAAAAGTCACACTTTTATAATAAAATAATCAACTTTTATGCATACCTCTATGCATGAAATCCAAATATGATAAAAGTAACATTTTTATAATAAAATAATCAACTTTTATGCATACCTCTATGCATGAAATCCAAATATGACAAAAGTAACACTTTTATAATAAAATAATCAACTTTTATGCATATCTCTATGCATGAAATCCAAATATGACAAAAGAAACACTTTTATAATAAAATAATCAACTTTTATGCATACCTCTATGCATGAAATCCAAATATGATAAAAGAAACACTTTTATAATAAAATAATCAACTTTTATGCATACCTCTATGCATGAAATTCAAATATGATAAAAGAAACACTTTTATAATAAAATAATAATTACAATAAAATAATCAACGTTTATGCATACCTCTATGCATGAAATCCAAATATGATAAAAGTCACACTTTTATAATAAAATAATCAATTTTTATGCATACCTCTATGCATGAAAACCAAATATGATAAAAGTAACACTTTTATAATAAAATAATCAACTTTTATGCATACCTCTATGCATGAAATCCAAATATGATAAAAGTAACACTTTTATAATAAAATAATCAATTTTTATGCATACCTCTATGCATGAAATCCAAATATGATAAAAGAAACACTTTTATAATAAAATAGTCAACTTTTATGCATACCTCTATGCATGAAATTCAAATATGATAAAAGTAACACTTTTATAATAAAATAATCAACTTTTATGCATACCTCTATGCATGAAATCCAAATATGATAAAAGTAACACTTTTATATTAAAATAATAATCTTTTATGCATACCTCTATGCATGAAATCCAAATATGATAAAAGTAACACTTTTATATTAAAATAATAATCTTTTATGCATTCCTCTATGCATGAAATCCAATTATGATAAAAGTAACACTTTTATAATAAAATAATCAATTTTTATGCATCCCTCTATGCATGAAATCCAAATATGATAAAAGAAACACTTTTATATTAAAATAATCAACTTTTATGCATACCTCTATGCATGAAATACAAATATGATAAAAGAAACACTTTTATATTAAAATAATCAACTTTTATGCATACCTCTATGCATGAAATCCAAATATGATAAAAGAAACACTTTTATATTAAAATAATAATTCTTTTATGCATACCTCTATGCATGAAATCCAAATATGATAAAAGTAACACTTTTACAATAAAATAATCATCAATTATGCATAACATAAAAATCAATTTCTCCATGATTACAATAAAATTCTTTCAATTAATCTAGGATGATAATTCCTAGAATATGGTAGGAAGTTCTCTTTTCAGGCTTTGAATAAAATTATTTTATGTGTAATTTTTATAAAAATTTTGCCATAGCTCCGCTACTATGACTGATAAATCTCAATTTATTTTGAAGGATAAAGCTTATCATTAAGAAAATGAATAGAATGATCCCTAATTGGATCATTAATCCATAATGGATTGAATCATCAATATTCATGAAATACATAAACTAAAAGCATAGAAAAAGCCATTAATTTGACCTCAAGCATAGATTAATCTTGGATTAAGGAAAAGCTTTATGAAAAGCTTCATTTGGATTGAGAATGGGTCATGAGTATGACCATTTCTTGAGTGAGAGAGAGAAATTACATAAAAACCATTAGAATTAAGCATAAATGAAAATTTATGTAATTCTTAACTATCATTAATCAATTAACTTCAATAGCATTCATCAAATTATGTAACTCTTCACTACCATTCATCAATTAACTTCAATAGCATTCAAAAACCATTCCAATTAAGCTTCTCAAGCGTGAGAGGGGTTGAGAAGAGAGAAACATTGAGAAATTATAGAAAATGATCAAAATTCACTAATTACCTTACAAATTGCTTGATTCTTTGTTCATGGTAGAGGCTCCCAACCAATCAATTGGTTAAGTATGTTGATGGAGCCACCAATGGGGATTGAAGAAAGAGGGAAACTCCAAAAACTAGTGAATTATTAATGAATTCACAGTTCTTGGCTTAGGTGGAGTAGAGTAACGATGCATAAACACTATATATTTTTCAACAAGGGAGAGGCTTGCTTCTATTTATAGGAAAAATTGAGCTCCTAACCAAACAAACTGATTCTAGAATTTTCTAAATCAGTTTGGTCAATATTTGACCATTTTTAGGTCAGTTAAGCTAACTTTTTGGAACTAGACTTGAATGAGGAGAGAGGAGAGATAAAATATCTCAATTTTTATAAGTTTAAAACTCATTCAGGCATGTGAAATATGCACCTCCTTTAAAGAACTCCCCTTCCTTACATATGTGTCAAAATGGAATCATTATATCCAAAATATCTCATATTTTTACTATTGCTCATAGTTTTTTACTAATAAACCTTGTACATTTTCAACTCTTCATCTTATGTGAAATATGCACCTCCTTTAAAGAACTCCCCTTCCTTACATATGTGTCAAAATAGAATCATTATACCCAAAATATCTCATATTTTTAATATTGCTCATAGTTTTTTTACTAATAAACCTTGTACATTTTCAACTCTTCATCTTATGTGAGCATTTACTCATTTTTGGATACCCAAAATATCTCATATTTTTAATATTGCTCATAGTTTTTTACTAATAAACCTTGTACATTTTCAACTCTTCATCTTATGTGAGCATTTACTCATTTTTGGATACCCAAAATATCTCATATTTTTAATATTGCTCATAGTTTTTTACTAATAAACCTTGTACATTTTCAACTCTTCATCTTATGTGAGCATTTACTCATTTTTGGGTATCTTCTTTTACAAATTGGATTTATCTCCTCCCTACACATGGATTGATGCTATTGGCCCATAGGAACCTTAATTGGACCATAATCCAAAAATTTCTGAAAATCTAGACCCTTAGGCTAAGGTCCTTTATACCCATTTCCAATTAATTCCAATTGCACATTGGAAAGTTCTTTTTGAATTTCTGTTTCAAGGAAACTTATTTTAATAAGATGAGATAATTTTCTATCTAAAAATATTAAAAATCTGAATATTCTCTCTCTAGAATATTTTCTCTCTCTAGGTTAAACGGTTAGAAACAAGTCTTTTATATTTCTGAAGAGGGATTGATTACAAGGGAAGATGCTGGACATTTTGAGAGGCTGGGGAGGAATCTTACATTCTCTCCCACTTGAAAAACGCGAGATGCCCTCATCTCGCAAACTGGGGGTAATTTACTAATTTCGCAAGATGCACAAATATGAGACTGAGAGAAAATTTTTAATTAAGATTAATCACCAATTAAAAAAGTCTCAAAGAGAGTAAGGGTCAAGACAAGAACAAGATTTAAACTTTATTCATTCTTGGAACATATATAGTAAAGATAGAAGAACTCTTTACACTTCCATAAGCCTGTCCATCATATGATCACAAAAGCAGCACTCACAAGCTGCGCACGTATAAGGTAACTCATCTATGGGAATAATTCTGTTGGTTATTGCCGCACCTATCTCAGTGGTATGAGGTGATCTAACAAAAGGACCTCTGAGAGGCAAGCCAAAAATGGGGTAAAGGCATATCTTCTGATGAGGAAGAAAACACGCCAGTAAGAAGACCCGCTCAGAAAACCCAAGATGTCTTGATCTCATGACGTAGTAGTATCGGGGACCCAAACCCAAAGCTTCAATAACCATGGCCAAGCGGACATTGTTACGAAAGTGCTGCTGACCCCACGGTGTTACCCTAGTTATGTCTTGATAGGTCCGCCATTCGGTTTGAGCTATAGAAGTTCCTAGGTGAGGAAAAAGTGAGCGCTCATACAGTTCTATAAAATCCTTCTTCACAGACTCGCTTGCGTCTTGAAGGTGAGAAATCATCATGGATAAAACTAATTCCTGTTGCTAAGCCATGAAGGAGATTAAGAAAGAAAGGAGATCAATGGAAGTAAGATTACTGTGAGCGACAAGTAAAAGTTACGACTTATATAAAGGAAGGAGCTAGCGTAACCTAGAAGCCAACGGTATCTTGCCACTGAAGTTTTTTCATCTTTCCATGATTTGGGTTTAGCTTATATTTCTATGAAATACATTAAGAACTTTGAGATGAGGAGGTAAAAGAAGCTTGTAGGCTAAGTCACCTACTTTCATTGAATTCAGATATAAGGCTCATAATATCTGGGGGATAACTTCTTATACTCCCCAAGAGATAAAGAACTTCTTTTGGGCCGTACTCGAATGAAAACCAAAACCTTGGTATCCAAAACACCGATTTTCACTCCTGAACTCATTGTTCTGAATCCTTAAAATAGGCGTGACTCCTGAGAAGTATTCTAGGGAAAGGGTCTTCCTTTTTTAAACAAAATCTTTCTTTTATTTTAGAGAGGGAATAATTATAAGATCAAAAAGGGATATTCTTACTCCGATACACCTCGAAGGCTGGGGAAGAATCTTACATTCTACCCCACTTAAAAAGTGCGAGATGTCCTCATCTCGCAAGGTAGAGGACAACTCTTTTTCTTAAGATCCAATTTTATTCTGGGGTTCCTTATATTCTGGTCAACTCAACAGAATACTGGGATAAATATCCCTTATATAGAACTCATCATTAAATAACAATTCATTCAGATCATATCATTCATATCTTTAACATGATAATGGTCCATTAGACCGAAAAATTTTCTTCTGAACATTCCTCCATGGGAATTTTAGTCAAGTAAGTTCTCAATTTGTCATCCCTTAACTTGATCTACCGGTCAAGTGTTAATAGTAGTAATCTGACAGCACAATCCACTAATCTCATAGTGATTTGCTGAATTCATTATCATCATTCCAGTTATGAATATCATCACAGGGACTCGTCCCATTCATCCTCATTGTGGTTTCGCTCAGGTTATTATATTTCAACTTAATTTTAGAAATCGTCATTTTCAATTCAAAATCCAAATCAACTCATCAATTCTCAAACAGAATTAAAAATCATATCAACCACATTTGAAATCATCATCTGGATAGCATTAATGCTTATAATTTCAAGTCTTAGATTTACTCGTATATACTGCCGGTAAAGAGCTATAGATATACCCTCGGTATATACGGTTAGTCATGGTACTTGGAATTATAAGGTAAATACCATCATGTCTAAGCCTCAAGCAAGTCAAGGTTCCATATAATTGCGGTACTTCCATTTGAAGACCCAATTACTAATTTACGAAATTAGTTTGAATATCAATTTGTATGAAGTATATCACACAATTACAACCTTTTTGTGCTACTTGATAAATCTTTGATATATTTGGCTTCTCAGTTGATCTTTATTAGCCAATTCGCTCTGATACCAACTGTGAGATCCCTGTTCCCACTGAGCAACAGATTCGAGGTACTAGCAGCGGAAGTAGCACTTCTCGCGTGGGACAGGGGTCCCACATTCGGGGCCTCGTCCCCACGGATATCTGGACAAGAGACTAATCCGTCGGTTTTTCCAAAACCGGACTCGGAAAAACTTCCCTTACCCGGAAAGCATGGGCGATTCCACTAGGATAACTTTTTACTCTAGCGTAATCAAGACCATTACTGATCAAGCTGATCTGATTGTACCTATAAAGGTACTCGTTCGGATCAAGGAAGAAACTTATACTTGGATCATTGGAATCAACGCTTTTTTCCCCATCAAGAGGCACAGCCGTTGATTCCTATCCATAGAACAATTTCTATCCGGGACTTTATCTATCGTAATAACAAAAATTGAGTCTCGATTTACGGATCCATCAGTCCAGCCTAACCCCATCCAGTCCCATGGGTTAGCCAACCGCCCAACCACTGTAGTGATGGGATCCAATTTGGAATTTGGTTAGGTTTTGTCCCGGGTACCAAGGAAAAGAGTTCCAAGGTCCCCTAGCCGGAAGTTCATGCAAACATAAAATTAGCCACACCACTTACACACCCAATATAAAATTGCCTTTTTCTTAGCATCAGCTAACTTTAAAACAATCCTTTAATGAAACCATTATGTCACTGATGACAATCCTCATAGTCTCTGGTTGAATCCTTATTTCCAATCATCATTCATTTGTATACTTATGGTATCATTGGCAACCAGAACGCTCACCACCTATTCACTAAGGGGCCTTTTCAATAGTTCCTAGCTGATAGTAACCGGCAATATATTCATATAACAGAATGGAATCTCTGTGGAAGATCAACCCACAGATCCATATAAAAGAGCCATGGACTCATCCGTTGAGGACTAGCAAGGTCAATCAACCAGATCCATGCCCGGTTTCAGAAAACAACTCTTATTCCTTGTTCCAATATCTTCCACGACGCACGTGTGGGTATCTTCGGCGACCCACAGCCCGAGCACCGTATGGTCAGCACCCTCTAGGATCCTTCGCGCAGGTGACCTAGCGCTTCACTCAAAGGCCGCTTCCTTGGTCCCTAATCCACCATACCGGAAGCTCACCATTTAAATCGAACCGAGGCTGGTCAAGACCTCAGCCGACCTTGCTACGCGAGACATCCTCCATTAACTCTCCGTCAGCAGTTGCAACTTTATCAGATCGGTCTTCATGACCTTAATCCTCAAGACGGTCAAAATGTTTCCCCAGCATTCTTAACATAAAACAGTCATTTACAAATAGTCACAAAATACAGTTTCTATAACGAACTCTCGTCTTTCCACATTATCCACTCTCGGACCACATTACTTATTCCCTATTCCATTCAATGTGTACTCATTCTCATCCATTCACTCATATAGACTACACATTATTTCACATACACATTCACATTCATTATTCTACATACATATCCATGTTCGTATGTCCACATCATACATCCAATTTCACATTCATACATACGCATCTACATGCATACATCTATTTTCACATTCTCATTCATACATCTTCATTCACATTCACATCCATACATCCACATCTACATACATACATCCATTTTCACATCCACATCCACATACATACATA
The DNA here is from genome assembly GCF_041138505.1 of Cibotium barometz. Classification (NCBI taxonomy): domain Eukaryota; kingdom Viridiplantae; phylum Streptophyta; class Polypodiopsida; order Cyatheales; family Cibotiaceae; genus Cibotium; species Cibotium barometz. The sequence goes on from NC_141078.1 coordinate 20,876,603, forward strand.
CATCCGTATCTACATCCATACATCCATACTACATCCATTCTCGCCCTAATACATCCCATATATACATCCGTATCTACATCCATACATCCATACTACATCCATTCTCGCCCTAATACATCCCATATACATCTTATGCCATCAGATACACTCTCTACCTCGTCCCATACACATCTTAACACATCCTAACTCATCTTAACACATTCTATCACATCTCATACACCTCTTATCATATCCTATCACATCTTATCACATCTTATCACATCTTATCACATCTTTTCACATCTCATACACCTCTTATGACATCCTATCACTTCCCATATGCATCCTATCACATCTCATACACCTCTTATCACATCCTATCACTTTCCATACGCATCTTATCACATCTCATACACCTCTTATCACATCCTATCACTTTCCATACGCATCTTATCACATATTATCACATCTCAATTAAAAATCAATCTTTTATGCATCTTCCTATGCATAAATTCATTTTAAATGAAAATGACACTTTTGAATTAAAATTCCATCTCTTATGCATCTTCCTATGCATAAACTCAATTTAGATGAGAATTGACACTTTTGAATTAAAAATCCATCTTTTATGTATCTTCCTATGCATAAATTCACTTTGGATGAGAATAACACTTTTGAATTGAATTTCCATTCTTTTATGCATCTTCCTATGCATAAATTCAATTTAGATGAGAATGACACTTTGAATTTAAAAATAAATCTTTTATACATACCTCTATACATGAAATCCAATATGATAAAAGTAACACTTTTACAATAAAATAATCAACTTTTATGCATACCTCTATGCATGAAATTCAAATATGATAAAAGTCACACTTTTATAATAAAATAATCAACTTTTATGCATACCTCTATGCATGAAATCCAAATATGATAAAAGTAACACTTTTATAATAAAATAATCAACTTTTATGCATACCTCTATGCATGAAATCCAAATATGATAAAAGAAACACTTTTATAATAAAATAATCAACTTTTATGCATACCGCTGCATGAAATTCAAATATGATAAAAGAAACACTTTTATAATAAAATAATCAACTTTTATGCATACCTCTATGCATGAAATTCAAATATGATAAAAGAAACACTTTTATAATAAAATAATAATTACAATAAAATAATCAACTTTTATGCATACCTCTATGCATGAAATCCAAATATGATAAAAGTCACACTTTTATAATAAAATAATCAACTTTTATGCATACCTCTATGCATGAAATCCAAATATGATAAAAGTAACAATTTTATAATAAAATAATCAACTTTTATGCATACCTCTATGCATGAAATCCAAATATGATAAAAGAAACACTTTTATAATAAAATAATCAACTTTTATGCATACCTCTATGCATGAAATTCAAATATGATAAAAGTAACACTTTTATAATAAAATAATCAACTTTTATGCATACCTCTATGCATGAAATCCAAATATGATAAAAGTAACACTTTTATATTAAAATAATAATCTTTTATGCATACCTCTATGCATGAATCAACAAGGGGGAGGCTTGCTTCTATTTATAGGAAAAATTGAGCTCCTAACCAAACAAACTGATTCTAGAATTTTCTAAATCAGTTTGGTCAATATTTGACCATTTTTAGGTCAGTTAAGCTAACTTTTTGGAACTAGACTTGAATGAGGAGAGAGGAGAGATGAAATATCTCAATTTTTATGAGTTTAAAACTCATTCAAGCATGTGAAATATGCACCTCCTTTAAAGAACTCCCCTTCCTTACATATGTGTCAAAATGGAATCATTATATCCAAAATATCTCATATTTTTAATATTGCTCATAGTTTTTTACTAATAAACCTTGTACATTTTCAACTCTTCATCTTATGTGAAATATGCACCTCCTTTAAAGAACTCCCCTTCCTTACATATGTGTCAAAATGGAATCATTATACCCAAAATATCTCATATTTTTAATATTGCTCATAGTTTTTTTACTAATAAACCTTGTACATTTTCAACTCTTCATCTTATGTGAGCATTTACTCATTTTTGGATACCCAAAATATCTCATATTTTTAATATTGCTCATAGTTTTTTACTAATAAATCTTGTACATTTTCAACTCTTCATCTTATGTGAGCATTTACTCATTTTTGGATACCCAAAATATCTCATATTTTTAATATTGCTCATAGTTTTTTACTAATAAACCTTGTACATTTTCAACTCTTCATCTTATGTGAGCATTTACTCATTTTTGGGTATCTTCTTTTACAAATTGGATTTATCTCCTCCCTACACATGGATTGATGCTATTGGCCCATAGGAACCTTAATTGGACCATAATCCAAAAATTTCTGAAAATCTAGACTCTTAGGCTAAGTCCTTTATACCCATTTCCAATTAATTCCAATTGCACATTGGAAAGTTCTTTTTGAATTTCTGTTTCAGGGAAACTTATTTAATAAGATGAGATAATTTTCTATCCAAAAATATTAAAAATCTGAATATTCTCTCTCTAGAATATTTTCTCTCTCTAGGTTAAACGGTTAGAAACAAGTCTTTTATATTTTTGAAGAGGGATTGATTACAGGGGAAGATGCTGGACATTTTGAGAGGCTGGGGAGGAATCTTACAGAGCTGCTTGCATTCATTGCTTAGAAATAACCCTTTTTATATGAGGAGAGTAAACCTCTTACAAATATGCTCATGTGGGATAATGTCCAAGTGTGATGTGGTTGCATGCTCTTGATCCTGGTCCTACTATAAGATGGTTGAATGTGTAATACAAAAGATCCATCACTTCCCCTTAGTACAACATGCTACTCAAGGTGGTTAAGTGTGGTAACACAAGATGTCAAAGCTTGTTTCCTTGATGTACTTTGTATGGCATTCTTTAACTGCTTGTCTTCTTCAAGTATAATTCTCAAATGTTGGTTCAAGTAGATTCTTTAGAGTGGTTACAAGTGCACCATATTCCTTTGGCATGCTTTTTATGAGTATTGCAGGTGCATATTTATCTCTAATCTTAGCATCTATTCCATCTATCTGGGTCATGATGCTTTCATTTTACTGACAAATTGAGCCAAAGACTCATTAAAGTTCATTTGTAGACCATAGAATTCAATCTTTAAGTGAATTTCCTGGTTCTTTGCCTTAGCTCCAAACACGAGCTTCAATGTATCCCATGCATCCTTTGCAGCGTGTTCCTTAGAGTTGATGTGATGAATACAACTAGGTGTAAACCAATAAGTGACAATGATTGCTCATCTGTAAACCAATAAGTGACAATGATTGCTCATCTTTTTCAACCCACCCTTCAATTGGTTCATCCGGCACATTTTTCTTAATGATTTTTCACAATTTCTTATGCATTAGAGGGTACTTTATCTCTGTAAGGTGTGGAACCCTTCCCCATTGCAAATGTCTTACTAGAGTTTGACTCTTGGTAGTGTCTAATTGCTTACAAATTAGTGGTAAAACTGAATATGCTCAAAAGGCTTCCCGTTAATGATCCAAATGCCAAATGAGAGATTTGACACTCAAAAAAGCATAATAAAACGTGAGAAATTCAATTTTAACATTTAATTAGGCCATTTTTTTCATTATCCTCTTAATTAGTGATTAGAGCTAAAAATAGTGATAAACAACATCAAACTTTGGAGGTCAAAATTGAGCAAATGCAAAAGCTTTTGATGGGGCTTTGTTGATAGCCTTAGAACCCTTGATGAGAATCAATGTCCCAAGGGAAAGAAATAGCTCAAAGTCGCCCAAATTTGGTGGATTTGTGCTTGTTTGTAGCGCCTGTGCACATCCACGTCTCTCGGGTCATGTAGTATGCCAAAGTACTTGATACTTGAGTTGTTTAGTCCTTGTAGTAGTGTCTAACGAGCCCTATAAGGGCTTGATCCAATTTTGACTACATCATGTAACGAATGGAGTGTTTCTACAGTCGAGCCCTAACGAGCCCTATAAGGGCTTGATCCAATTTTGACTACATCATGTAACGAATGGAGTGTTTCTACAGTCGATGAAAATGAGGCGATTTATGAGAAATTAAGCCAATAGAATAGCAATGAGGTCAACAAGATATATCTAAGAGGAATTGATCACAATAGTGAAGAGGATGTGGAGAATCAAGCTATGAAAATTTTATCCACAAGTGGTGGGAGCTATGGATAAGATGCTGGAAAAATTGAGAATTGGTTTAATAAACATGAGATTACTTGTGGAAAGGATTAATGTGGGCAGAGGCTACGCTAATGGAGAAGTTCATGAGAAGAGGAGTGGCTCTGATACCATGTCAAAGGATCGGACATGAATGAGGCCTCAAGCATGCATAGCTATGGTGTGCTCAATCCTAATCATATGATTAAGAAATACTAATACTATGGTGGATGTAGCATAATTAACAACATCATGAAACTCCTAATGATTTAATCAAGCTTGACTCAAGCATAATTAGGTTACAATCATGAATGTATAAGGCTCTAAGCATTGAGTAATATACGTCCCGGTCTTTCATGCCTTTGTAGATTGAAACATCTCTTTTCTTGTCCATATGCATAATCCCATTCCCTATATTTGGAATAATCCAATTGGTCTATTCAAGGCTCACACCAAGCCTATTTGTGGTATGTAGTTGTCCATGTACACATATGCATGGCCAAATAGATTGTTGACAAACAATAATTAAACTTTATTTTTCATGTCACCTTGCTCCTATAGTGTGCATATTACTCATGACCACATATTTAGGCTAGCCACATGTTCATTAATTAATCAAGCCCTATCAGGCTTGATTAATTAGTGAACACAATAATGTGAACTTGTATAGGGATCATGTGGCTCATCAAACCTTTCTTGTTGAATTAGTCTTTCGAATGCACATGCAAAGCAATGATAGGCACATGACTACCAGCCACATCACCGATAACATACGGAATGCCACATATAGCCTCGAATCCCTCTGCGCCAAGGTAGCATCCTTTCAGGAGATGACCACTTTATGTTTAAGTTGAGGAGATGACCACTTTATGTTTAAGTTGTGCAAGCCACAATTCTCCATAGCCTCATAGATAGCTATCACTATTTTTTGTGCAGAGGATGTAGAGAACCACTTGTAAGTTAGAGCTAGTGGCTAGACAATGCAATGCCACACAAACAAGCTTCTCCACAACGATAGCTTTTTTGCAGTTGGTGTCTGCACAGCTTTGCTAGAATGGAGCTAGCCTTGCACACAAGACGTGGTAGGTATCTTTGCTCAATCTCATCCTCTTTTTGAACATCCCATCTGAATAACTACCAAGCAAGTATCTCTCCATGAATCCCTATGGTCTACAGTAAGCCCCCAATAGGACCTACGCTCATGGCATCGACGACGAGCAATCCGGGCTTTGCATGCCAATATTGCACGAGCCATGCACTGACTAAAAAATGTCATCCAATGTGTGATTGCCTCACTTGCATCATAGCACCAATCACTTAATTCTATCTTAGTAATCATGGCTATGAGCATTGCAATAGTGCCAAACACAATGAGCATTGATTCTTGCATCACTAGAACCCAATGAATGGAATGACATCAGATTGAGGCTTTACTTGTTAAAGGCTACCCAATATTAGAAAAGTATGATCAACATATGTAACAAGTGTGAGACAAATGAGGTAAAACTTAACACCTTCATATTGAATGACAAGCTTCAAGCGCAGGACCAAAATGAAGTACAACAAGCAAATGGCATGTTAATCACTACATGAAAGTACAATAACATAGCTTCCTTTTGCAACTCAAGGCTTCAAGACATCCATAAGACCAGTCAAGGCCGTTGTAAGGTTTCCCAACATCACCAGTTTTTGAGTTTCGAGAGCTTTGCGGTCTACATCTAACTCCTTTTGATGGATTGCCATCATTTTTTATGTGCTCACCATGTCCATAAGGCTCTCCTCAATGTTCTTGTCCTTGCGACGACCTTGGGCAGACACCTCATTCTAGACCGCCTCTTTTGCGATCCTATGATTTAGCGGCATCTTCCACATTAGAAACTCCACTGCCTCCACCCACACCACTCCCTCCTATTGCAGGAGCATGGTTGTAGCTTATGACATTCACCCAACCATGCATATGCTCGTCCACAGTGTCAAACCATTGGCAAGTGACCTTTTGATCATCTCTTGAAATTGAATTGTGTGCCTTATCCTTCTTGTACTCAGAGGTGTACAGACGGCCCCATCCCTTTGCGATAACTTTTACTGTCTTTATCACATTCTAGGAAAAGCAAAGCAAGTTATGTTGCAACTTTTGACTAAAGGTCCACTCCCTACTTTTCAGAGTTTTCCCAAATTCATCAACCACCATGGATCCACGAATGTGGATGAGTTGTGCCACCCACGGCTCTTTCCCTAGTTGTCTGCTCATCCACACAAGCGCTATTGGTAGCACCATTTTTCATCTTCTTTATATTGCCTTTCTCCTATGTCTCAAATCCCTCCAAGCTAGCATCTATAGCTTTCATGTATCTCCTCTTTGTTGGCTTTTTTTGAGGCACTAATGGTGGCTGTCCACTTTCCTCAAACTGCATTCCAGCATGCTATCCTTAGATGGCATAATTGGGAGGTTATATGACTTGATGAGCTAGTGTGGTAGGCAAACCTGGCCTTTGGTATATGACCTAAATGAGAAAGGAGATCCCATTCTCAGTCCAGTTAATATGCTCTGAAAGTGAGTGATTGGATGGGAGGACGCACATGGAATGAATGTGCATTGTGAGAAGACACGGTACTTGGCATTGCAATAGTTTGGAATTTGAGACTCCTACGTGCCTACATAGAATGTTGGCTATGGGAATGGGGTGAGTATTGTGTGTAGCAATCAGTGTCATGAAGTTCTTCGGAGTCCATCTTGTATGTTGTAAATTATATAAGCACGTCAATAAAATTAGTTCATTAGAATGCATTTCTTTATGGACATGAAAAACTAATTTTACAATTGCAATACAACCTGTTGAGAGAGAGAGAGAGAGAGAGAGAGAACATGGTCTCAACAAATCGTTCAGACAACGGTTGCAACCATTCCATTCGACAAGAAGTTTCTAGCCTCCCCAGTGAAGAAAATCAGTGAGTCACACGTTTGCAGTAATCAAGTCTTTTTGTGTATCTACCGAGTGTAATTCAGAGCTAATTTGTATGTTTATGATGGTAGGCTGAATGTAGGGAAGGCAGATATCACTTCACAACATTGACATTACAGAATCCATGCCCTAAGGATTTCAAAAACTATAGGAGTGGTGTCAATACATATGGACTTTGCTTGATTTATGTTGGGAGGAATGAATGTTTTGAACCTACCTAGACAACTAGCTAGTTTTCAACGCAAAGATGTACTTTTTCATGTATCTTTGTAGGCACCGATGTTATTTGAGGTGTCTGTCCTATATAGCTAATAGAGGCCACTATTAGTGACAACTTGTAATCACGTTGTTTATTTGTTGTTATGCTATGAAGTGGTTGGGTTTCAGAGACTACTTCAAGCATTAACAAGTCAATAAAAGTAGTTTATAAGAACGTATTTCTTTATAGAAACTTCAACAGCAACATGTTCCTTTATGAACATGAAAAGAAACCCAATTTTACAATTTCAATGTAACCTACTGAGAGAGAGAGAGATCTGCCCACCAACAAATATAGTGTTGGAGGTCATGCTCAGTTCATGGTGTTGTAGTAGCCCGTGAGATTCTTGTTACCTCCACAAACCAAAATCTAGGAACCAAATAGTAACATGCATGGGAATACTTCATCTGGACTTTGACATGCAGGAGTATAAAACATTAATTGGTGCATTTATATGCATAAGGAAGTCGACAAGATCCAACAACAACAGAGTAGGTTGAAAACTACATCAGGCTCAAAGAAGGCACTTGTATTAGGGTTGCAGCTGATAGAAGGCAGATCACACTCCAACAAACCAGGACCATAGGTGCGCAAGCCAGTGTCAAAATATTGGACATGAATCCTCAAGCATACATAGCTATGGTGTGCTCAATCCTAATCATGTGATTAAGAAATACTAATCTTCTGGTGGATTGGGACATATTAACAACATAGCAAAACTCCTAATGACTTAACCAAGCTTGAGTCACACACAATTTTAGGTTATAAGATGGAAACTTCTACTCATAGAGAGGCTTGCAAGCTGCTTGCGTTCATTGCTTGGAAATAACCCTTTTTATAAGAGGAGGGTAAACCTCTTACAAATATGCTCAATGAGCATTGATTCTTTCATCACTAGAACCCAATGAATGGAATGACATCAGATTGAGGCTTTACATGTTAAAGGCTACCCATTATTAGAAAATTATGATCAACATATGTAACAAGTGTGAGACAAATGAGGTAAAACTTAACACCTTCATATTGAATGACAAGCTTCAAGTGCAGGACCAAAATGAAGTACAACAAGCAAATGGCATGTTAATCACTACATGAAAGTACAATAACATAGCTTCCTTGCAACTCAAGGCTTTTGAAAACTCTTCAAGACATCCATAAGACCAGTCAAGGCCGTTGTAAGGTTTCCCAACATCACAACTTTTTGAGTTTCTAGAGCCTTGCGGTCTACATCTGACTCCTTTTGATGGATTACCATCATTTCTTATGTGCTCACCATGTCAAGAAGGCTCTCCTCACAATGTTCTTGTCCTTGCGAGGACCTTGGGCAGACACCTCATTCAAGACCGCCTCTTTTGCGATCCTATGATTGAGCGGCATCTTCCACATTAGAAACTCCACTGCCTCCACCCACACCACTCCCTCCTATTGTTGCAGGAGCATGGTTGTAGCTTATGACATTCACACAACCATGCATATGCTCGTCCACAGTGTCAAACCATTGACAAGTGACCTTTTGATCATCTCTTGAAATCGAATTGTGTGCCTTATCCTTCTTGTACTCAAAGGTGTACAGACGGCCCCATCCCTTTGTGATAACTTTCATTGTCTTTCTCACATTCTAGGAAAAGCGCAGCAAGTTGTGTTGCAACTTTTGACTAAAGGTCCACTCCTTGCTTTTCAGAGTTTTTCCAAATTCATCAACCACCATTGATCCATGAATGTGGATGAGTTGTGCCACCCACGGCTCTTTCCCTAGTTGTCTGCTCATCCACACAAGCGCCATTGGTAGCACCCTTTTTTGTCTTCTTTATATTACCTTTCTCCTGTGTCTCGAATCCCTCAAAGCCAGCATCTATAGCTTTCATGTATCTCCTCTTTGCTAGCTTTTTCTAAGGCACTAATGGTGGCTGCCCACTTTTCCTCAAACTGCATTCCAACATGCTATCCTTAGATGGCATAATTGGGAGGTTGTATGACTTGATGGGCTAGTGTGGTAGGCAAACCTGGCCTTTGGTATATGACCTAAGTGAGAAAGGAGATCCCATTCTCAGTCCAGTTAACATGCTGTGAAAGTGAGTGATTGGATGGGAGGACGCACATGGAATGAATGTCCATTGTGAGAAGACACGGTACTTGGCATTGCAATAGTTTGGAATTTGAGACTCCTACGTGCCTACATAGAATGTTGGCTATGGGAATGGGGTGAGTATTGTGTGTAGCAATCAGTGTCATGAAGTTCTTCGAAGTCCATCTTGTATGTTGTAAATTATATAAGCACGTCAATAAAATTAGTTCATTAGAATGCATTTCTTTATGGACATGAAAAACCAATTTTACAATTGCAATACAACCTGTTGAGAGAGAGAGAGAGAGAGAGAGAGAGAGAGAGAGAGAGAGAGAGAGAGAGAGAGAGAGAGAGAGAGAGAGAGAGAGAGAACATGGTCTCAACAAATCGTTTAGACAACGATTGTCAACCATTCCGTTTGACAAGAAGTTTGGAGCCTCCAGTCAAGAAAATCAGTGAGTCTCACACGTTTGTAGTAATCAAGTCTTTTTGTGTATCTACCGAGTGTAATTCAGAGCTAATTTGTATGTTTATGATGGTAGGCTGAATGTAGGGAAGGCAGATGCATCTATCACTTTACAACATTGACATTACAGAATCCATGTCCTAAGGATTTCAAAAACTATAGGAGGGGTGTCAATACATATGGACTTTGCTTGATTTATGTTGGGAGGAATGAATGTTTTGAACCTACCTAAACAACTAGCTAGTTTTCAACACAAAGTTGTACTTTTTCATGTATCTTTGTAGGCATCGATGTTATTTGAGGTGTCTGTCCTATATAGCTAATATAGGCCACTATTAGTGACAACTTGTAATCATCTTGTTTATTTGTTGTTATGCTATGAAGTGGTTGGCTTTTAGAGACTACTTCAAGCATTAACAAGTCAGAAAAAAATAGTTTATAAGAACGTATTTCTTTATAAAAACTTCATCAGCAACATGATTCTTTTTGAACATGAAAAGAAACCCAATTTTACAATTTTAATGTAACCTACTGAGAGAGAGAGAGAGAGAGAGAGAGAGAGAGAGAGAGATCTACCCAACAAATATAAATTGTTGGAGGTCATGCTCAGTTCATGGTGTTGTAGTAGCCCGTGAGATTCTTGTTACCTCCACAAACCAAAATCACCAACTATAGAAATGCTCCATTCGTTACATGATGTAGTCAACATTGGATCAAGCCCTTATAGGGCTCATTAGACACTACTACAAGGACTAAACATTAGACACTACTACAAGGATCAAGCCCTTATAGGGCTCATTAGACACTACTACAAGGACTAAACAACTCAAGTATCAAGTACTTTCGCATACTACATGACCCGGGAGACGTGGATGTGCAGAGGCACTACAAATCCACCAAATTTGGGCAACTTTGAGCTATTTCTTTCCCTTGGGACATTGATTCTCATCAAGGGTTCTAAGGCTATCAACAAAGCCCCATCAAAAGTTTTTGCATTTGCTCAATTTTGACCTCCAAAGTTTGATGTTGTTTATCACTATTTTTAGCTCTAATCACTATAATTAAGAGGATAATGAAAAAAAATTGGCCTAATTAAATGTTAAAATTGAATTCCCGAGGTTCTATTAGCCATGTTTGAGTGTCAAATCTCTCATTTGGCATTTGGGTCATTAACGAGAAGCCTTTTGAGCATATTCAGTTTTATCACTAGCAATTAGACACTACCAAGAGTCAAACTCTAGTAAGACCTTTGCAATGGTGTCAGGCACTATCACAAATGTTGAGAAGTTCAATGGGGAAGGGTTCCACACCTTACAGAGATGAAGTACCCTCTAATGCATAAGAAATTGTAAAAAATCATTAAGAAAAATGTGCCGGATGAACCAATTGAAGGGGGGTTGAAAAAGCTGAGCAATCATTTTTGTCACTTATTGGTTTACAGATGAGCAATCATTGTCACTTATTGGTTTACACCTAGTTGTATTCATCACATCAACTCTAAGGAACACGCTACAAAGGATGCATGGGATACATCGAAGCTCATGTTTGGAGCTAAGGCAAAGAACCAGGAAATTCACTTAAAGATTGAATTATATGGTCTACAAATGAACTTTAATGAGTCTTTGGCTCAATTTGTCAGTAAAATGAAAGCATCATGACCCAGATAGATGGAGTAGATACTAAGATTAGAGATAAATATGCACCTACAATACTCATAAAAAGCATGCCAGAGGAATATGGTGCACTTGTAACCACTCTAAAGAATCTACTTGAACCAACATTTGAGAATTATACTTGAAGAAGAGAAGCAGTTAAAGAATGCCATACAATGTACCTCAAGGAAACAAGCTTTGACATCTTGTGTTACCACACTTAACCACCTTGAGTAGCATGTTGTACTAAGGGGAAGTGATGGATCTTTTGTAATATACATTCAACCACCTTGTAGTAGCCTATACATCATGGCACCAAGGGGGGTGTTGAAATTTGTGGCACCATTGTGGGAAAGGTATGAGTAGAGGACCAGGATCAAGAGCATGCAACCACATCACACTTGGACATTATCCCACATGAGCATATTTGTAAGAGGTTTACCCTCCTCATATAAAAAGGGTTATTTCCAAGCAATGAATGCAAGCAGCTCGCAAGCCTCTCTATGAGTAGAAGTTTCCATCTTATAACATTTTTGTGCGTGACTCAAGCTTGCTTACGTCATTAGGAATTTCATTATGTTGTTAATTAGCCCCAACCCATCATAAGATTAGTATTTCTTAATCACATGATTAGGATTGAGCACACCATAGCTATGTATGCTTGAGGATTCATGTCCAATATTTTGACACTGGCTTGCGCACCTGTGGTCCTGGTGGTTTGTTGGAGTGTGATCCGCCTTCTATCAGCTGCAACCCTAATACAAGTACCTTCTTTGAGCTTGATGTAGTTTTCAACCTACTCTGTTGTTGTTGGATCTTGTCGACTTCCTTATGCATATTAATGCACCGATTAATGTTTTGTACTCCTGCATGTAAAAGTCCAGATGAAATATTCCCATGCATGTTACTATTTGGTTCCTAGATTTTGGTTTGTGGAGGTAACAAGAATCTCACGGGCTACTACAACACCATGAACTGAGCATGACATCCAACAATTTATATTTGTTGGGCAGATCTCTCTCTCTCTCTCTCTCTCTCTCTCTCTCTCTCTCTCAGAGTAGGTTACATTGAAATTGTAAAATTGGGTTTCTTTTCATGTTTATAAAGGAACATGTTGCTGTTGAAGTTTCTATAAAGAAATACGTTCTTATAAACTAATTTTAGTGACTTGTTAATGCTTGAAGTAGTCTCTGAAACCCAACCACTTCATAGCATAACAACAAATAAACAATGTGATTATAAGTTGTCACTAATAGTGGCCTCTATTAGGTATATAGGACAGACACCTCAAATAACATCGATGCCTACAAAGATACATGAAAAAGTACATTTTTGTGTTGAAAACTAGCTAGTTGTCTAGGTAGGTTCAAAACAATCATTCCTCCCAACATAAATCAAGCAAAGTCCATATGTATTGACACCACTCTTATAGTTTTTGAAATCCCTAGGGCATGGAATCTGTAATGTCAATGTTGTGAGTGATAGATGCATCTACCTTCCCTACATTCAGCCTACCATCATAAACATACAAATTAGCTCTCAATTACACTCGGTAGATACACAAAAAGACTTGATTACTGCAAACGTGTGAGACTCACTGATTTTCTTCACTGGAGGCTAGAAACTTCTTGTCGAATGGAATGGTTGGCAACCGTTGTCTGAACGATTTGTTGAGACTATTCTCTCTCTCTCTCTCTCTCTCTCTCTCTCTCTCTCTCTCTCTCTCTCTCTCTCTCTCTCTCTCTCTCTCTCTCTCTCTCAACAGGTTGTATTGCAATTGTAAAATTGGTTTTTCATGTCCATAAAGAAATGCATTCTAATGAACTAATTTTATTGACGTGCTTATATAATTTACAACATACTAGATGGACTCCGAAGAACTTCATGACACTGATTGCTACACACAATACTCACCCCATTCCCATAGCCACCATTCTCTGTAGGCATGTAGGAGTCTCAAATTCCAAACTATTGCAATGCCAAGTACCGTGTCTTCTCACAATGGACATTCATTCCATGTGCGTCCTCCCATCCAATCACTCACTTTCACAGCATGTTAACTGGACTCAGAATGGGATCTCCTTTCTCATTTAGGTCATATACCAAAGGCCACGTTTGCCTACCACACTAGCCCATCAAGTCATACAACCTCCCAATTATGCCATCTAAGGATAGCATGCTGGAATGCAGTTTGAGGAAAAGTGGGCAGCCACCATTAGTGCCTTAGAAAAAGCCAGCAAAGAGGAGATACATGAAAGCTATAGATGCTAGCTTGGAGGGATTCGAGACACAGGAGAAAGGCAATATAAAGAAGACAAAAAAGGGTGCTACCAATAGCGCTTGTGTGGATGAGCAGACAACTAGGAAAAGAGCCGTGGGTGGCACAACTCATCCACATTCGTGGATCCATGGTGGTTGATGAATTTGGAAAAACTCTGAAAAGCAAGGAGTGGACCTTTAGTCAAAAGTTGCAACACAACTTGTTCGCTTTTCCTAGAATGTGATAAAGACAGTGAAAGTTGTCACAAAGGGATGGGGCTGTCTGTACACCTCTGAGTACAAGAAGGATAAGGCACACAATTCGATTTAAAGAGATGATCAAAAGGTCACTTGCCAATGGTTTGACATTGTGGATGAGCATATGCATGGTTGTGTGAATGTCATAAGCTACAACCATGCTCCTGCAAATAGGAGGGAGTGGTGTGGGTGGAGGCAGTGGAGTTTCTAATGTGGAAGATGCCGCTGAATCATAGGATCACAAAAGAGGCGGTCTTGAATGAGGTATCTGCCCAAGGTCCTTGCAAGGACAAGAACATTGAGGAGAGCCTTCTGGACATGGCGAGCACATAAAAAATGATGGCAATCCATCGAAAGGAGTCTGATGTAGACCACAAGGCTCTAGAAACTCAAAAAGTTGTGATGTTGGGAAACCTTACAACTGCCTTGACTGGTCTTATGGATGTCTTGAAGAGTTTTCAGAAGCCTTGAGTTGCAAGGAAGCTATGTTATTGTACTTTCATGTAGTGATTAACATGCCATTTGCTTGTTGTACTTCATTTTGGTCTGTGCTTGAAGCTTGTCATTCAATATGAAGGTGTTAAGTTTTACCTCATTTGTCTCACACTTGTTACATATGTTGATCATACTTTTCTAATAATGGGTAGCCTTTAACATGTAAAGCCTCAATCTGATGTCATTCCATTCATTGGGTTCAAGTGATGAAAGAATCAATGCTCATTGTGTTTGGCACTATTGCAATGCTCATAGCCATGATTACTAAGATAGAATTAAGTGAGTGGTGCTATGATGCAAGTGAGGCAATCACACATTGGATGACTACATGGACAACTACATACCACAAATAGGCTTGGTGTGAGCCTTGAATAGACCAATTGAATTATTCCCAATATAGGGAATGGGATTATGCATATGGACAAGAAAAGAGATGTTTCAATCTACAAAGGCATGAAAGACCGGGTCGTATATTACTCAATGGTTAGAGCCTTAGACATTCATGATATTTTCCTTTCAAATAATGTTGGCTTTAGATGCTATAGAGATGGCAATGGTGTCGCGATGAGTGATGAACAAGGAAAAGACAACAAAGACGACCTACCTGGGAGCCAAAACAATCACATGTCTCCTTGGATATTGATGATGACGAGGAGGATCCAAAGGAGCACTTCTCCGATAGATACACAATAACACGTCCCTCTGAAAAAATATTCAATTGAAAAATCCAACCTTAAATGCTAAAGGTTTTGTGTGACTTTCATCTTCTTACAAAGGCTATTTTCATGTAGCATCTTTTTTCTATTGATCTTCAATACGAGGCCACACCCAGGGTGCTCGCCAAAGGAGTGACGGTGCAAACGAATGAATAGAGGACAAAATAGCTCTGTGCATGCTTACATTTTACACATAACCAAAGCACAAATTGAGTCACGATGCAAACCAATGAATAGAGGAAAAAACAGTTGGGCGAGCACTTGCATTTTACACACAATCAAAGCATGTGTAGGGTCTACCTCCAACTTGGAGTGCCATGTTGTGTTGCCGCTTTTGCATGCCATGGGTAGCCAACTCTGGCTACCTATAGGGATGGACAAGCTACTCCACAGCCAATGGGAGCCCTTCCTCCAACCTATAATAAAACATTCCCGTACCTGCAAATTCTCGTGTACCTTTATATCCTCCATCTTGGCTTTTGAAATTTGTGGTGCTATTGAGGACAAAGTATGAATAGAGGACCAAGATCAAGAGCATGCAACCACATCACACTTGGACATTATCACACATGAGCATATTTGTAAGAGGTGTACCCTCCTCATATAAAAAGGGTCATTTCTAAGCAATGAACATAAGCAGCTCTCTATGAGTACAAGTTTCCATCTTGTAACGTAATTATGCTTGAGTCAAGCTTGATTAAGTCATTAGAAGTTTCATGATGCTGTTAATTATGCTACATCCACTATAGGATTAGTATTTCTTAATCATATGATTAGGATTGAGCACACCATAGCTATGCATGCTTGAGGCCTCATTCATGTTCGATCTTTTGACATGGTATCAGAGCCACTCCTCTTCTCATGAACTTCTCCATTAGCTTAGCCTCAGCCCACATTAATCCTTTCCACCAGTAATCTCATGTTTGTTAAACCAATTCTCAATTTTTCCAGCATCTTATCCATAGCTCCCACTTGTGGACAAAATTTTCATAGCTTGATTCTCCACATCCTCTTCACTATTGTGATCAATTCCTCTTAGATATATCTTGTTGACCTCATTGCTATTCTATTGGCTTAATTTCTCATAAATCGCCTCATTTTCACCGACTGTAGAAACGCTCCATTCGTTACATGATGTAGTCAACATTGGATCAAGCCCTTATAGGGATCATTAGACACTACTACAAGGACTTAACAACTCAAGTATCAAGTACTTTGGCATACTACATGACCCGGGAGATGTGGATGTGCACAGGCGCTACAAACAAGCACAAATCCACCAAATTTGGGAGACTTTGAGCTATTTCTTTCCCTTGGGACATTGATTCTCATCAAGGGTTCTAAGGCTATCAACAAAGCCCCATCAAAAGCTTTTGCATTTGCTCAATTTTGACCTCCAAAGTTTGATGTTGTTTATCACTAGATTTAGCTCTAATCACTATAATTAAGAGGATAATGAAAATTTTTTTGGCCTAATTAAATGTTAAAATTGAATTCCTCAGGTTTTATTATCCTTGTTTGAGTGTCAAATCTCTCATTTGGCATTTGGATCATTAACGAGAAGCCTTTTGAGCATATTCAATTTTACCACTAATTTGTAAGCAATTAGACACTACCAAGAGTCAAACTCTAGTAAGACCTTTGCAATGGTGTCAGGCACTATCACAAATATTGAGAAGTTCAATGGGGAAGGGTTCCACACCTTACAGAGATGAAGTACCCTCTAATGCATAAGAAATTGTGAAAAATCATTAAGAAAAATGTGCCGGATTAACCAATTGAAGGGTGGGTTGAAAAAGATGAGCAATCATTGTCACTTACTGGTTTACACCTAGTTGTATTCATCACATCAACTCTAAGGAACATGCTACAAAGGATGCATGGGATACATTGAAGCTCGTGTTTGGAGCTAAGGCAAAGAACCATGAAATTCACTTAAAAATTGAATTCTATGGTCTACAAATGAACTTAAACGAGTCTTTGGCTCAATTTGTCAGTAAATTAAAGCACCATGACCCAGATAGATGGAATAGATGCTAAGATTAGAGATAAATATGCACCTGCAATACTCATAAAAAGCATGCCAGAGGAATATGGTGCACTTGTAACCACTCTAAAGAATCTACTTGAACCAACATTTGAGAATTATACTTGAAGAAGAGAATCAGTTAAAGAATGCCATACAAAGTACATCAAGGAAACAAGCTTTGACATCTTGTGTTACCACACTCAACCACCTTGAGTAGCATGTTGTACTAAGGGGAAGTGATGGATCTTTTGTAATACACATTCAACCACTTTATAGTAGCCTATACATCATGGCACTAAGGGGGGGTGTTGAAATTTGTGGCGCCATTGTGGGAAAGATATGAGTAGAGGACCAGGATCAAGAGCATGCAACCACATCACACTTGGACATTATCCCACATGAGCATATTTCTAAGAAGTTTACCCTCCTCTTATAAAAAGGGTTATTTCCAAGCAATGAACTCAAGCAGCTTGCAAGCCTCTCTATGAGTAGAAGTTTCCATCTTATAACGTATTTGTGCATGACTCAAGCTTGCTTAAGTCATTAGGAGTTTTGCTATGTTGTTAATTAGCCCCAACCCACAATAAGATTAGTATTTCTTAATCACATGATTAGGATTGAGCAGACCATAGCTATGTATGCTTGAGGATTCATGTCCAAAATTTTGACACTGGCTTGCGCACCTGTGGTCCTGGTTTGTTGGAGTGTAATCCGCCTTCTATCAGCTACATCCCTAATACAAGTACCTTCTTTGAGCCTGATGTAGTTTTCAACCTGCTCTATTGTTGTTGGATCTTGTTGACTTTCTTATTATGCATATTAATGCACCGATTAATGTTTTGTACTCCTGCATGTCAAAGTCCAGATGAAGTATTTCCATGCATGTTACTATTTGGTTCCTAGATTTTGGTTTGTGGGGGTGACAAAAATCTCACGGGCTACTACAACACCATGAACTGAGCATGACCTCCAACAATTTATATTTGTTCGGCAGATCTCTCTTTCTCTCTCTCATGTCCGTAAAGAAATGCATTCTAATGAACTAATTTTATTGACGTGTTTATATAATTTATAACATACAAGATGGACTCCGAAGAACTTCATGACATTGATTGCTACACACAATACTCACCCCATTCCCATAGCCAACATTCTATGTAGGCATGTAGGAGTCTCAAATTCCAAACTATTGCAATGCCAAGTACCGTGTCTTCTCACAATGGACATTCATTTAATGTGCATCCTCCCATCCAATCACTCACTTTCACAGCATGTTAACTGGACTGAGATTGGGATCTCCTTTCTCATTTAGGTCATATACCAAAGGCCAGGTTTTCCTACCACACTAGCCCATCAAGTCATACAACCTCCCAATTATGCCATCTAAGGATAGCATGCTGGAATGCAGTTTGAGGAAAGTGGGCAGCCACCATTAGTGTCTCAGAAAAAGCCAGCAAAGAGGAGATACATGAAAGCTATAGATGCTAGCTTGGAGGGATTCCAGACACAGGAGAAAGGCAATATAAAGAAGATGAAAAAGGGTGCTACCAATAGCGCTTGTGTGGATGAGCAGACAACTAGGGAAAGAGCCATGGGTGGCACAACTCATCCACATTCGTGGATCCATGGTGGTTGATGAATTTGGGAAAACTCTGAAAATCAGGGAGTGGACCTTTAGTCAAAAGTTGCAACACAACTTGCTTCGCTTTTCCTAGAATGTGATAAAGACAGTGAAAGTTGTCACAAAGGGATGGGGTCGTCTGTACACCTCTGAGTAGTACAAGAAGGATAAGGCACACAATTCGATTTCAAGAGATGATCAAAAGGTCACTTGCCAATGGTTTGACACTGTGGATGAGCATATGCATGGTTGTGTGAAAGTCATAAGCTACAACCATGCTCCTATGTGTGGAGGCAGTGGAGTTTCTAATGTGGAAGATGCCGCTGAATCATAGGATCACAAAAGAGGCGGTCTTGAATGAGGTATCTGCCCAAGGTCCTTGCAAGGACAAGAACATTGAGGAGAGCCTTCTGGAAATGGCGAGCACATAAAAAATGATGGCAATCCATCAAAAGGAGTCAAATGTAGACCGTAAGGCTCTAGAAACTCAAAAACTTGTGATGTTGGGAAACCTTACAACGGCCTTGACTGGTCTTATGGATGTCTTGAAGAGTTTTCAGAAGCCTTGAGTTGCAAGGAAGCTATGTTATTGTACTTTCATGTAGTGATTAACATGCCATTTGCTTGTTGTACTTCATTCTTGTCCTGCACTTGAAGCTTGTCATTCAATATAAAGGTGTTAAGTTTTACCTCATTTGTCTCACACTTGTTACATATGTTGATCATACTTTTCTAATAATGGGTAGCCTTTAACATGGCCTCAATCTGATGTCATTCCATTCATTGGGTTCAAGTGATGAAAGAATCAATGCTCATTGTGTTTGGCACTATTGCAATTCTCATAGCCATGATTACTAAGATAGAATTAAGTGAGTGGTGCTATGATGCAAGTGAGGCAATCACACATTGGATGCCATTTTTTAGTCAGTGCATGGCTCATGCAATATTGGCATTCAAAGCCCGGATTTCTCGTCGATGCCACGAGTGTAGGTCCTATTATTGGGGGCTTACTGTAGACCATAGGGATTCATGGAGAGATACTTGCTTGGTAGTAATTCAGATGGGATGTTCAAAAAGAGGATGAGATTGAGCAAAGATACCTACCACCTCTTGTGTGCAAGGCTAGCTCCATTCTTGCAAAGCTGTGCAGACACCAACTGCAAAAATGCCATCGCTGTGGAGAAGCGTGTTTGTGTGGCATTGCACTGTCTAGCTAGCTCTAACTTACAAGTGGTTCTCTACATCCTCTGCACAAAAAATAGTGATAGCTTTCTATGAGGCTATGGAGAATTCTGGCTTGCACAACTTAAACATAAAGTGGCCATCTCCTGAAAGGATGCTACCTTAGCGCAGAGGGATTATGTGGCATTCCGTATGTTATCGGTGATGTGGATGGTAGTCATGTGCCTATCATTACTTTGCATGTGCATTCGAAAGACTAATTCAACAGGAAAGGTTTGATCAGCCACATGATCCCTATACAAGTTCACATTATTGTGTTCACTAATTAATCAAGCCCGATAGGGCTTGATTAATTAATGAACATGTGGCTAGCCTAAATATGTGGACATGAGTAATATGCACACTATACGAGCAAGGTGACGTGAAAAATAAAGTTTAATTATTGTTTGTCAACAATCTATTTGACCGTGCATATGTGTACATGGACAACTACATACCACAAATAGGCTTGGTGTGAGCCTTGAATAGACCAATTGGATTATTCCCAATATAGGGAATGGGATTATGCATATGGACAAGAAAAGAGATGTTTTAATCTACAAAGGCATGAAAGACCGGGTCGTATATTACTCAATGCTTAGAGCCTTAGACATTCATGATATTTTCTTTTCAAATAATGTTGGCTTTATATACTATAGAGATGGCAATGGTGTCAGGATGAGTGATGAACAAGGAAAAGACAACAAAGACGACCTACCTGGGAGCCAAAACAATCACATATCTCCTTGGATATTGATGATGACGAGGAGGATCCAAAGGAACATGTTGCTGTTGAAATTTCTATAAAGAAATACGTTCTTATAAACTAAATTTATTGACTTGTTAATGCTTGAAGTAGTCTCTGAAACCCAACCACTTCATAGCATAACAACAAATAAACAACGTGATTATAAGTTGTCACTAAGAGTGGCCTCTATTTAGCTATATAGGACAGACACCTCAAATAACATCGGTGCCTACAAAGATACATGAAAAAGTACATCTTTGTGTTGAAAACTAGCTACTTGTCTAGGTAGGTTCAAAACAATCATTCCTCCCAACATAAATCAAGCAAAGTCCATATGTATTGACAGCACTCCTATAGTTTTTGAAATCCTTAGGGGCATCGATTCTGTAATGTCAACATTGTGTCCATAAAGAAATGAATTCTAATGAACTAATTTTATTGACGTGCTTATATAATTTACAACATACAAGATGGACTCCGAAGAACATGACACTGATTGCTACACACAGTACTCACCCCATTCCCATAGCCAACATTCTATGTAGGCACGTAGGAGTCTCAAATTCCAAACTATTGCAATGCCAAGTACCATGTCTTGTCACAATGGATATTCATTCCATGTGCGTCCTCCCATCCAATCACTCACTTTCACAGCATGTTAACTGGACTGAGATTGGGATCTCCTTTCTCATTTAGGTCATATACCAAAGGCCAGAAAAAGCCAGCACAGAGGAGATACATGAAAGCTATAGATGCTAGCTTGGAGGGATTCAAGACACAAGAGAAAGGCAATATAAAGAAGACAAAAAAGGGTGCTATCAATAGCGCTTGTGTGGATGAGCAGACAACTAGGGAAAGAGCCGTGGGTGGCACAACTCATCCACATTCGTGGATCCATGGTGGTTGATGAATTTGGGAAAACTCTGAAAAGCAGGGAGTGGACCTTTAGTCAAAAGTTGCAACACAACTTGCTTCGCTTTTCCTAGAATGTGATAAAGACAGTGAAAGTTGTCGCAAAGGGATGGGGCCGTCTATACACCTGTGAGTACAAGAAGGATGAGGCACACAATTCGATTTCAAGAGATGATCAAAAGGTCACTTGCCAATGGTTTGACACTGTGGATGAGCATATGCATGGTTGTGTGAATGTCATAAGCTACAACCATGCTCCTGCAACCAATAGGAGGGAGTGGTGTGGGTGGAGGCAGTGGAGTTTCTAATGTGGAAGATGCCGCTGAATCATAGGATCGCAAAAGAGGCGGTCTTGAATGAGGTGTCTGCCCAAGGTCCTCACAAGGACAAGAACATTGAGGAGAGCCTTGTGGACATGGCGAGCACATAAAAAATGATGGCAATCCAAAGGAGTTAGATGTAGATTGCAAGGCTCTAAAAACTAAAAAACTTGTGATGTTGGGAAACCTTACAACAGCCTTGACTGGTCTTATGGATGTCTTGAAGAGTTTTTAGAAGCCTTGAGTTGCAAGGAAGCTATGTTATTGTACTTTCATGTAGTGATTAACATGCCATTTGCTTGTTGTACTTCATTTTGGTCCTGCGCTTGAAGCTTGTCATTCAATATGAAGGTGTTAAGTTTTACCTCATTTGTCTCACACTTGTTACATATGTTGATCATACTTTTCTAATAATGGGTATCCTTTAACATGTAAAGCCTCAATCTGATGTCATTTCATTTATTGGGTTCAAGTGATGAAAGAATCAATGCTCATTGTGTTTGGCACTATTGCAATTCTCATAGCCATGATTACTAAGATAGAATTAAGTGAGTGGTGCTATGATGCAAGTGAGGTAATCACAGATTGGATGACATTTTTTAGTCAATGCATGGATCATGCAATATTGGCATGCAAAGCCCGGATTGCTCGTCGTCGATGCCATGAGCGTAGGTCCTATTGGGGGCTTACTGTAGACCATAGGGATTCATGGAGAGATACTTGCTTGGTAGTTATTCAGATGGGATGTTCAAAAAGAGGATGAGATTGAGCAAAGATAACTACCACCTCTTGTGTGCAAGGCTAGCTCCATTCTAGCAAAGCTGTGCAGACACCAACTGCAAAAAAGCCATCGCTGTGGAGAAGCGTGTTTGTGTGGCATTACACTGTCTAGCCACTAGCTCTAACTTACAAGTGGTTCTCTACATCCTCTGCACACAAAATAGTGATTAGATATCTATGAGGCTATGGAGATTTCTGGCTTGCACAACTTAAACATAAAGTGGTCATCTTTTGAAAGGATGCTACCTTGGCGCAGAGGAATTTGAGGGCGAGCACTTGCATTTTACACACAATATCAAAGCATGTGTAGGGTCTACCTCCAACTTGGAGTGCCATGTTGTGTCGCTGCTTTTGCATGCCATGGGTAGCCAACTCTGGCTACCTAGGGATGGACAAGCTACTCCACAGCCAATGGGAGCCCTTCCTCCAACCTATAATAAAACATTCCCGTGTACCTGCAAATTCTCGTGTACCTTTATATCCTCCATCTTGGCTGTTGAAATTTGTGGTGCCATTGAGGACAAAGTATGAGTAGAGGACCAAGATCAAGAGCATGCAACCACATCACACTTGGACATTATCACACATGAGCATATTTGTAAGAGGTGTACCCTCCTCATATAAAAAGGGTCATTTCCAAGCAATGAACATAAGCAGCTCTCTATGAGTACAAGTTTCCATCTTGTAACGTAATTATGCTTGAGTCAAGCTTGATTAAGTCATTAGAAGTTTCATGATGCTGTTAATTATGCTACATCCACCATAGGATTAGTATTTCTTAATCATATGATTAGGATTGAGCACACCATAGCTATGCATGCTTGAGGCCTCATTCATGTTCGATCTTTTGACATGGTATCAGAGCCACTCCTCTTCTCATGAAGCCTCAGCCCACATTAATCCTTTCCACCAGTAATCTCATGTTTATTAAACCAATTCTCAATTTTTCTAGCATCTTATCCATAGCTCCCACTTGTGGACAAAATTTTCATAGCTTGATTCTCCACATCCTCTTCACTATTGATCAATTCCTCTTGGATATATCTTGTTGATGTCATTGCTATTATATGGGCTTAATTTCTCATAAATCACCTCATTTTCACCGAATGTAGAAATGCTCCATTCGTTACATGATGTAGTCAACATTGGATCAAGCCCTTTTAGGGCTTGTTACTACTACAAGGACTAAACAACTCAAGTATGGCTCGTTACTACTACAAGGACTAAACAACTCAAGTATCAAAAGTACTTTGGCATACTATATGACCCGGGAGACGTGGATGTGCACAGGCGCTACAAACAAGCACAAATCCACCAAATTTGAGCGACTTTAAGCTATTTCTTTCCCTTGGGACATTGATTCTCATCAAGGGTTTTACGGCTACCAACAAAGCCCCATCAAAAGCTTTTGCATTTGCTCAATTTTGACCTCCAAAGTTTGATGTTGTTTATCACTATTTTTAGCTCTAATCACTATAATTAAGAGGATAATGAAAAAAAATGGCCTAATTAAATGTTAAAATTGAATTCCTCAGGTTTTATTATACTTGTTTGAGTGTCAAATCTCTCATTTGGCATTTGGGTCATTAACGGGAAGCCTTTTGAGCATATTCAGTTTTAAAGCAATTCGACACACTACCAAGAGTCAAACTCTAGTAAGACCTTTGCAATGGTGTCAGGCACTATCACAAATGTTGAGAAGTTCAATGGGGAAGGGTTCCACACCTTACAGAGATGAAGTACCCTCTAATGCATAAGAAATTGTGAAAAATCATTAAGAAAAATGTGCCGGATGAACCAATTGAATGGTGGGTTGAAAAAGAAGAGCAATCATTGTCACTTATTGGTTTACAGAGATGAGCAATCATTGTCACTTATTGGTTTACACCTAGGTGTATTCATCACATCAACTCTAAGGAACACGTTGCAAAGGATGCATGGGATACATTATTGAAGCTCGTGTTTGGAGCTAAGGCAAAGAACCAAGAAATTCACTTAAAGATTGAATTCTATGGTCTACATATGAACTTTAACGAGTCTTTGGCTCAATTTGTTAGTAAAATGAAAGCATCATGACCCAGATAGATGGACTAGATGCTAAGATTAGAGATAAATATGCACCTGCAATAATCATAAAAAGCATGCCAGAGGAATATGGTGCACTTGTAACCACTCTAAAGAATCTACTTGAACCAACATTTGAGAATTATACTTGAAGAAGAGAAGCAATTAAAGAATGCCATGCAAAGTACATCAAGGAAACAAGCTTTGACATCTTGTGTTACCACACTTAACCACCTTGAGTAGCATGTTGTACTAAGGGGAAGTGATGGATCTTTTGTAATACACATTCAACCACCTTGTAGTATCCTATACATCATGGCACCAAGGGGGGGGTGTTTAAATTTGTGGCGCCATTGTGGGAAAGGTATGAGTAGAGGACCAGGATCAAGAGCATGCAACCACATCACACTTGGACATTATCCCACATGAGCATATTTGTAAGAGTTTTACCCTCCTCATATAAAAAGGGTTATTTCAAAGCAATGAACGCAAGCAGCTTGCAAGCCTCTCTATGAACAAAAGCAATGAACAAAAGCAACTCTCAAGCCTCTCTATGAGTAGAAGTTTCCATCTTATAACCTAATTGTGCATGACTCAAGCTTGGTTAAGTCATTAGGAGTTTCATTATGTTGTTAATTATCCCCAACCCACCATAAGATTAGTATTTCTTGATCACATGATTAGGATTGAGCACACCATAGCTATGTATGCTTGAGGATTCATGTCCAATATTTTGACACTGGCTTGCGCACCTGTGGTCCTGGTTTGTTGGAGTGTGATCCGCCTTCTATCAGCTGCAACCCTAATACAAGTACCTTCTTTGAGCCGGATGTAGTTTTCAACCTGCTCTGTTGTTGTTGGATCTTGTCGACTTCCTTATGCATATTAATGCACCGATTAATGTTTTGTACTCCTGCATGTCAAAGTCCAAATGAAGTATTCCCATGCATGTTACTATTTGGTTCCTAGATTTTGGTTTGTGGAGGTAACAAGAATCTCACGGGCTACTACAACACCATGAACTGAGCATGACCTCCAACAATTTATATTTCTTGGGCAGATCTCTCTCTCTCTCTCTCTCTCTCTCTCTCTCTCTCTCTCTCTCTCTTAGTAGGTTACATTGAAATTGTAAAATTGGGTTTCTTTTCATGTTCATAAAGGAACATGTTGCTGTTGAAATTTCTATAAAGAAATACGTTCTTTAAAACTAACTTTATTGACTTGTTAATGCTTGAGGTAGTCTCTGAAACCCAACCACTTCATAGCATAACAACAAATAAACAATGTGATTACAAGTTGTCACTAAGAGTGGCCTCTATTAGCTATATAGGATAGACACCTCAAATAACATCGTTGCCTACAAAGATACATGAAAAAGTACATCTTTGTGTAGAAAACTAGCTAGTTGTCTAGGTAGGTTCAAAACAATCATTCCTTCCAACATAAATCAAGCAAAGTCCACATGTATTGACACCACTCCTATAGTTTTTGAAATCCTTAGGGGCATGGATTCTGTAATGTCAACGTTGTGAAGTGATAGATGCATCTGCCTTCCCTACATTCAGCCTACCATCATAAACATGCAAATTAGCTCTAAATTACACTCGGTAGATACACAAAAAGACTTCATTACTGCAAACATGTGAAACTCACTGATTTTCTTCACTGGAGGCTGCAAACTTCTCGGTGAACAAAATGGTTGGCAACCGTTGTCTGAACGATTTGTTGAGACCATGTTCTCTCTCTCTCTCTCTCTCTCAACAGGTTGTATTGCAATTGTAAAATTGGTTTTTCATGTCGATAAAGAAATGCATTCTAATGAACTAATTTTATTGACGTGCTTATATAATTTACAACATACAAGATGGACTCCGAAGAACTTCATGACACTGATTGCTACACACAATACTCACCCCATTCCCATATCCAACATTCTATGTAGGCACGTAGGAGTCTCAAATTCCAAATTATTGCAATGCCAAGTACCGTGTCTTCTCACAATGGACATTCATTCCATGTGCGTCCTCCCATCCAATCACTCACTTTCAGAGCATGTTAATTGGACTAAGAATGGGATCTCCTTTCTCATTTAGGTCATATACCAAAGGCCAGGTTTGCCTACCACACTAGCCCATCAAGTCATACAAGCTCCCAACAATTATGCCATCTAAGGATAGCATGCTAGAATGCAGTTTGAGGAAAGTGGTCAGCCACCATTAGTGCCTCAGAAGAAGCCAGCAAAGAGGAGATACATGAAAGCTATAGATGCTAGCTTGAAGGGATTCGAGACACAGGAGAAAGGCAATATAAAAAAGTCAAAAAAGGGTGCTACCAATAGCGCTTGTGTGGATGAGCAGACAACTAGGAAAAGAGCCGTGGGTGGCACAACTCATCCACATTCGTGGATCCATGGTGGTTGATGAATTTGGAAAAACTCTGAAAAGTAGGGAGTGGACCTTTAGTCAAAAGTTGCAACACAACTTGCTTCGCTTTTCCTAGAATGTGATAAAGACAGTGAAAGTTGTCACAAAGGGATGGGGCCGTCTGTACACCTCTGAGTACAAGAAGGATAAGGCACACAATTCGATTTCAAGAGATGATCAAAAGGTCACTTGTCAATGGTTTGACACTGTGGACAAGCATATGCATGGTTGTGTGAATGTCATAAGCTACAACCATGCTCAATAGGAGGGAGTGGTGTGGGTGGAGGCAGTGGAGTTTCTAATGTGGAAGATGCCGCTGAATCATAGGATCGCAAAAGAGGCAGTCTTGAATGAGGTGTCTGCCCAAGGTCCTCACAAGGACAAGAACATTGAGGAGAGCATTTTGGACATGGCGAGCACATAAAAAATGATGGCAATCCATCGAAAGGAGCCAGATGTAGACCGCAAGGCTCTAGAAACTCAAAAACTTGTGATGTTGGGAAACCTTACAACGGCCTTCACTGGTCTTATGGATGTCTTGAAGAGTTCTCAAAAGCCTTGAGTTGTAAGGAAGCTATGTTATTGTACTTTCATGTAGTGATTAACATGCCATTTGTTTGTTGTACTTCATTTTGGTCCTGCGCTTGAAGCTTGTCATTCAATATGAAGGTGTTAAGTTTTACCTCATTTGTCTCACACTTGTTACATATGTTGATCATACTTTTCTAATAATGGGTAGCCTTTAACATGTAAAGCCTCAATTTGATGTCATTCCATTTATTGGGTTCAAGTGATAAAAGAATCAATGCTCATTGTGTTTGGCACTATTGCAATTCTCATAGCCATGATTACTAAGATAGAATTAAGTGAGTGGTGCTATGATGCAAGTGAGGCAATCACACATTGGATGACATTTTTTAGTCAGTGCATGGCTCGTGCAATATTGGCATGCAAAGCCCGGATTGCTCGTCGATGCCACGAGCGTAGGTCCTATTGGGTGTGTGAGATCCCTGTCCCCATGCACAACGGATTCGGGGTGGTAGCAGCGGAAGTAGCATTTCTTGCACGAAGCAGGGTCCCACACTCGGGGCCTCGTCCACGGATATCCGGACAAGAGACTAATCCGTGGGGTTTTGCAAAACCGAACCCGAAAAAACTTCCCTTACTCGGAAAGCACGGGCGATTCCACCAGGATAACTTTTTACTCTAGCGTAGTCAAGATCATTACCGATCACGCTGATCCGACTGCACCTATAAAGATACTCGATCGGATCAAGGAAGAAACTTACACTTGGATCATTGGGATCAACTCTTTTTTCCCCATCAAGAGGCACAGCCGTTGATTCCTATCCATAGAACAATTACTATCCGAGATTTACTTTATCTATTGTAATAACGGGAATTAAGTTTCGATTTACGGATCCATCAATCCAGCCTAACCCCATCCGATCCCACGGGTTAGCCAACCGCCCAACCACTGTAGTGATGGGATCCAATTTGGAATTTGGTTAGGTTTTGTCCCGGGTACCAAGGAAAAGTGTTCCAAGGCCCCCTAGCCGGAAGTTCATGCAAACATAAAACTAGTCACACCACTTACACACCCAATATGAAATTGCCTTTTTCTCATCAGCTTTAAAACAATCCTTTAATAAAACCATTATGTCACTGATGACAATCCTCAAAGTCTCTGGTTGAATCCTTATTTCCAGTCATTCATTCATCAGTGTACTTATGGTATTATTGGCAACCAGAATGCTCACCACCTGTTCACTCATCAGGGGTCTTTTCCATAGTTCCTAGCTCATAGTAACCGGCATTATATTCATATAATAGAATGGAATCTCCGTGGAAGATCAGCAAGATCAACCCACAGATCCATATAAAAGAGCCATGGACTCATCCGATGAGGACCAGCAAGGTCAATCAACCAGATCCATGCCCGGTTTCAGAAAACAACTCTTATTCCTTGTTCCAATATATTCCACGATGCACGTGTGGGTATCTTTGGCGACCCAGAGCCCGACCCAGAGCCCGAGCACCGTATGGTCAGTACCCTCTAGGATCCTTCGCAGGTGACCTAGCGCTTCACTCATAGGCCGCTTCCTTGGTCCCTCATCCACCATATCGGAAGCTCACCATTTAAATCGAATCGAGGCTGGTCAAGACCTCGGCCGACCTTGCTACGTGAGACGTCCTCCATTGACTCTCCGTCAGCAGTTGCAACTTTAACAGCTAAGTCTCCATGACTTTAATCCACAAGACGGTCAAAATGCTTCCCCAGCATTCTTGACATAAAACAGTCATTTACAAACAGTCACAAAATACAGTTTCTATATCAAACTCTCATCTTTCCACATTATCCTTCCTCAGTCCACATTACTTATTCCACATTCCATTCAATGTGTACTCATCCTCATCCATTCCCTCATATCGACGACACATTAATTCACATACACATTCACATTCATTACTCTACATACACATCCCTGTTCGTACATCCACCTCATACATCCAATCCCATATCCGCATGTATACATCCACATCCACATTCTTATTCACATCCATACATCTACATCTACATGCATACATCCACATCTCCATGTATACATCCACATCCACATTCACATTCACATCCATACATCTACATCTACATGCATACATCCACATCTCCATGTATACATCCACATCCACATTCTCATTCACATCCATACATCTACATCTACATGCATACATCCACATCTCCATGTATACATCCACATCTCCATGTATACATCCACATCTACATTCTCATTCACATCCATACATCTACATCTACATGCATACATCCACATTTCCATGTATACATCCACTTCTACATTCTCATTCATATCCATACATCTACATCTACATGCATACATCCACATTTTCATGTCTACATCCACATCCACATTCACATTCACATCCATACATCTACATTTACATGCATACATCCACATCTCCATGTATACATCCACATCCACATTCACATTTACATCCATACATCTACGTCTACATGCATACATCCACATCTCCATGTATACATCCACATCTAAATTCTCATTCACATCCATACATCTACATCTACATGCATACATCCACATTTCCATGTATACATTCACATCTACATTCTCATTCATGCATACATCCACATTTCCATGTATACATCCACATCCACATTCACATTCACATCCATACATCTACATCTACATGCATACATCCACATCTCCATGTATACATCCACATCCACATTTACATTCACATCCATACATCCACATCTACATGCATACATCCATACATACACATCCACATTCACATCCATACATCCACATCCACATTCATACATCCATACATACACATCCACATTCACATCCATACATCCACATCCACATTCATACATCCACATCTATATGCATACATCCATACATACACATCCACATTCACATCCATGCATCCACATACACTTTCACATCTATTCTTTTACATTACATCCATTCCCGCCCTATCACAACCCATATACATCTTATCCCATCATCATACACATCTTATCACATCTTAACTCATCTTATCACATCCTAACTCATCTCATATGCATCTTATCACATCTTATCATTTCCCATATCTATTTATAGAATACAAGAGAATTCTTATATTTGATATAAGATTTCTTTACGCATCTATTTATGCATAAATTCCGTTTAAGGATGACTAACATTTTTGAATAAAATCAATCTTTTATGCATCTTCCTATGCATAAATTTATTTTAAATGAGAATGACACTTTGAATTAAAATTCAATCTTTTATGCATAAATTTAATTTAGATAAGAAAGATGCTTTTGAATTAAAAATCAATCTTTTATGCATCTTCCTATGCATAAATTCAATTTAGTAAGAATTACACTTTTAGAATAAAATAATCATCTTTTATGCATACCTCTATGCATGAAATTCAAATATGCTAAAAGTAACACTTTCATAATAAAATAATCATCTTTTATGCATACCTCTATGCATGAAATTCAATTATGCTAAAAATAACACTTTCATAATAAAATAATCATCATTTATGCATACCTCTATGCATGAAATTCAATTATGCTAAAAATAACACTTTTATAATAAAATAATCATCTTTTATGCATACCTCTATGCATGAAATTCAATTATGCTAAAAATAACACTTTTATAATAAAATAATCATCTTTAATGCATACCTCTATGCATGAAATTCAATTATGCTAAAAATAACACTTTTATAATAAAATAATCATCTTTTATGCATACCTCTATGCATGAAATTCAATTATGCTGAAAGTAACACTTTTATAATAAAATAATCATTAATAAAAAAACTTAACATTAATCAATTAACCATTCACCTAGGATAGAGAATGGTTGGTTTTGTTAGAGAAGAGAGGGGAATGCCTTTTTGTAATGAGGCATAACATTCTTAGAGAAGACATAAAGTATAAAAACCATTTAAATCATAAAAAGAGAATCACAAACTTACTAAAGACCTTGATAGCTTTCCTTTGGCTTGATGGTTTGAGAGTTCAACTCTTGTTTGAACAAGAGTGGCCACCAATCTTTGGAAGAGG
The DNA here is from genome assembly GCF_041138505.1 of Cibotium barometz. Taxonomy (NCBI): domain Eukaryota; kingdom Viridiplantae; phylum Streptophyta; class Polypodiopsida; order Cyatheales; family Cibotiaceae; genus Cibotium; species Cibotium barometz. The sequence continues at coordinate 20,908,650 of NC_141078.1, forward strand.
GAAATGTCAAGAACTAATGAATTATTAATTAAATTCATAGTTCTTGGCTTGGGTGGAGTAGAGTAACAATGCATTAAACATTATTGAGTTTCAACAAAGGGGAAGGCCTCTATTTATAGGAAAAAGTGAGATCCTAACCAAACAAACCGATTCTAGAATTTTTCAACTCAGTTTGGTCAATTTTTGACCATTTTTAGGTCAGTTGAGCTAACTTTTTGCAACTAGACTTGAATTAGGAGAGAGGAGAGATAAAATATCACATTATTTATGAGTTTAAAACTCATTCAAGCATGTGAAATATGCACCTCCTTTAATGGACTCCCCTTCCTTACATATGTGTCAAAATGGAATCATTATACCCAAAATATCTCATATTTTTAATATTGCTCATAGTTTTTTACTAATAAACCTTGTACATTTTCAACTCTTCATCTTATGTGAGCATTTACTCATTTTTGGATACCCAAAATATCTCATATTTTTAATATTGCTCATAGTTTTTTACTAATAAACCTTGTACATTTTCAACTCTTCATCTTATGTGAGTATTTACTCATTTTTGGATATCCAAAATATCTCATATTTTTGATATTACTCATAGTTTCTTATTAATAAACCTTGTACATAGTCAACTCTTCATCTTATGTGAGCATTTACTAATTTTTGCGTATCTTCTTTTACAAAATTGGATTTTTCTCCTCCCCACACATGGATTGATCTTATTGGCCCAAAGGAACCTTAATTGGACCATAATCCAAAAATTTCTGAAAATCTAGACCCTTAGGCTAAGGTCCTTTATACCCATTTCCAGTTAATTCCAATTGCACATTGGAAAGTTCTTTTTGAATTTCTGTTTCAGGGGAACTTATTTTAATAAGATGAGTTATTTTTCTATACAAAAATATTCATAATCTGAATATTCTCTCTCTAGAATATTTTCTCTTTCTATATCAAAACAGGCAGAGACGAGATCTCTTATAATTCTGAAGAGGGAATTGATTACAGGGGAAGATGCTGGATATCTTGAGAGGCTGGGGAAGAATCTTACATTCTCTCCCACTTGAAAAACGCGAGATGTCCTCATCTCGTAAACTGGGGGTAATTTCACAAGATGCACGAATATGAGACTGAGAGAAAATTTAATTCAGATTAACCACCAAGAAAAGTCTCAAAGAGAGCAAGACTCAAGACAAGAACAAGATTTCAACTTTATTCACTCTTGGAACATATACAGCAAGATAGAAGAGCTTTTTACAATTCCGTAAGCCCGTCCATCATATGGTCACAAAAGCAGCACTCACAAGCTGCACACGTATAAGGTATCTCATCTATGGGAATAATTTGGCTGGATATTGCAGCACTCACAAGCTGCACACGTATAAGGTAACTCATCTATGGGAATAATTTGGCTGGATATTGTAGCACCTACCTCAGAGGTATGAGGTGATCTAATAAAAGGACCTCTAAGAGGCAAGCCGAAAACGAGATAAAGGCATATCTTCTGGTGAGGAAGAAAGCACGCTAGTAAGAAGACCTACTCGAAAAATCCACCATGCCTTGATCTCATCACGTAGTAGTATTGGGGACCCAAACCCAAAGCTTCAATAACCATGGCCAAGCGGACATTGTTACGAAAGTGCTGCCGACCCCATGGTGTTACACCCTAGTTATGTCTCGACAGGTCCGCCATTTGGTCTGAGCTATAGAAGTTCCCAAGTGAGGGAAAAGTGAGCGCTCATACAGTTCTATGAAATCCTTCTTCACAGACTCGCTTGCATCTTGAAGGTGAGAAATCACCATGGATAAAACTAAGTCTTGTTGCTAAGCCATAAGAGAGATTAAGAAGAAGGAGATCGATGGAAGTAAGATTACTGCGAGCGACAAGTAAGAGTTACGACTTATATAAAAGAAAGAACTAGCGTAACCTAGAAGCCAACGGGGTATCTTGCCACTGAAGTTTTATCGTCTTTTCATGATTTGGGTTTGACACATATTTCTATAGAAGGTTTAGATGAGATACAATATGAACTTTGAGATGATGAGGTAGAAAAAGCTCATAGGCTAAGTCACCTACTTTCATTGAATTCCGATATGGTCCACAATATCTGGGGGATAACTTCTTATACTTCCCAAGAGATAAAGAACTTCTTTTGGGCCATACTCGAATGAAGACCAAAACCTTGGTATCCAAAACACCGGTTCTCACTTCTGAACTCATCGTTCTGAATCCTTAAAACAGGTGGGGCTCCTGAGAAATATTCTGGGGAAAGGGTCTTCCTTTTTAAACAGAATCTTTCTTTTATTTTAGAGAGGGAATAATTATAAGATCAGAAAGGGAGGTTCTTACTCCTGTATACCTCGAAGGTTGGGGGAGAATCTTACATTCTACCCCACTTAAAAAAGTGCGAGATGTCCTCATCTCTCAAGGTAAAGGACAACTCTTTTTCTTAAGATTCGATTTATTCTGAGGTTCCTTATATTCTGGTCAACCCAACAGAATACGGGGATAAGTATCCCTTATATAGAACTCATCATTAAATAACAATTCATTCAGATCATATCATCCATATTTTTAACACGATAATGGTCCATTAGACTGAAAAATTTCTTTCTGAACATTCCTCCACGGGAATTTCAGTCAAGCAAGTTCTCAATTTGTCATCCCTTAACTTGATCTAACGAGTCAAGTGTTAACATTAGTAATTTGACAGCACAATCCACTAATCTCATAGTGATTTGCTAAAATCATTATCATCATTCCAGTTATGAATATCATCAGGGACTCGTCCCATTCATCCTCATTGAGGATTCGTTCAGCTTATTACATTTCAACCAAATTTCAGGGATCATCATTTTTCAATCAGAATCCAAATCAACTCATCAAACAGAATTAAAAATCATATCAACCACATTCGAATTCTTCATCTGGATAGCATTAATGCTTATAATTTCAAGTCTTAGATTTACTCGTATATACTGCCGATAAAGAGCTACAGTTATACCCTCGGTATATACGAGTAGTCATGGTACTTGAAACTATAAGGTAAATACCATCATGTCTAGGCCTCAAGCAAGTCCGGGATTCCATATAATTGCAGTACTTCCATTTGAAGACCCAATTACTAAATTACGAATTTTCAGTTTGAATATCAAATTGTATGAATTATATCACACAATTACAACCTTTTTGTGCTTCTTGATAAATTTTTGACATATTTGGTTTCTCAGTTGATCTTCATTAACCAAATGCTCTAATACCAACTGTGAGATTCCTGTCCCCACGCACAACGGATTCGGGGTGCTAGCAGCAGAAGTAGCATTTCTTGCGCGAGGCACGGTTCCACACTCGGGGCCTCGTCCATGGATATTCGGACAAGAGACTAATCCGTCGGTTTTTTCAAAACCGAGCCCGAAAAAACTTCCCTTACTCGGAAAGCACGGGCGATTCCACCAGGATAACTTTTTACTCTAACGTAGTCAAGATCATTACTGATCACGCTGATCCGACTGCACCTATAAAGATACTCGGTCGGATCAAGGAAGAAACTTGCACTTGGATCATTGGGATCAATGCTTTTTTCCCTATCAAGAGGCACAGCCATTGATTCCTATCCATAGAACAATTACTATCCGGGATTTACTTTATCTATCGTAATAACAAGAATTAAGTTTTGATTTACGGATCCATCAGTCCAGCCTAACCCCATCCGATCCCATGGGTTAGCCAACCGCCCAACCACTGTAGTGATGGGATCCAATTTGGAATTTGGTTAGGTTTTGTCCCGGGTACCAAGGAAAAGAGTTCCAAGGCCCCCTAGCCGGAAGTTCATGCAAACATAAAACTAGTCACACCACTTACACACCCAATATGAAATTGCCTTTTTCTCATCAGCTTTAAAACAATCCTTTAATAAAACCATTATGTCACTGATGATAATCCTCAAAGTCTTTGGTTGAATCCTTATTTCCAGTCATTCATTCATCGGTGTACTTATGGCATTATTGGCAACCAGAATGCTCACCACCTGTTCACTCATCAGGGGTCTTTTCCATAGTTCCTAGCTCATAGTAACCGACAATATATTCATATAATCGAATGGAATCTCCGTGGAAGATCAGCAAGATCAACCCACAGATCCATATAAAAGAGCCATGGACTCATCCGTTGAGGACCAGCAAGGTTAATCAACCAGATCCATGCCCGGTTTCAAAAAACAACTCTTATTCCTTGTTCCAATATCTTCCACGACGCACGTGTGGGTAACTTCAACGACCCTGAGCCCGAGCACCGTATGGTCAGCACGGATCCTTTGCAGGTGACCTAGCGCTTCACTCATAGGTCGCTTCCTTGGTCCCTCATCCACCATATCGGAAGCTCACCATTTAAATCGAACCGAGGCTGGTCAAGACCTCGGCCGACCTTGCTACGCGAGACGTCCTCCATTGAGCAGTTGCAACTTTAACAGTTAAGTCTCCATGACTTTAATCCACAAGACGGTCAAAATGCTTCCCCAGCATTCTTGACATAAAACAGTCATTTACAAACAGTCACAAAATACAGTTTCTATATCGAACTCTCGTCTTTCCACATTATCCTTCCTCAGTCCACATTACTTATTTCACATTCCATTCAATGTGTACTCATTCTCATCCATTCTCTCATATCGACGACACATTAATTCACATACACATTCACATTCATTATTCTACATACACATCCCTGTTCGTACATCCACATCATACATCCAATCCCATATCCGCATGTATACATCCACATCCACATTCTCATTCACATCCATACATCTACATCTACATGCATACATCCACATCTCCATGTATACATCCACATCCACATTCACATTCACATCCATACATCTACATCTACATGCATACATCCACATCTCCATGTATACATCCACATCCACATTCTCATTCACATCCATACATCTACATCTACATGCATACATCCACATCTCCATGTATACATCCACATCTACATTCTCATTCACATCCATACATCTATATCTACATGCATACATCCACATTTCCATGTATACATCCATTTTTACATTCTCATTCACATCCATACATCTACATCTACATGCATACATCCACATTTCCATGTATACATCCTTATCCACGTTCACATTCACATCCGTACATCTACATTTACATGCATACATCCACATCTCCATGTATACATCCACATCCACATTCTCATTCACATCCATACATCTACATCTACATGCATACATCCACATCTCCATGTATACATCCACATCTACATTCTCATTCACATCCATACATCTACATCTACATGCATACATCCATATTTTCATGTATACATCCACATCTACATTCTCATTCACATCCATACATCTACATCTACATGCATACATCCACATTTCCATGTATACATCCACATCCACATTCACATTCACATCCATACATCTACATCTACATGCATACATCCACATCTCTATGTATACATCCCATCCACATTTACATCCACATCCATACATCCACATCTATATGCATACATCCATACATACACATCCACATTCACATCCATACATCCACATCCATACATCCACATTCACATCCATACATCCACATTCACATCCATACATCCACATCCACATTCATACATCCATACATACACATCCACATTCACATCCATACATCCACATCCACATTCATACATCCACATCTATATGCATACATCCATACATACACATCCACATTCATACATCCACATCTATATGCATACATCCATACATACACATCCACATTCACATCCATGCATCCACATACACCTTCACATCTATTCTTTTACATTACATCCATTCTCGCCCTATCACAACCCATATACATCTTATCCCATCACATACACTTCTTACCTCATCTTAACTCATCTTATCACATCCTAACTCATCTCATATGCATCTTATCACATCTTATCATTTCCCATATCTATTTATAGAATACAAGAGAATTCTTATATTTGATATAAGATTTCTTTACGCATCTATTTATGCATAAATTTCGTTTAAGGATGACTAACATTTTCGAATAAAATCAATCTTTTATGCATCTTCCTATGCATAAATTTATTTTAAATGAGAATGACACTTTGAATTAAAATTCAATCTTTTATGCATAAATTCAATTTAGACGAGAAAGATACTTTTGAATTAAAAATCAATCTTTTATGCATCTTCCTATGCATAAATTCAATTTAGTAGGAATTACACTTTTAGAATAAAATATTCATCTTTTATGCATACCTCTATGCATGAAATTCAATTATGCTAAAAGTAACACTTTTATAATAAAATAATCATCTTTTATGCATACCTCTATGCATGAAATTCAATTATGCTAAAAATAACACTTTTATAATAAAATAATCATCATTTATGCATACCTCTATGCATGAAATTCAATTATGCTAAAAATAACACTTTTATAATAAAATAATCATCTTTTATGCATACCTCTATGCATGAAATTCAATTATGCTAAAAATAACACTTTTATAATAAAATAATCATCTTTTATGCATACCTCTATGCATGAAATTCAATTATGCTAAAAGTAACACTATTATAATAAAATAATCATTATTAAAAAAAACTTGACATTAATCAATTAACCATTCACCTAGGATAGAGAATGGTTGGTTTTGTTAGAGAAGAGAGGGGAATGCCTTTTTGTAATGAGGCATAACATTCTTAGAGAAGACATAAAGCATAAAAACCATTTAAATCATAAAAAGAGAATCACCAACTTACTAAAGACCTTGATAGCTTTCATTTGGCTTGATGGTTTGAGGGTTCAACTCTTGTTTGAACAAGAGTGGCCACCAATCTTTGGAAGAGGGAAATGTCAAGAACTAATGAGTTATTAATTAAATGCATAGTTCTTGGCTTGGGTGGAGTAGAGTAACAATGCATTAAACATTATTGAGTTTCAACAAAGGGGAAGGCCTTTATTTATAGGAAAAAGTGAGCTCCTAACCAAACAAACTGATTCTAGAATTTTCCAACTCAGTTTGGTCAATTTTTGACCATTTTTAGATCAGTTGAGCTAACTTTTTGCAACTAGACTTGAATTAGGAGAGAGGAGAGATAAAATATCACATTATTTATGAGTTTAAAACTCATTCAAGCATGTGAAATATGCACCTCCTTTAATGGACTCCCCTTCCTTACATATGTGTCAAAATGGAATCATTATACCCAAAATATCTTATATTTTTAATATTGCTCATAGTTTTTTACTAATAAACCTTGTACATTTTCAACTCTTCATCTTATGTGAGCATTTACTCATTTTTGGATACCCAAAATATCTCATATTTTTAATATTGCTCATAGTTTTTTACTAATAAACCTTGTACATTTTCAACTCTTCATCTTATGTGAGTATTTACTCATTTTTGGATACCAAATTTTCTTCTTTTACAAAATTGGATTTATCTCCTCCCCACACATGGATTGATCTTATTGGCCCAAAGGAACCTTAATTGGACCATAATCCAAATTTTTTTGAAAATCTAGACCCTTAGGCTAAGGTCCTTTATACCCATTTACAGTTAATTCCAATTGCACATTGGAAAGTTCTTTTTGAATTTCTGTTTCAAGGGAACTTATTTTAATAAGATGAGTTATTTTTCTATACAAAAATATTCATAATCTGAATATTCTCTCTCTAGAATATTTTCTCTCTGTATATCAAAACAGGCAGAGACGAGATCTCTTATAATTCTGAAGAGGGAATTGATTACAGGGGAAGATGCTAGATATCTTGAGAGGCTGGGGAGGAATCTTACAGTGGGCTTACTGTAGACCATAGGGATTCATGGAGAGATACTTGCTTGGTAGTTATATTCAGATGGGATGTTCAAAAAGAGGATGAGATTGAGCAAAGATACCTACCACCTCTTGTGTGCAAGGCTAGCTCCATTCTTGCAAAGCTGTGCAAACACCAACTGCAAAAAAGCCATCGCTATGGAGAAGCGTGTTTGTGTGGCATTGAGCACATGATTAGGATTGAGCACACCATAGCTATGTATGCTTGAGGATTCATGTCTAATATTTTGACACTGGCTTGCGCACTTGTGGTCCTGGTTTGTTGGAGTGTGATCCGCCTTCTATCAGCTGTAACCCTAATACAAGTACCTTCTTTAAGCCTGATGTAGTTTTCAACCTGCTTGGATCTTGTCGACTTCCTTATGCATATTAATGCAAGTGAACGATTAATGTTTTGTACTCCTGCATGTCAAAGTCCAGATGAAGTATTCCCATGCATGTTACTATTTGGTTCCTAGATTTTGGTTTGTTGAGGTAACAAGAATCTCACGGGCTACTACAACACCATGAACTGAGCATGACCTCCAACAATTTATATTTCTTGGGCAGATCTCTCTCTCTCTCTCTCTCTCTCTCTCTCTCTCTCTCTCTCTCTCTCTCTCTCTCTCTCTCTCTAGGTTACATTGAAATTGTAAATTTGGGTTTCTTTTCATGTTCATAAAGGAACATGTTGCTGTTGAAGTTTCCATAAAGAAATACGTTCTTATAAACTAATTTTATTGACTTGTTAATGCTTGAAGTAGTCTCTGAAACCCAACCACTTCATAGCATAACAACAAATAAACAACATGATTACAAGTTGTCACTAATAGTGGCCTCTATTAGCTATATAGGATAGACACCTCAAATAACATCGGTGCCTACAAAGATACATGAAAAAGTACATCTTTATGTTGAAAACTAGCTAGTTGTCTAGGTAGGTTCAAAACAATTATTCCTCCCAACATAAATCAAGCAAACTCCATATGTATTGACACCACTCCTATAGTTCTTGAAATCCTTAGGGGCATGGATTCTGTAATGTCAACGTTGTGAAGTGATAGATGCATCTGCCTTCCCTACATTCAGCCTACCATCATAAACATACAAATTAGTTTTGAATTACACTCGGTAGTTACACAAAAAGACATGATTACTGCAAACATGTGAGACTCACTGATTTTCTTCATTGGAGGCTGCAAACTTCTTGTCGAACAGAATGGTTGGCAACTGTTGGCTGAACGATTTGTTGAGACCATGTTCTCTCTCTCTCTCTCTCTCTCTCTCTCTCTCTCTCTCTCTCTCTCTCTCTCTCTCTCTCTCTCTCTCTCTCTCTCTCTCTCTCTCTCAACAGGTTGTATTGCAATTGTAAAATTGGTTTTTCATGTCCATAAAGAAATGCATTCTAATGAACTAATTTTATTGACGTGCTTATATAATTTACAACATACAAGATGGACTTCGAAGAACTTCATGACACTGATTGCTACACACAATACTCACCCCATTCCCATAGCCAATGATTCAGCAGCATCTTCCACATTAGAAACTCCACTGCCTCCACCCACACCACTCCCTCCTATTGCAGGAGCATGGTTGTAGCTTATGACATTCACACAACCATGCATATGCTCGTCCACAGTGTCAAACCACTTCAAGCATTAACAAGTCAATAAAATTAGTTTATAAGAACGTATTTCTTTATAGAAATTTCAACAGCAACATGTTCCTTTATGAACATGAAAAAAAACCCAATTTTACAATTTTAATGTAACCTACTGAGAGAGAGAGAGAGAGAGAGAGAGAGAGAGAGAGAGAGAGAGAGAGAGAGAGAGAGAGATCTGCCAGACAAATATAAATTGTTGGAGGTCATGCTCAGTTCATGGCGTTGTAGTAGCCCGTGAGATTCTTGTTACCTCCACAAACCAAAATCTAGGAACCAAATAGTAACATGCATGGGAATACTTCATTTGGACTTTGACATGCAGGAGTACAAAACATTAATCGGTGCATTAATATGCATAAGGAAGTTGACAAGATCCAACAACAACAGAGCAGGTTGGAAACTACATCAGGCTCAAAGGAGGTACTTGTATTAGGGTTGCAGCTGATAGAAGGCGGATCACACTCCAACAAACCAGAACCACAGGTGCGCAAGCTAGTGTCAAAATATTGGACATGAATCCTCAAGCATACATAACTATGGTGTGCTCAATCCTAATCACGTGATTAAGAAATACTAATCTTATGGTGGGTTGGGGCTAATTAACAACATAATGAAACTCCTAATGACTTAACCAAACTTAATTAGGTTATAAGATGGAAACTTCTACTCATAGAGAGGCTTGTGAGCTGCTTGCGTTCATTGCTTGGAAATAACCCTTTTTATATGAGGAGGGTAAACCTCTTACAAATATGCTCATGTGGGATAATGTCCAAGTGTGATGTGGTTTTGCATGCTCTTGATCCTGGTCCTCTACTCAAGCATACATAGCTATGGTGTGCTCAATCCTAATCATGTGATTAAGAAATACTAATCTTATGGTGGGTTGGGGCTAATTAACAACATAATGCAAGCTAGTGTTAAAATATTGGACATGAATCCTCAAGCATACATAGCTATGGTGTGCTCAATCCTAATGATGTGATTAAGAAATGCTAATCTTATGGTGGGTTGGGGCTAATTAACAACATAATGAAACTCCTAATGAGTTAACCAAGCTTGAGTCACGCACAATTAGGTTATAAGATGGAAACTTCTACTCATAGAGAGGCTTGCGAGGCTGCTTGCATTCATTGCTTGGAAATAACCCTTTTTATATGAGGAGGGTAAACCGCTTACAAATATGCTCATGTGGGATAATGTCCAAGTGTGATGTGGTTCATGCTCTTGATCCTGGTCCTCTACTCATACCTTTCCCATAATGGTGCCACAAATTTCAACCACCCCCCCTTTGTGCCATGATGTATAGGCTACTACAAGGTGGTTGAATGTGTATTACAAAAGATCCATCACTTTCCCTTAGTACAACATGCTACTCAAGGTGGTTAAGTGTGGTAACACAAGATGTCAAAGCTTGTTTCCTTGATGTACTTTGTATGGCATTCTTTAACTGCTTCTCTTCTTCAAGTATAATTCTCAAATGTTGGTTCAAGTAGATTCTTTTGGTTACAAGTGCACCATATTCCTCTGGCATGATGTACTTTGTATGGCATTCTTTAACTGCTTCTCTTCTTCAAGTATAATTCTCAAATGTTGGTTCAAGTAGATTCTTTAGAGTGGTTCAAGTAGATTCTTTAGAGTGGTTACAAGTGCACCATATTCCTGTGGCATGCTTTTTATGAGTATAGCAGGTGCATATTTATCTCTAATCTTAGCATCTAGTCCATCTATCTGGGTCATGATGCTTTCATTTTACTGACAAATTGAGCCAAAGACTCGTTAAAGTTCATTTGTAGACCATAGAATTCAATCTTTAAGTGAATTTCCTGGTTCTTTGCCTTAGTTCCAAACACGAGCTTCACTGTATCCCATGCATCCTTTGCAGCGTGTTCCTTAGAGTTGATGTGATGAATACAACTAGGTGTAAACCTATAAGTGACAATGATTGCTTATCTGTAAACCAATAAGTGACAATGATTGCTCATCTTTTTCAACCCACCCTTCAATTGGTTCATCCACCGGCACATTTTTCTCAATGATTTTTCACAATTTCTTATGCATTAGAGGGTACTTCATCTCTGTAAGGTGTGGAACCCTTCCCCATTGAACTTCTCAACATTTGTGATAGTGCATGACACCATTGCAAAGGTCTTACTAGAGTTTGACTCTTGGTAGTGTGTCTAATTGCTTATAAATTAGTGGTAAAACTGAATATGCTCAAAAGGCTTCCCGCCGTTAATGACCCAAATGCCAAATGAGAGATTTGACACTCAAACAAGGATAATAAAACTTGAGGAATTCAATTTTAACATTTAATTAGGCTAATTTTTTTTCATTATCCTCTTAATTATAGTGATTAGAGCTAAACTAGTGATAAACAACATCAAACTTTGGAGGTCAAAATTGAGCAAATGCAAAAGCCTTTGATGGGGCTTTGTTGATAGCCTTAGAACCCTTGATGAAAATCAATGTCCCAAGGGAAAGAAATAGCTCAAAGTCGCCCAAATTTGGTGGATTTGTGCTTGTTTATAGCGCCTGTGCACATCCACGTCTCTCGGGTCATGTAGTATGCCAAAGTACTTGATACTTGAGTTGTTTAGTCCTTGTAGTAGTGTCTAACGAGCCCTATAAGGGCTTGATCCAATGTTGACTACATCATGTAAACGAATGGAGCATTTCTACAGTCGGTGAAAATGAGGCGATTTATGAGAATGTAAGCCAATAGAATAGAAATGAGGTTAACAAGATATATCTAAGAGGAATTGATCAATAAAGAAGAGGATGCGGAGAATCAAGCGTATGAAAATTTTGTCCACAAGTGGGAGCTATGGATAAGATGCTGGAAAATTTGAGAATTGGTTTAATAAACATGAGATTACTGGTGGAAAGGATTATTGTGGACTAAGGCTAAGCTAATGGAGAAGTTCATGAGAAGAGGAGTGGCTCTGATACCATGCCAAAAGATCGGACATGAATGAGGCCTCAAGCATGCATAGCTATGGTGTGCTCAATCCTAATCATATGATTAAGAAATACTAATCCTATGGTGGATGTAGCATAATTAACAACATCATGAAACTCCTAATGACTTAATCAAGCTTGACTCAAGCATAATTAGGTTACAAGATGGAAACTTGTACTCATAGAGAGCTGCTTATGTTCATTGCTTGGAAATGACCCTTTTTATATGAGGAGGGTACACCTCTTACAAATATGCTCATGTGTGATAATGTCCAAGTGTGATGTGGTTGCATGCTCTTGATCTTGGTCCTCTACTCATACTTTTTCCTCAATGGCACCACAAATTTCAACAGCCAAGATGGAGGATATAAAGGTACACGAGAATGTTTTATTCTAGGTTGGAGGAAGGGCTCCCATTGGCTGTGGAGTAGCTTGTCCATCCCTAGGTAGCCAGAGTTGGCTACCCATGGCATGCAAAAGCGGCGACACAACATGGCACTCCAAGTTGGAGGTGGACCCTACACCTGCTTTGATTATGTGTAAAATGCAAGTCCTCTATTCATTGGTTTGCACCGTGACTCAATTTGTGCTTTGGTTGTGTGTAAAATGTAAGCGTGCGTAGAGCTATTTTGTTCTCTATTCATTGGTTCGCACCGTGACTCCTTTGGCGAGCACCCTCGCCTCATATTGAAGATCAGTAGATAAAAGGTGCTACATGAAAATAGCCTTTGCAAGAAGATGAAAGTCGCACAAAACCTTTAGCATTTAAGGTTGGATTTCTCAATTGAATATTTTTCTAGAGGGACGTGTTACTGTGTATCTATAGGAGAAGTGCTCCTTTGGATCCTCCTCGTCATCATCAATATCCAAGGAGATATATGATTGTTTTGGCTCCCAAGTAGGTCGTCTTTGTTGTCTTTTCCTTGTTCATCACTCATGGCGACACCATTACCATCTCTATAGTATAAAGCCAACATTATTTGAAAAGAAAATATTATGAATGTCTAAGGCTCTAAGCATTGAGTAATATATGACCCGGTCTTTCATGCCTTTGTAGATTGAAACATTTGTTTTCTTGTCCATATGCATAATCACATTCCCTATATTGGGAATAATCCAATTGGTCTATTCAAGGCTCACACCAAGCCTATTTGTGGTATGTAGTTGTCCATGTACACATATGCATGGTCAAATAGATTATTGACAAACAATAATTAAACTTTATTTTTCACGTCACCTTGCTCATATAGTGTGCATATTACTCATGACCACATATTTAGGCTAGCCACATGTTCATTAATTAATCAAGCCCTAGCGGGCTTGATTAATTAGTGAACATAATAATGTGAACTTGTATAGGGATCATGTGGTTGATCAAACCTTTCCTGTTGAATTAGTCTTTCAAATGCACATGCAAAGCAATGATAGGCACATGACTAACCATCCACATCACCGATAACATACAAAATGCCACATATAGCCTCGAATCCCTCTACGCCAAGGTAGCATGCTTTCAGGAGATGGCCACTTTATGTTTAAGTTGTGCAAGCCAGAATTCTCCATAGCCTTATAGAAAGCTATCACTATTTTTTGTGCAGAGGATGTAGAGAACCACTTGTAAGTTAGAGCTAGTGGCTAGACAATGCAATGCCACACAAAACACGCTTCTCCACAGCGATGGATTTTTTGCAGTTGGTGTCTCCACAATTTTGCAAGAATGGAGCTAGCCTTGCACACAAGAGGTGGTAGGTATCTTTGCTCAATCTCATCCTCTTTTTGAACATCCGATCTGAATAACTACCAAGCAAGTATCTCTCCATGAATCCCTATGGTCTACAGTAAGCCCCCAATAGGACCTACGCTCGTGGCATCGACGAGCAATCCCGGCTTTGCATGCAATATTGCACGAGCCATGCACTGACTAAAAAATGTCATCCAATGTGTGATTTGCCTCACTTGCATCATAGCACCACTCACTTAATTCTATCTTAGTAATCATGGCTATGAGAATTGCAATAGTGCCAAACACAATGAGCATTGATTCTTTCATCACTTGAACCCAATGAATGGAATGACATCAGATTGAGGCTTTACATGTTAAAGGCTACCCATTATTAGAAAAGTATGATCAACATATGTAACAAGTGTGAGACAAATGAGGTAAAACTTAACACCTTCATATTGAATGACAAGCTTCAAGCGCAAGACCAAAATGAAGTACAATAAGCAAATGGCATGTTAATCACTACATGAAAGTACAATAACATAGCTTCCTTGCAACTCAAGGCTTTTGAAAACTCTTCAAGACATCCAAAAGACCAGTCAAGGCTATTGTAAGGTTTCCCAACATCACAAGTTTTTGAGTTTCTAGAGCCTTGCGGTATACATCTGACTCCTTTCGATGGATTGCCATCATTTTTTATGTGCTCGCCATGTCCACAAGGCTCTCCTCAATGTTCTTGTCCTTGCGAGACGAGGACCTTGGGCAGACACCTCATTCAAGACCGCCTCTTTTGCGATCCTATGATACAGCGGCATCTTCCACATCAGAAACTCCACAGCCTCCACCCACACCACTCCCTCCTATTGGTAGGAGCATGGTTGTAGCTTATGACATTCACACAACCATGCATATGCTCGTCCACAGTGTCAAACCATTGGCAAGTGACCTTTTGATCATCTCTTGAACGAATTGTGTGCCTTACTTATCCTTCTTGTACTCAGAGGTGTACAGACGGCCCCATCCCTTTGCGACAACTTTCAATGTCGTTATCACAGTCTAGGAAAACCGAAGCAAGTTGTGTTGCAACTTTTGACTAAAGGTCCACTCCCTGCTTTTCAGAGTTTTTCCAAATTCATCAACCACCATGGATCCACGAATGTGGATGAGTTGTGCCACCCACGGCTCTTTCCCTAGTTGTCTGCTCATCCAGCACCCTTTTTCATCTTCTTTATATTGCCTTTCTCCTGTGTCTCGAATCCCTCCAAGCTAGCATCTATAGCTTTCATGTATCTCCTCTTTTGCTGGCTTTTTCTGAGGCACTAATGGTGGCTGCCCACTTTTCTCAAACTGCATTCCAGCATGCTATCCTTGTCAAAATATTGGACATGAATCCTCAAGCATACATAGCTATGGTGTGCTCAATCCTAATCATATGATTAAGAAATACTAATGTCATGGTGGGTTGGGCCTAATTAACAACATAATGAAACTCCTAATGTTATGGTGGGGTTGGGCTAATTAACAACATAATGAAACTCCTAATGACTTAACCAACCTTGGGTCATGCACAATTAGGTTATAAGATGGAAACTTCTACTCATAGAGAGGCTTGCGAGCTGCTTGCGTTCATTGCTTGGAAATAACCCTTTTTATATGAGGAGGGTAAACCTCTTACAAATATGCTCATGTGGGATAATGTCCAAGTGTGATGTGGTTGCATGCTCTCGATCCTGGTCCTCTACACATACCTTTCCCACAATGGCGCCACAAATTTCAACACCCCCCCCCCTTGGTGCCATGATGTATAGGCTACTACAAGGTGGTTGAATGTGTATTACAAAAGATCCATCACTTCCCCTTAGTACAACATGCTACTCAAGGTGGTTAAGTGTGGTAACACAAGATGTCAAAGCTTGTTTCCTTGATGTACTTTGTATGGCATTCTTTAACTGCTTCTCTTCTTCAAGTATAATTCTCAAATGTTGGTTCAAGTATATTCTTTAGAGTGGTTACAAGTGCACCATATTCCTCTGGCATGCTTTTTATGAGTATTGCAGGTGTATATTTATCTCTAATCTTAGCATCTAGTCCATCTATCTGGGTCATGATGCTTTCATTTTACTGACAAATTGAGCCAAAGACTCGTTAAAGTTCATTTGTAGACCAAAGAATTCAATCTTTAAGTGAATTTCCTAGTTCTTTGCCTTAGCTTGAAACACGATCTTCAATGTATCCCATGCATCCTTTGCAGCGTGTTCCTTAGAGTTGATGTGATGAATACAACTAGGTGTAAACCAATAAGTGACAATGATTGCTCATTTGTAAACCAATAAGTGACAATGAATGCTCATCTTTTTCAACCCACCCTTCAATTGGTTCATCCGGCACATTTTTCTTAATGATTTTTCACAATTTCTTATGCATTAGAGGGTACTTCATCTCTGTAACCCTTCCCCATTGAACTTCTCAACATTTGTGATAGTGCCTGACACCATTGCAAAGGTCTTACTAGAGTTTGACTCTTGGTAGTGTGTCTAATTGCTTACAAATTAGTGGTAAAACTGAATATGCTCAAAAGGCTTCCCGTTAATGACCCAAACGCCAAATGAGAGATTTGACACTCAAACAAGAATAATAAAACCTGAGGAATTCAATTTTAACATTTAATTAGGCTAATTTTTTTTCATTATCCTCTTAATTATAGTGATTAGAGCTAAAAATAGTGATAAACAACATCAAACTTTGGAGGTCAAAATTTAGCAAATGCAAAAGCTTTTGATGGGGCTTTGTTGATAGCCTTAGAACCCTTGATGAGAATCAATGTCCCAAGGGAAAGAAATAGCTCAAAGTTGCCCAAATTTGGTGGATTTGTGCTTTTTTGTAGCACCTGTGCACATCCACATCTCCTGGGTCATGTAGTATGCCAAAGTACTTGATACTTGAGTTGTTTAGTCCTTGTAGTAGTGTCTAACAAACCCTATAAGCGCTTGATCCAATGTTGACTACATCATGTAACGAATGGAGCGTTTCTACAGTCGGTGAAAATGAGGCAATTTATGAGAAATTAAGCCAATAGAATAGCAATGAGGTCAACAAGATATATCTAAGAGGAATCAATAGTGAAGAGGATGTGGAGAATCAAGCTATGAAAATTTTGTCCACATGTGGGAGCTATGGATAAGATGCTGGAAAAATTGAGAATTGGTTTAATAAACATGAGATTACTGGTGGAAAGGATTAATGTGGGCTGAGGCTAACCTAATGGAGAAGTTCATGAGAAGAGGAGTGGCTCTGATACCATGTCAAAAGATCGGACATGAATGAGGCCTCAAGCATGCATAGCAATGGTGTGCTCAATCCTAATCATATGATTAAAAAATACTAATCCTATGGTGGATGTAGCATAATTAACATCATGAAACTTCTAATGACTTAATCAAGCTTGACTCAAGCATAATTAGGTTACAAGATGGAAACTTGTACTCATAGAGAGCTGCTTATGTTCATTGCTTGGAAATGACCCTTTTTATATGAGGAGGGTACACCTCTTACAAATATGCTCATGTGATAATGTCCAAGTGTGATGTGGTTGCATGCTCTTGATCTTGGTCCTCTACTCATACTTTGTCCTCAATGGCACCACAAATTTCAACAGCCAAGATGGAGGATATAAAGGTACACGAGAATTTACAGGTACACGGGAATGTTTTATTGTAGGTTGGAGGAAGGGCTCCCATTGGCTGTGGAGTAGCTTGTCCATCCCTATAGGTAGCCAGTGTTGGCTACCCATGGCATGCAAAAGCAGCGACACAACATGGCACTCCAAGTTGGAGGTAGACCCTACACATGCTTTGATTGTGTGTAAAATGCAAGTGCTCGCCCAACTGTTTTTCCTCTATTCATTGGTTTGCACCGTGACTCAATTTATGCTTTGGTTATGTGTAAAATGTAAGCGTGCGCAGAGCTATTTTGTTCTCTATTCATTCGTTCACACCGTGACTCCTTTGGTGAGCACCCTCAGCAGGCCTCATATTGAAGATCAGTAGACAAAAGATGCTACATGAAAATAGCCTTTGCAAGAAGATGAAAGTCGCACAAAACCTTTAGCATTTAAGGTTGGATTTTTCAATTGAATATTTTTCCAGAGGGACGTGTTACTGTGTATCTATCGGAGAAGTGCTCCTTTGGATCCTCCTTGTCATCATCATCAATATCCAAGGAGATATGTGATTGTTTTGGCTCCGAGGTAGGTCGTCTTTGTTGTCTTTTCTTTGTTCATCACTCATCGCGACACCATTGCCATCTCTATAGTATCTAAAGCCAACATTATTTGAAAAGGAAATATCATGAATGTCTAAGGCTCTAAGCATTGAGTAATATACGACCCGGTCTTTTATGCCTTTATAGATTGAAACATCTCTTTTCTTGTCCATATGCATAATCCCATTCCCTATATTGGGAATAATCCAATTGGTCTATTCAAGGCTCACACCAAGCCTATTTGTGGTATGTAGTTGTCCATGTACACATATGCATGGTCAAATAGATTGTTGACAAACAATTTATTAAACTTTATTTTTCACGTCACCTTGCTCATATAGTGTGCATATTACTCATGACCACATATTTAGGCCTGCCAGATGTTCATTAATTAATCAAGTCCTATTGGGCTTAAATAATTAGTGAACATAATAATGTGAACTTGTATAGGGATCATGTGGCTGATCAAACCTTTCCTGTTGAATTAGTCTTTCGAATGCACATGCAAAGCAATGATAGGCACATGACTACCACCACATCACCGATAACATACGGAATGCCACATATAGCCTCAAATCCCTCTGCCAAGGTAGCATCCTTTCAGGAGATGGCCACTTTATGTTTAACTTGTGCAAGCCAGAATTCTCCATAGCTTCATAGAAAGCTATCACTATTTTTGTGCAGAGGATGTAGAGAACCACTTGTAAGTTAGAGCTAGTGGTTAGATAGTGCAATGCCATACAAACACGCTTCTCCACAGTGATGGCTTTTTTGTAGTTAGTGTCTGCATAGCTTTGCAAGAATGGAGCTAGCCTTGCACACAGAGAGGTGGTAGGTATCTTTGCTCAATCTCATCCTCTTTTTGAACATTGAATAACTACCAAGCAAGTATCTCTCCATTAATCCCTATGGTCTACAGTAAGCCCCCAATAGGACCTACACTCGTGGCATCGATGACGAGCAATCCGGGCTTTGCATGCCAATATTGCACGAGACATGCACCACTGACTAAAAAATGTCATCCAATGTGTGATTGCCTCACTTGCATCATAGCACCACTCACTTAATTTTATCTTAGTAATCATGGCTATGAGAATTGCAATAGTGCCAGACACAATGAGCATTGATTCTTTCATCACTTGAACCCAATGAATGGAATGACATCAGATTGAGGCTTTACATGTTAAAGGCTACCCATTATCAAAAAAGTATGATCAACATATGTAACAAGTGTGAGACAAATGAGGTAAAACTTAACACCTTCATATTGAATGACAAGCTTCAAGCGCAGGACCAAAATGAAGTACAATAAGCAAATGGCATGTTCATCACTATATGAAAGTACAATAACATAGCTTCCTTGCAACTCCTGAAAACTCTTCAAGACATTCATAAGACCAGTCTCAAGGCTGTTGTAAGGTTTCCCAACATCACAAGTTTTTGAGTTTCTAGAGCCTTGCGGTCTACATCATCTGACTCCTTTCAAGCGCAGGACCAAAATGAAGTACAACAAGCAAATGGCATGTTCATCACTATATGAAAGTACAATAACATAGCTTCCTTGCAACTCAAGGCTTCTGAAAACTCTTCAAGACATCCATAAGACCAGTCAAGGCTGTTGTAAGGTTTCCCAACATCACAAGTTTTTGAGTTTCTAGAGCCTTGCGGTCTACATCATCTGACTCCTTTCGATGGATTGCCATCATTTTTTATGTGCTCATCATGTCCACAAGGCTCTCCTCAATGTTCTTGTCCTTGCGAGGACCTTGGGCAGACACCTCATTCAAGATCACCTCTTTTGCGATCCTATGATTCAGCAGCATCTTCCACATTAGAAACTCCACTGCCTCCACCCACACCACTCCCTCCTATTGCAGGAGCATGGTTGTAGCTTATGATATTCACACAACCATGCATATGCTTGTCCACAGTGTCAAACCATTGGCAAGTGACCTTTTGATCATCTCTTGAAATTGAATTGTGTGCCTTACTTATCCTTCTTGTACTCAGAGGTGTACAAACGGCCCCATCCCTTTGCGACAACTTTCACTCTCTTTATCACATTCTAGGAAAAGCAAAGCAAGTTGTGTTGCAACTTTTGACTAAAGGTCCACTCCCTGCTTTTTAGAGTTTTCCCAAATTCATCAACCACCATGGATCCACGAATGTGGATGAGTTGTGCCACCCACGGCTCTTTCCCTAGTTGTCTGCTCATCCACACAAGCGCTATTGGTAGCACCCTTTTTCGTCTTCTTTATATTGCCTTTCTCCTGTGTCTCAAATCCCTCCAAGCTAGCATCTATAGCTTTCATGTATCTCCTCTTTGCTGGCTTTTTCTGAGGCACTAATGGTGGTTGCCCACTTTCCTCAAACTGCATTCGAGCATGCTATCCTTAGATGGCATAATTGGGAGGTTGTATGACTTGATGGGCTAGTGTGGTAGGCAAACCTGGCCTTTGGTATATGACCTAAATGAGAAAGGAGATCCCATTGTGAGTCCAGTTAACATGCTATGAAAGTGAGTGATTGGATGGGAGAATGCACATGGAATGAATGTCCATTGTGAGAAGACACGGTACTTGGCATTTCAATAGTTTGGAATTTGAGACTCCTACGTGCCTATATAGAATGTTGGCTATGGGAATGGGGTGAGTGTTGTGTGTAGCAATCAGTGTCATGAAGTTCTTCAGAGTCCATCTTGTATGTTGCAAATTATATAAGCACGTAAATAAAATTAGTTCATTAGAATGCATTTCTTTATGGACATGAAAAACCAATTTTACAATTGCAATACAACCTGTTGAGAGAGAGAGAGAGAGAGAGAGAGAGAGAGAGAGAGAGAGAGAGAGAGAGAGAGAGAGAGACAGAGAATGGTCTCAACAAATCGTTCAGACAATGATTGCCAACCAATCCGTACGACGAGAAGTTTGCAGCCTCCAGTGAAGAAAATCAGTGAGTCTCACACGTTTGCAGTAATCAAGTCTTTTTGTGTATCTACCGAGTGTAATTCAAAGCTAATTTGTATGTTTATGATGGTAGGCTGAATGTAGGGAAGGCAGATGCATCTATCACTTCACAACGTTGACATTACAGAATCCATGCCCTAAGGATTTCAAAAACTATAGGAGTGGTGCCAATACATATGGACTTTGCTTGATTTATGTTGGGAGGAATGATTGTTTTGAACGTACCTAGATAACTGGCTAGTTTTCAACACAAAGATATACTTTTTCATGTATCTTTGTAGGCAGCGATGTTATTTGAGGTGTCTGTCCTATATAGCTAATAGAGGCCACTATTAGTGACAACTTGTAATCATGTTGTTTATTTGTTGTTATGCTATGAAGTGGTTGGGTTTCAGAGACTACTTCAAGCATTAACAAGTCAATAAAATTAGTTTATAAGAACATATTTCTTTATAGAAATTTCAACAGCAACATGTTCCTTTATGAACATGAAAAGAAACCCAATTTTACAATTTCAATGTAACCTACTGTGAGAGAGAGAGAGAGAGAGAGAGAGAGAGAGAGAGAGAGAGAGAGAGAGATCTGCCCAACAAATATAAATTGTTGGTCATGCTCAGTTCATGGTGTTGTAGTAGCCCGTGAGATTCTTGTTACCTCCACATAGCAAAATCTAGGAACCAAATAGTAACATGCAGGAGTACAAAACATTAATCAGTGCATTAATATGCATAAGGAAGTCGACAAGATCCAACAACAACAGAGCAGGTTGAAAACTACATCAGGCTCAAAGAAGGTACTTGTACTAGGGTTGCAGCTGATAGAAGGTGGATCACACTCCAACAAACCAGAACCACAGGTGCACAAGCCAGTGTCAAAATATTGGACATGAATCCTCAAGCATACATAGCTATGGTGTGCTCAATCCTAATCATGTGATTAAGAAATACTAATCTTATGATGGGTTGGGGCTAATTAACAACATAATGAAACTCCTAATGACTTAACCAAGCTTGAGTCACGCTTCCCCTTAGTACAACATGCTACTCAAGGTGGTTAAGTGTGGTAACACAAGATGTCAAAGCTTGTTTCCTTGATGTACTTTGTATGGCATTCTTTAACTGCTTCTCTTCTTCAAGTATAATTCTCAAATGTTGGTTCAAGTATATTCTTTAGAGTGGTTACAAGTGCACCATATTCCTCTGGCATGCTTTTTATGAGTATTGCAGGTGCATATTTATCTCTAATCTTAGCATCTAGTCCATCTATCTGGGTCATGATGCTTTCATTTTACTGACAAATTGAGCCAAAGACTCGTTAAAGTTCATTTGTAGACCATAGAATTCAATCTTTAAGTGAATTTCCTAGTTCTTTGCCTTAGCTCGAAACACGATCTTCAATGTATCGCATACATCCTTTGCAGCGTGTTCCTTAGAGTTGATGTGATGAATACAACTAGGTGTAAACCAATAAGTGACAATGATTGCTTATTTGTAAACCAATAAGTGACAATGACTGCTCATCTTTTTCAACCCACCCTTCAATTGGTTCATCCGGCACATTTTTCTTAATGATTTTTCACAATATCTTATGCATTAGAGGGTACTCCATCTCTGTAAGGTGTGGAACCCTTCCCCATTGAACTTCTCAACATTTGTGATAGTGCGTGACACCATTGCAAAGGTCTTACTAGAGTTTGACTCTTGGTAGTGTGTCTAATTGCTTACAAATTAGTGGTAAAACTGAATATGCTCAAAAGGCTTGCCGCCGTTAATGACCCAAATGCCAAATGAGAGATTTGACACTCAAACAAGGATAATGAAACCTGAGGAATTCAATTTTAACATTTAATTAGGCCAATTTTTTTCCATTATCCTCTTAATTATAGTGATTAGAGCTAAAATAGTGATAAACAACATCAAACTTTGGAGGTCAAAATTGAGCAAATGCAAAAGCTTTTGATGGGGCTTTGTTGATAGCCTTAGAACCCTTCATGAGAATCAATGTCCCAAGGGAAAGAAATAGCTCACAGTCGCCCAAATTTGGTGGATTTGTGCTTGTTTGTAGCGCCTGTGCACATCCACGTCTCCCGGGTCATGTAGTATGCCAAAGTACTTGATACTTGAGTTGTTTAGTCCTTGTAGTGGTGTCTAACGAGCCCTATAAGGGCTTGATCCAATGTTGACTACATCATGTAACGAATGGAGCGTTTCTACAGTTGGTGAAAATGAGGCGATTTATGAGAATGTAAGCCAATAGAATAGCAATGAGGTCAACAAGATATATCTAAGAGGAATTAATCAATAGTGAAGAGGATGTGGATAATCAAGCTATGAAAATTTTGTCCACAAGTGGGAGCTATGGATAAGATGCTAGAAAAATTGAGAATTGGTTTAATAAACATGAGATTACTGGTGGAAAGGATTAATGTGGGTTGAGGCTAAGCTAATGGAGAAGTTCATGAGAAGAGGAGTGGCTCTGATACCATGTCAAAAGATCGGACATGAATGAGGCCTCAAGCATGCATAGCTATGGTGTGCTCAATCCTAATCATATGATTAAGAAATACTAATCCAATGGTGGATGTAGCATAATTCACAACATCATGAAACTTCTAATGACTTAATCAAGCTTGACTCAAGCATAATTAGGTTACAAGATGGAAACTTGTACTCATAGAGAGCTGCTTATGTTCATTGCTTGGAAATGACCCTTTTTATATGAGGAGGATACACCTCTTACAAATATGCTCATGCGTGATAATGTCCAAGTGTGATGTGGTTGCATGCTCTTGATCTTGGTTCTCTACTCATACTTTTTCCTCAATGGGACCACAAATGTCAACAGCCAAGATGGAGGATATAAAGGTACACGGGAATGTTTTATTGTAGGTTGGAGGAAGGGCTCCCATTGGCTGTGGAGTAGCTTGTCCATCCCTAGGTAGCCAGAGTTGGCTACCCATAGCATGCAAAAGTGGCGACACAACATGGCACTCCAAGTTGGAGGTAGATTCTACACGTGCTTAAAATGCAAGTGCTCGCCCAACTGTTTTGTCCTCTATTCATTGGTTTGCACCGTGACTCAATTTGTGCTTTGGTTGTGTGTAAAATGTAAGCGTGCACAGAGCTATTTTGTTCTCTATTCATTCGTTCGCACCGTGACTCCTTTGGTGAGCACCCTCGGTGTGCAGGCTGCCTCATATTGAAGATCAGTAGACAAAAGATGCTACATGAAAATAGCCTTTGCAAGAAGATGAAAGTCGCACAAAACCTTTAGCATTTAAGGTTGGATTTTTCAATTGAATATTTTTCCAGAGGGACGTGTTATTGTGTATCTATCGGAGAAGTGCTCCTTTGGATCCTCCTTGTCATCATCAATATCCAAGGAGATATGTGATTGTTTTGGCTCCCAGGTAGGTTGTCTTTGTTGTCTTTTCTTGTTCATCACTCATCACGACACCATTGCCATCTCTATAGTATCTAAAGCCAACATTATTTGAAAAGAAAATATCATGAATGTCTAAGGCTCTAAGCATTGAGTAATATACGACCCGGTCTTTCATGCCTTTATAGATTGAAACATCTCTTTTCTTGTCCATATGCATAATCCCATTCCCTATATTGTAGATTGAAACATCTCTTTTCTTGTCCATATGCATAATCCCATTCCCTATATTGGGAATAATCCAATTGTTCTATTAAAGGCTCACACCAAGCCTATTTGTGGTATGTAGTTGTCCATGCACACATATGCATGGTCAAATAGATTATTGATAACAATAATTAAACTTTATTTTTCACGTTACCTTGCTCATATAGTGTACATATTGCTCATGACCACATATTTAGGCTAGTCACATGTTCATTAATTAATCAAGGCCTATCGAACTTGATTAATTAGTGAACACAATAATGTGAACTTGTATAGGGATCATGTCGCTGATCAAACCTTTCCCGTTGAATTAGTCTTTCGAATGCACATGCAAAGCAATAATAGGCACATGACTACCATCCACATCACCGATAACATACAGAATTCCACATACCATCCACATCACCGATAACATATGGAATGCCACATATACCCTCGAATCCCTCTGCGCCAAGGTAGCACCCTTTCAGGAGATGGCCACTTTATGTTTAAGTTGTTCTCCATAGCCTCATAGAAAGCTGCTATCACTATTTTTTGTGCAGAGGATGTAGAGAACCACTTGTAAGTTAGAGCTAGTGGCTAGACAGTGCAATGCCACACAAACACGCTTCTCCACAGTGATGGCTTTTTTGCAGTCGGTGTCAGGAATGGAGCTAGCCTTGCACACAAGAGGTGGTAGGTATCTTTGCTCAATCTCATCCTCTTTTTGAACATCCCATCTAAATAACTACCAAGCAAGTATCTCCATGAATCCCTATGGTCTAGAGTAAACCCCCAATAGGACCTACGCTCAATCCAGGCTTTGCATACCAATATTGCACGAGCCATGCAACACTGACTAAAAAATGTCATCCAATGTGTGATTGCCTCACTTGCATCATAGCACCGCTCACTTAATTCTATCTTAGTAATCATGGCTATGAGAATCGCAATAGTGCCAAACGTAATGATGAGCATTGATTCTTTCATCACTTGAACCCAATGAATGGAATGACATCAGATTGAGGCTTTACATGTTAAAGGCTACCCATTATTAGAATTCAACATATGTAACAAGTGTGAGACAAATGACACCTTCATATTGAATGACAAGCTTCAAGCGCAGGACCAAAATGAAGTACAACAAGCAAATGGCATGTTAATCACTACATGAAAGTACAATAACATAGCTTCCTTGCAACTCAAGGCTTCTGAAAACTCTTCAAGACATCCATAAGACCAGTCAAGGCTGTTGTAAGGTTTCCCAACATCACAAGTTTTTGAGTTTCTAGAGCCTTGCGGTCTACAAATGACTCCTTTCGATGGATTGCCATCATTTTTTATGTGCTTGCCATGTCCACAAGGCTCTCCTCAATGTTCTTGTCCTTGCGAGGACCTTGGGCCTCATTCAAGACCGCCTCTTTTGCGATCCTATGATTCAACGGCATCTTCCACATTAGAAACTCCACTGCCTCCACCCACACCACTCCCTCCTATTGTAGGAGCATGGTTGTAGCTTATGACATTCACACAACCATGCATATGCTCGTCCACAGTGTCAAACCATTGGCAAGTGACCTTCTGATCCTCTTGAAATCGAATTGTGTGCCTTACTTATCCTTCTTGTACTCAGAGGTGTACAGACGGCCCCATCCCTTTGCGATAACTTTCACTGTCTTTATCACATTCTAGGAAAAGTGAAGCAAGTTGTGTTGCAACTTTTGACTAAAGGTCCACTCCCTGCTTTTTAGAGTTTTCCTAAATTCATCAACCACCATGGATCCACGAATGTGGATGAGTTGTGCCACCCACGGCTCTTTCCCTAGTTGTCTGCTCATCCACTCAAGCGCTATTGGTAGCACCCTTTTTTGTCTTCTTTATATTTCCTTTCTCCTGTGTCTTGAATCCCTCCAAGCTAGCATCTATAGATTTCATGTATCTCCTCTTTGCTGGCTTTTTCTGAGGCACTAATGGTGGCTGCCCACTTTCCTCAAACTGCATTCCAACATGCTATCCTTAGATGGCATAATTGTTGGGAGATTGTATGACTTGATGGGCTAGTGTGGTAGGCAAACCTGGCCTTTGGTATATGACCTAAATGAGAAAGGAGATCCCATTCTCAGTCTAGTAAACATGCTGTGAAAGTGAGTGATTAGATGGGAGGATGCACATGGAATGAATGTCCATTGTGTGAGAAGACACGGTACTTGGCATTGCAATAGTTTGGAATTTGAGACTCCTATATGCCTACATAGAATGTTGGCTATGGGAATGGGGTGAGTATTGTGTGTAGCAATCAGTGTCATGAAGTTCTTCGGAGTCCATCTTGTATGTTGTAAATTATATAAGCACGTCAATAAAATTAGTTCATTAGAATGCATTTCTTTATGGACATGAAAAACCAATTTTACAATTGCAATACAACCTTTTGAGAGAGAGAGAGAGAGAGAGAGAGAGAGAGAGAGAGAGAGAGAGAGAGAGAGAGAGAGAGAGAGAGAGAGAGAGAACATGGTCTCAACAAATCGTTCAGATAATGGAAGTCTTTTTGTGTATCTACCGAGAGCTAATTTGTATGTTTATGATGGTAGGCTGAATGTAGGGAAGGCAAATGCATCTATCACTTCACAACGTTGACATTACAGAATCCATGCCCTAAGGATTTCAAAAACTATAGGAGTGGTGTCAATACATATGGACTTTGCTTGTTTTATGTTGGAAGGAATGATTGTTTTGAACCTACCTAGATAACTAGCTAGTTTTCAACACAAAGATATACTTTTTCATGTATCTTTGTAGGCACCGATGTTATTTGAGGTGTCTATCCTATATAGCTAATATAGGCCACTATTAGTGACAACTTGTAATCACGTTGTTTATTTGTTGTTATGCTATGAAGTGGTTGGGTTTCAAAAACTACTTCAAGCATTAACAAGTCAATAAAATAGTTTATAAGAACATATTTCTTTATAGAAGTTTCAGCAGCAACATGTTCCGTTTTATGAACATGAAAAGAAACCCAATTTTACAATTTCAATGTAACCTACTAAGAGAGAGAGAGAGAGAGAGAGAGAGAGAGAGAGAGAGAGATCTTCCCAACAAATATAAATTGTTGGAGGTCATGCTCAGTTCATGGTGTTGTAATAGCCCGTGAGATTCTTGTTACCTCCACAAACCAAAATCTAGGAACCAAATAGTAACATGCATGGAAATACTTCATCTGGACTTTGACATGCAGGAGTACAAAACATTAATCGGTGCATTAATATGCATAAGGAAGTCGACAAGATCCAACAACAACGGAGCAGGTTGAAAACTACATCAGGCTCAAAGAAGGTACTTGTATTAGGGTTGCAGCTGATAGAAGGTGGATCACACTCCAACAAACCAGAACCACAGGTGCGCAAGCCAGTGTCAAAATATTGGACATGAATCCTCAAGCATACATAGCTATGGTGTGCTCAATCCTAATCATGTGATTAAGAAATACTAATCTTATGGTGGGTTGGGGCTAATTAACAACATAATGAAACTCCTAATGACTTAACCAAGCTTGAGTCACGCACAATTAGGTTATAAGATGGAAACTTCTACTCATAGTAGAGAGGCTTGCGAGCTGCTTGCGTTCATTGCTTGGAAATAACCCTTTTTATATGAGGAGGGTAAACCTCTTACAAATATGCTCATGTGGGATAATGTCCAAGTGTGATGTGGTTGCATGCTCTTGATCCTGGTCCTCTACTCATACCTTTCCCACAATGGCGCCACAAATTTCAACACCCCCCCTTGGTGCCATGATGTATAGGCTACTACAAGGTGGTTGAATGTGTATTATAAAAGATCCATCACTTCCCCTTAGTACAACATGCTACTCAAGATGTTAAAGCTTGTTTCCTTGATGTACTTTGTATAGCATTCTTTAACTGCTTCTCTTCTTCAAGTATAATTCTCAAATGTTGGTTCAAGTAGATTCTTTAGAGTGGTTACAAGTGCACCATATTCCTCTGGCATGCTTTTTATGAGTATTGCAGGTGCATATTTATCTCTAATCTTAGCATCTAGTCCATCTATCTGGGTCATGATGCTTTCATTTTACTGACAAAGTGAGCCAAAGGCTCATTAAAGTTCATTTGTAGACCATAGAATTCAATCTTTAAGTGAATTTCCTGGTTCTTTGCCTTAGCTCCAAACACGAGCTTCAATGTATCCCATGCATCCTTTGTAGCGTGTTCCTTAGAGTTGATGTGATGAATACAACTAGGTGTAAACCAATAAGTGACAATGATTGCTCATCTCTAAACCAATAAGTGACAATGATTGCTCATCTTTTTCAACCCACCCTTTAATTGGTTCATCCGGGACATTGTTCTTAATGATTTTTCACAATTTCTTATGCATTAGAGGGTACTTCATCTCTGTAAGGTGTGGAACCCTTCCCCTTTGAACTTCTCAACATTTGTGATAGTGCATGACACCATTGCAAAGGTCTTACTAGAGTTTGACTCTTGGTAGTGTGTCTAATTGCTTACAAATTAGTGGTAAAACTGAATATGCTCAAAAGGCTTCCCGTTAATGACCCAAATGCCAAATGAGAGATTTGACACTCAAACAAGGATAATAAAACCTGAGGAATTCAATTTTAACATTTAATTAGGCCAATTTTTTTTCATTATCCTCTTAATTATAGTGATTAGAGCTAAAAATAGTGATAAACAACATCAAACTTTGGAGGTCAAAATTGAAAATTTTGTCCACAAGTGGGAGCTATGGATAAGATGCTGGAAAAATTGAGAATTGGTTTAATAAACATGAGATTACTGGTGGAAAGGATTAATATGGGCTGAGGCTAAGCTAATGGAGAAGTTCATGAGAAGAGGAGTGGCTCTGATACCATGTCAAAAGATCGGACATGAATGAGGCCTCAAGCATGCATAGCTATGGTGTGCTCAATCCTAATCATAGGATTAAGAAATACTAATCCAATGGTGGATGTAGCATAATTAACAACATCATGAAACTCCTAATAACTTAATCAAGCTTGACTCAAGCAAAATAAGGTTACAAGATGGAAACTTGTACTCATAGAGAGCTGCTTATGTTCATTGCTTGGAAATGACCCTTTTTATATGAGGAGGATACACCTCTTACAAATATGATCATGCGTGATAATGTCCAAGTGTGATGTGGTTGCATGCTCTTGATCTGGGTCCTCTACTCATACTTTTTCCTCAATGGCACCACAAATTTCAACAGCCAAGATGGAGGATATAAAGGTACACGGGAATGTTTTATTGTAGGTTGGAGGAAGGGCTCCCATTGGCTGTGGAGTAGCTTGTCCATCCCTAGGTAGCCAGAGTTGGCTACCCATGGCATGCAAAAGCGGCGACACAACATGGCACTCCAAGTTGGAGGTAGACCCTACACGTGCTTTGATTGTGTGTAAAATGCAAGTGCTCGCCCAACTGTTTTGTCCTCTATTCATTGGTTTGCACCGTGACTCAATTTGTGCTTTGGTTGTGTGTAAAATGTAAGCGTACGCAGAGCTATTTTGTTCTCTATTCATTCGTTCGCACCGTGACTCCTTTGGCGAGCACCCTCGTCGGTGTGTACCAGGCCGCCTCATATTGAAGATCAGGACAAAAGATGCTACATGAAAATAGCCTTTGCAAGAAGATGAAAGTCGCACAAAACCTTTAGCATTTAAGGTTGGATTTTTCAATTGAATATTTTTCCAGAGGGACGTGTTACTGTGTATCTATCGGAGAAGTGCTCCTTTGGATCCTCCTCATCATCATCAATATCCAAGGAGATATGTGATTGTTTTGGCTCCCAGGTAGGTTGTCTTTGTTGTCTTTTCCTTGTTCATCACTCATCGCGACACCATTGCCATCTCTATAGTATCTAAAGCCAACATTACTTGAAAAGAAAATATCATGAATGTCTAAGGCTCTAAGCATTGAGTAATATACGACACGGTCTTTCATGCCTTTGTAGATTGAAACATCTCTTTTCTTTTCCATATGCATAATCTCATTCCCTATATTGGGAATAATCCAATTGTTCTATTCAAGGCTCACACCAAGCCTATTTGTGGTATGTAGTTGTCCATGTACACATATGCATGGTCAAATAGATTGTTGACAAACAATAATTAAACTTTATTTTTCACGTCACCTTGCTCATATAGTGTGCATATTACTCATGACCACATATTTAGGCTAGCCACGTGTTCATTAATTAATCAAGCCCTATCGGGCTTGATTAATTAGTGAGCACAATAATGTGAACTTGTATAGGAATCATGTTGTTGTTGATCAAATCTTTCCTGTTGAATTAGTCTTTCGAATGCACATGCAAAGCAATAATAGGCACATGACTACCATCCACATCACGGATAACATACGGAATGCCACATATACCCTCGAATCCCTCTGCGCCAAGGTAGCATCCTTTCAGGAGATGGCCACTTTATGTTTAAGTTGTGCAAGCCAAAATTCTCCATAGCCTCAAAGAAAGCTGCTATCACTATTTTTTGTGCAGAGGATGTAGAGAACCACTTGTAAGTTAGAGCTAGTGGGCTAGACAGTGCAATGCCACACAAACACGCTTCTCCACAGCGATGGCTTTTTTGCAGTTGGTGTCAGGAATGGAACTAGCCTTGCACACAAGAGGTGGTAGGTATCTTTGCTCAATCTCATCCTCTTTTTGAACATCCCATCTGAATAACTACCAACAATAAGCAAGTATCTCCATGAATCCCTATGGTCTATCCAATAGGACCTACCCTCATGGCATCGACGAGCAATCTGGGCTTTGCATACTAATATTGCACGAGCCATGCAGCACTGACTAAAAAATGTCATCCAAGGTATGATTGCCTCACTTGCATCATAGCACCACTCACTTAATTCTATCTTAGTAATCATGGCTATGAGAATTGCAATAGTGCCAAACGCAATGATGAGCATTGATTCTTTCATCACTTGAACCCAATGAATGGAATGACATTAGATTGAGGCTTTACATGTTAAAGGCTGCCCATTATTAGAATTCAACATATGTAACAAGTGTGAGACAAATGACACCTTCATATTGAAAGGGGCGCAGGACCAAAATGAAGTACAACAAGCAAATGGCATGTTAATCACTACATGAAAGTATAATAACATAGCTTCCTTGCAGCTCAAGGCTTCTGAAAACTCTTCAAGACATCCATAAGACTAGTCAAGGCCGTTGTAAGGTTTCCCAACATCACAAGTTTTTGAGTTTCTAGAGCCTTGTGGTCTACAAATGACTCCTTTCAATGGATTGCCATCATTTTTTATGTGCTTGCCATGTCCACAAGGCTCTCCTCAATGTTCTTGTCCTTGCGAGGACCTTGGGCAGACACCTCATTCAAGACCGCCTCTTTTGCGATCCTATGATTCAACGGCATCTTCCACATTAGAAACTCCACTGCCTCCACCCACACCACTCCCTCCTATTGCAGGAGCATGGTTGTAGCTTATGACATTCACACAACCATGCATATGCTCGTCCACAATGTCAAACCATTGGCAAGTGACCTTTTGATCCTCTTGAAATCGAATTGTGTGCCTTACTTATCCTTCTTGTACTCAGAGGTGTACAGACGGCCCCATCCCTTTGCGACAACTTTCACTGTTTTTATCACATTCTAGGAAAAGCGAAGCAAGTTGTGTTGCAACTTTTGACTAAAGGTCCACTCCCTGCTTTTCAGAGTTTTCCCAAATTCATCAACGACCATGGATCCACGAATGTGGATGAGTTGTGCCACCCACGGTAAGTCATTAGGAGTTTCATTATGTTGTTAATTAGTCCCAACCCACCATAAGATTAGTATTTCTTAATCACATGATTAGGATTGAGCACACCATAGCTATGTATGCTTGAGGATTCATGTCCAATATTTTGACATTGGCTTGCGCACCTGTGGTCCTCGTTTGTTGGAGTGTGATCTGCCTTCTATCAGCTGCAACCCAAGTACAAGTACCTTCTTTGAGCCTGATGTACTTTTCAACCTGCTCTGCTGTTGTTGGATCTTGTCAACTTCCTTATGCATATTAATGCACCGATTAATGTTTTGTACTCCTGCATGTCAAAGTCCAGATGAAGTATTCCCATGCATGTTACTATTTGGTTCCTAGATTTTGGTTTGTGGAGGTAACAAGAATCTCACGGGCTACTACAACACCATGAACTGAGCATGACCAACAATTTATATTTTTTGGGCAGATCTCTCTCTCTCTCTCTCTCTCTCTCTCTCTCTCTCTCTCTCTCTCTCTCTCTCAGTAGGCTACATTGAAATTGTAAAATTGGGTTTCTTTTCATGTTCATAAAGGAACATGTTGCTGTTGAAATTTCTATAAAGAAATACGTTCTTATAAACTAATTTTATTGACTTGTTAATGCTTGAAGTAGTCTCTGAAACCCAACCACTTCATAGCATATAACAAGTAAACAATGTGATTACAAGTTGTCACTAATAGTGGCCTCTATTAGCTATATAGGACAAACACCTCAAATAACATCGGTGCCTACAAAGATACATGAAAAAGTACATCTTTGTGTTGAAAACTAGCTAGTTGTCTAGGTAGGTTCAAAACAATCATTCCTCCCAACATAAATCAAGCAAAGTCCATATGTATTGACACCACTCCTATAGTTTTTTAAATCCTTAGGGCATGGATTCTGTAATGTCAACGTTGTGAAGTGATAGATGCATCTGCCTTCCCTACATTCAGCCTACCATCATAAACATACAAATTAGCTCTGAATTACACTCGGTAGATACACAAAAAGACTTGATTATTGCAAACGTGTGAGACCTGATTTTCTTCACTGGAGGCTGCAAACTTCTTGTCGAATGGAATGGTTGGCCAACCGTTGTCTGAACGATTTGTTGAGACCATGTTCTCTCTCTCTCTCTCTCTCTCTCTCTCTCTCTCTCTCTCTCTCTCTCAAAACAGGTTGTATTGCAATTGTACAATTGATTTTTCATGTCCATAAAGAAATGCATTCTAATGAACTAATTTTATTGACGTGCTTATATAATTTACAACATACAAGATGGACTCCGAAGAACTTCATGACACTGATTGCTACACACAATACTCACCCCATTCCCATAGCCAACATTCTATGTAGGCATGTAGGAGTCTCAAATTCCAAACTATTGCAATGCCAAGTACCGTGTCTTCTCACAATGGACATTCATTCGATGTGCGTCCTCCCATCCAATCACTCACTTTCACAGCATGTTAACTGGATTAAGAATGGGATCTCCTTTCTCATTTAGGTCATATACTAAAGGCCAGGTTTGCCTACCACCACAGTAGCCCATCAAGTCATACAACCTCCGAACAATCATGCCATCTAAGGATAGCATGCTAGAATGCAGTTTGAGGAAAGTGGGCAGCCACCATTAGTGCCTCAGAAAAAGCCAGCAAAGAGAAGATACATAAAAGCTATAGATGCTAGCTTGGAGGGATTCGAGACACAGGAGAAAGGCAATATAAAGAAGATGAAAAAGGGTGCTACCAATAGCGCTTGTGTGGATGAGCAGACAACTAGGGAAAGAGCCGTGGGTGGCACAACTCATCCACATTCGTGGATCCATGGTGGTTGATGAATTTGGGAAAACTCTGAAAAGCAGGGAGTGGACCTTTTGTCAAAAGTTGCAACACAACTTGCTTTAATTTTCCTAGAATGTGATAAAGACATTGAAAGTTGGGGCCATCTGTACACCTCTGAGTACAAGAAGGATAAGTAAGGCACACAATTCGATTTCAATAGATGATCAAAAGGTCACTTGCCAATGGTTTGACACTGTGAACGAGCATATGCATGGTTGTGTGAATGTCATAAGCTACAACCATGCTCCTGCAATAGGAGGGAGTGGTGTGGGTGGAGGCAGTGGAGTTTCTAATGTGGAAGATGCCACTGAATCATAGGATTGCAAAAGAGGCGGTCTTGAATGAGGTGTCTGCCCAAAGTCCTCACAAGGACAAGAACATTGAGGAGAGCCTTGTGGACATGGCGAGCACATAAAAAATGATGGCAATCCATCGAAAGGAGTCAGATGTAGACCGCAAGGCTCTAGAAACTCAAAAACTTGTGATGTTGGGAAACCTTACAACGGCCTTGAGTTGCAAGGAAGCTATGTTATTATACTTTCATGTAGTGATTAACATGCCATTTGCTTGTTGTACTTCATTTTGGTCCTGCGCTTGAAGCTTGTCATTCAATATGAAGGTGTTAAGTTTTACCTCATTTGTCTCACTTGTTATATATGTTGATCATACTTTTCTAATAATGGGTAGCCTTTAACATGTAAAGCCTCAATCTGATGTCATTCCATTCATTGGGTTCAAGTGATGAAAGAATCAATGCTCATTGTGTTTGCACTATTGCAATTCTCATAGCCATGATTACTAAGATAGAATTAAGTGATGTTGAGAAAACATGGTGCTCATTCTAGATCAAGTGTGTGGAGAGGTGAGACTCACAAAATACAAGAACCAACTCTTGCTTATTAAGTTGTTTATGAATACAACTAGGCTTTGCTCTATACAAAATGCCTCATAACTCCACCTTTAAATAGGTGAGCAAGTGGACCTTAAGTCCATTCACACTCACACCCTTCTCTTCCCCTTCTACATAACCTTAGTCTCTTAATACCCCCCCTCAATACCAACTATGAAAGAATGGAATAGGTGGTATTGGACATAGGATGCCTTTATAACATTAGGCATACAAGGTTTGGAATATAGGTGTGATTATCTAGGATTTACAACTATGTTCCTAGAGCCTTAGAGGCTAATACAATGTTGCCATCTAAGTCTTTATGTGTTGTCAATGAAGATGTACACCTCAATGATGGTGCACCTCACTCTTTGTGTTTGCTTGACTTCATGTAGATGACATGCTTTAGACATACATGCCATTGCTTCCACCACATGCTTTCCACCTTGACCATTCTCACACAATGATCAAAACAAGGTTGCCACCCTTGGTTTAGTGGTTTGCTTATAGATGTTCCTTCAACATGCTTGATGCTTCCTTGAATACCATACCTCCTCCATGGGCAATGAGGTAGATTTAAATGGGAAAGGGAAAGGGAGGGTCTTACCACTTGCCTTATGAATTGGTCAAGGGCAGTGTCTACTCCACAATTACAATAACTTTTGTGCATGTTGGTTACATGATACCCATTAGGGTTTGAAGGTACAAGCTTAATGAAAGTGAGTAATTGGTTGAGGTAAATGCTCAAACCAATAAGGTTAATCATCCTTGGCTCAAGAAGGAGAGGGTATGGCTCATAATATTGCCAATGCCTCTTATAAAAACAATGCCAAAAGATGCTTAAAATCATGACAAACAACAAGGTAGAGCACTTAGGGTTGCTACGCTCAACCTTACAACTCATCTTAGACAATGAAAGAGTTGAATATGCAGCGGAATAACATGCCTTGGGCTTGGGAAATGAGAGCATACGGCTTAGGACATGCCTATGCCTCTTACAAACAAGAGCCTCAAGGGTAATACACATAAACATTTTGCCGGTGCCTCCCGTAGAGCTCCCGACAAGGGTGTAGTCACCAACACAAATAGGGAAGAGTAGTTGAAGCTCTTACCCTCGTACCGCTTCCTGTGGTTCTCTTGCTTGCAGCTCAGCCCTTAGCATGAACCAGGCTCTGATACCATGAAAAGATGCAAGGGGAAAGAGAGCTTGAGCTCTTGCAACAAGCACACACACACTCATAAAACCCTAATAGAGAACACACGAGTTGAGAGGTTGAAAATCTTCTACTTCTTCACTCAACACTCAACACACCATATACAAGATGAGTACACATAATATGAAAGGTACTCAACCAATACATACACGGGTCCTCTATAGTGTGAACCCAACTAAATGAGCTGGCGCTATAACTATGCCAGTCTCTAAAATGGCTGTCACACAGCCTGTCATCCCAGTGGCCGCATATCACCCACCAACCATGCCAGTGGTGTAAGTGTGGGGCCTATCCCCCAAGCGGGTCATCAGTGTCCCCCACCTCACTAGACGAGCTCAATATCTCAACACACTTGAGTTCCGATTTTAAGGAGCAGTTGAAGAAGTTGCTGCAGGAATTTATTAATGTGTTTGCTTGGGACTACACTGATATGAAAGGGATGGATCCATAGATTTATCAGCCATAGATTAATCTTAGAGGATGCTGTACCAATGGTGCAACAGCGTTACCGCATGAATCCGAATTATGCCCAACAAGTGAAGGAGGAATTGGATAAGCTCCTAAAAGCAGGGTTTATTAAGCCAGTGGATCAGGCAACATGGCTTTCCCCCATTGTAGTAGTTTCAAAAAAATCAGGAAAGCTGAGGGTTTGTGTGGATTATAGGAAGCTGAATGCAGCTGCAATAACTGATCCATTTCCCCTGCCATTCGTAGACACATTGCTTGATGATGTTGCTGGCCATGAAATGTATAGTTTTCTAGACGGATTCTCAGGGTATAATCAGATTAGCATGGCAGAACAAGATATGGAGAAAACTGCATTCATAACAGAGTGGGGAGCATTTGTGTATACAGTGATGAGTTTTGGGCTAAAGAATGGCCCCCGTCTTTCTCAAAAGCAGCATTCAAAACTTTTGAGCCATATCTTACAGATTTCATGAGGATTTTCATGGATGATTTCTCAGTGTTTGGGAAACAGTCATTACATTTGGAGCATTTGAGGAAATGTTTGCAAAGATGCAGGCTGTTTAGAATAATGTCCCTGGATCCATTCAAATGCGCAATAGAAATCCGCAGAGGAAAGCTGTTAGGACATATTATCTCAGCAGAAGGAATGCTGGTTGATTTTGACAAGATTCGAGCAGTTCAAGAAGCTCAACCTCCATAGAATCTGAAAGAGTTAATGAGGTTTTTGGGTCAGATTAAATGGCATTGTAGATACTTGCGCTATCTGGCGGATAGGGTGCTGCCAATAGCGCTTGTGTGGATGAGCAAACAACTAGGGAAAGAGCCGTGGGTGGTGGCACAATTCATCCACATTCGTGGATCCATGGTGGTTGATGAATTTGGAAAAACTCTGAAAAGCAAGGAGTGGACCTTTAGTCAAAAGTTGCAACACAACTTGCTTTGCTTTTCTTAGAATGTGATAAAGACAGTGAAAGTTGTCGCAAAGGGATGGGGCCGTCTGTACACCTCTGAGTACAAGAAGGATAAGTAAGGCACACAATTCGATTTTAAGAGATGATCAAAAGGTCACTTGCCAATGGTTTGACACTATGGATGAGCATATGCATGGTTGTGTGAATGTCATAAGCTACAACCATGCTCCTGCAAAATAGGAGGGAGTGGTGTGGGTGGAGGCAGTGGAGTTTCTAATGTGGAAGATGCCGATGAATCATAGGATTGCAAAAGAGGCGGTCTTGAATGAGGTGTCTGCCCAAGGTCCTCGCAAGGACAAGAACATTGAGGAGAGCCTTGTGGACATGGCGAGCACATAAAAAATGATGGCAATCCATCGAAAGGAGTCATTTGTAGACCGCAAGGCTCTAGAAACTCAAAAACTTGTGATGTTGGGAAACCTTACAACGGCCTTGATTGGTCTTATGGATGTCTTGAAGAGTTTTCAGAAGCCTTGAAGCTTGTCATTCAATATGAAGGTGTTAAGTTTTACCTCATTTGTCTCACACTTGTTACATATCTTGATCATACTTTTCTAATAATGGGTACCCTTTAACATGTAAAGCCTCAATCTGATGTCATTCCATTCATTGGGTTCAAGTGATGAAAGAATCAATGCTCATTGTGTTTGGCACTATTGCAATTCTCATAGCCATGATTACTAAGATAGAATTAAGTGAGTGGTGCTATGATGCAAGTGAGGCAATTCTGAATAAAGAAATTCCTATAGGGGATCAGTCGTTTTGACTCAGTGCAGTGTTTTTATATTGTATATGGCCAAGTGTACAGAGTAGAGGCTTTCGATTTTGAGCCAGTTATACAGGCCTGTCCGGAAGTAGTTTACTGGAGGTCCGCTGAGATGATATCAGCTACTCGGTCGTCTGGAATTGTGTACACGTCCAAGGACAATTGGGCACTGGAAGCTATATTTGAAAGAAGGCATGAAGGCATGGGGAGCAATTAAGTATTAATGGGCCAAGGTAGCCCTTAGATTGGTGTGAAATGGAAGAAAGGATTGACATATTTTAAAAAATAAAATAATGATAAACGTGGCCGATATGTGAAAAGCCACTTGGAAGCTAATATGTGCTGCCAGTGCATCTTCTGGAAAGATGGCGAAGCTGGCAAATCGTGGAGAGTCGGCGCAGCTGGAGACAAGAGAGGAGGTCGCGCTTGCTAAGGGCTGGAGAGAGAGGAACGCGAACAGGAACGTGTGGTAGCTGCCTCGAAGGAGTGAGCCGGGCTAGTGATTCGAAGCGAGAGCCAACAGAGAAGGTGCTGGCAGCCTGGTGATCGTGAAGAGTTGTTTGGGCTCTAGATAGGTGGCTGGCGAAGGTGCTGCGGAGAGAGCAGAGTGGTGTGGCCGCCTCGAAGCTGAGGATCGCTGAGTAGAAGAGGACAGCTGGAAAAAGAGAGACGACAGCCCCGGTTCTGCAGATAAAAGGAGAGGTGGAAGCAGGTTGCCGCCTTGTACAAGAGGGATGCCTCTCTGATGAGCATGTAGAGAACAGAGCAGGGCCCGAGTCAGTCTGCAGAGCCGACTTTGGGGGTGTGAAGGCCGTGGCGTGCAGAGAAGGGGGCCTCTCGGGCGCAGCCTATAGGGCTATGCAGAGGAGCTGGGCGCTTCTCGGATGAAGAGCAGATAGCGCTGGAGCTGGTGTTAAAGCAGACAGGCTGGGTTTTGTGGGTGGCTGGTGAGCGTGGAGATGCAAGGAGCGTGTGGGTGCTGGTGTCAAAGGACAGGCTGGCGATGGGTTTGAAGAGCCTTTGAAACTGGTGTTTCGGAGGGTTTGGGTTTTGGATGTGTAGCGGTTGGCTACATAAGTGAAAGAAGGTGCCAATTGTGGAAGTAAAGGAAGGGGCTGAAGGTGTTAGCTACAGAGGAAAAGCTTGGGCTGGTGTGGGCCGTGTCTACAGTGAAGTGAAGGTGGACGAGTGAAGCGCCCTGGTGATAGCAGCGAAGGTACACGGGCTGGTGGTTTGCAAGCACAGAGAGCCAGAGAGAGAGGGTGTGTGTGTGTTTTTTTGTGGATTTCTACCTCTTCTGGAGACTCAAGCCAGAGTTGTAAATTCTCTTGATTAGCTGTGGCTGGTGTTTGGTGATGCCAGAGAGTTCTTTTTTTATTTCTTTGTTTGTTTGAGTACAAGTTGTGATAGCCAGATCTGAAATATAAAATCTTGTTCATGCTCTTGGGCTTGGTTTTCTGGTGTATTTATATGCGTGTGTGGAAGTGTGGCACCCTATAAGGGCGTAAACAGATTTACTACTTCCGTGCCATCACTTTTTGGTGCCTCCACAGAGGAGCAGATTTCCTCTGGTTTGTGAAAGAAGACAGGGGTTTGTGTGAAGAAAGATTTGGGAAATGGCTCAAGATTTTCCAGAGTGTTGGGGATTACCACAGGAGAGTGCAGTCAGGTTTCTGGAGAAGATGGAATTTATAGCCTTGATGAAAGATAGGGCAACCCCGGAGATCCTCTCTCAAATTTTGACTTATTGTTTGCAGGGTGATGCAAAAACATGGCTACAGATGTTTGTGACTACACACAAGAACATTCATCAACAGGATCCTTAGTACCGTGTAGTCAGAGCTGCATTTTTGGCACAGTTTGTTGCCCGTGTGAGGAGTCCGAATGAAGTGTGGAAGGAGTTGTGTAACATTCAGCAGAAGGATGGTCAGGATGTGGATCAGTATCTGATAGAGTTTGGTAGACTGTGGAGTCTATGGTGTGAGGCTTTGATTCCTGAAGTACCCCCGTAGATGATGAAGAGAGACCGGTTTGTGGGCTGGTCTGGAGCCAACCCTCCGTCTGAAGGTGGAGCTGAAGAACCTGGATAGCTTTGAGGAGGCTGTCAGAGTAGCTCGAGAGAAGGAGTGGAAGGTGAAGCGTCTGAGGCAGATGGGAATACAGGAAGAGCCGAAGAAGTTTGTGAAGATGCCAGAGATTGAGAGTATACATCCTGAAAGGAAAGCTGCTGTTGTTCCTGAACAGGAGGACACTTTGAAGAGGGACATACATGATGCAGTGGAGCTCATGAAGTCTCTAAGTTTGAATTGGATGGAAGCAGGTGGAAAGGGAAGAAGCCGCCGAGGTGCACCAAATAATAGAAGGGACAATATGTCAACAGGTGAAGGGAATATGGGAGGAACAGGGAGAGGACGGGGCTATTATTTAAGCAATGTCCAATGCTGGAACTATGGGAGCGGGGACATATCAGCCCTCAATGTGACAAACCGCCCAGAGCAGGTGGTGGAACAGGGAGAGGAACAGGGACAGGACGGGGCTATTATTTAAGCAATGTCCAATGCTGGAACTGTGGGGAGCGGGGACATATCAGCCCTCAATGTGACAAACCGCCCAGAGCCAGGTGGTGGAATGTATCCTGTGATGCAGAGGACTAATGATAGATCGGGGGATCATAGAGTTGAAGTAAAAGATCCAAATCAACCCTCTACCAGTGGAGTTAAATGGGAGGATAAAGGAAAGGGACTAGCTCTCAGCTTGATAGGAGTAGAGGCCATTCCAGAGATTATGCTTGTGGCCAAGAGGACGAGGAGTACAATGGCAGAACCTGAACCATCTTCTAAGAAAGGTAAACATGTCCAATTTGATATAAGCCCTCAACCAGAAAAGAAGAAGAGGAAGCCAAGAAGACATTATAAAACTTCAAATTTGCATATTGGTCAAGGTCAGGAGGAGTATACATTGATGGGAGACTTAAAGGGAAGGGTAGCCAATATAACTTTTGCCCAATTGCTTGGATTGTGTCCGAAGCTTAAGAGAGAGTGGAAGAAGTTGGCAAATCCGAGGAAAGTAAACGAGCAGGAGCCCACACAAGGCGAAATGGAACTGATGTCTGTGGAAGACCTTCCTGATCAGTTGATGCTTGGTGTGGAAGTGTGAGTGTTGGAGAAGCATATGTTGATGGCGGTGCACAAATCAGTGTAATGACTCAGCCCTGTATGGAGAGATTGGGGTTAAAGCTAAATGCTAGTTCAGATTTTAGACTCCGTCTGGCAAATCATGCAAAAGTGAAGTGTCTGGGTATATGTACAAAAGTGCCAGTGACTGCTTTTGGTGTGGTTTGCAACATAAATTGCCATATTATGCCGGCTAGTTTGGGAGCTTATCCACTGATTTTGGGCAGACCTTGGCTCAGACAGGTGGGTGCCATCCAAAATTGGAAAAGGGAAACTATAACAGTACATAATAAGAGAGGAAGGGCCATGAAGTTCAATATGAGTAGTAAGCGGGAAATGAAGAGTGAGCCTGAAGAAACAAGTGCTGATGAGTATACAGATAGTGAAACTGAAGAAGAGAGTTCTACTTCTGATGATGAGAGTCAGGTATAATGAAGGAAGAAAATGAGCATGTTGAAGAGGAGTTAAGGGAGGAAGAAGAGAGCAGACTTGAAGATATGGACAGTCTGATGCAGCCTCCATCACCCAGTGCAAAGAAAGAGAAGCTATTACAGGGCATGCTGAATCCTAAATTGTAGCTAGTGGAAAAAGAAGAGTATATGAAGGTAATACATAAATTCCCTCATTTGTTTATTACTTCATATGAAGAGATCCGAGGATTCAAATGTGAACCAATGCCTATAGTATTAAAAGAGGGTGTGAGGCCAAGTGTTTCAGAAACTGAGGAGGATAAATAGAGAGCTATTGCCTGTATTAAGAGAGGAGTTGAGTAAGTTGTTAAAAGCAAGGTTAATTTATCCAGTAGATGACTCAGATTGGGCAAATCCAATGGTCTTTACTCCAAAGCATACAGGTGGGTGGAGAGTCTGTATTGATTACAAGCCTCTAAATGCTGCAACAAAAAGCAATCACTATCCTCTGCCATTCATTGATGATATTTTGGATAGGGTAGCTGGATATGAGAGGTATAGTGTATGCGATGGCTTCTCTAGGTATTTTCAGATCTCAATTGCTGAGGAAGACCAGACTAAAACCACTATCATTACACCGTGGGGTTGCTTCTGTTACCGAGTAGTACCATTTGGTTTGAAAAATGCACCCTTGTGGTATCAGAGGAACACTGATAGAGTACTTGCACCTCTTACAGATCATTTTGTGAGAGCTTTTTTGGATGATATATGTGTATATAGTTCTCAAAAAGAGCATGGTAATAAATTGGAGCAAGTATTTTCTAAAATGGATGATGCAAGTGGACAGCTGAATCCAAAGAAGTGTCATTTAGGATATTCAAAGGTGAAGCTGTTGGGGCATATGATATCTCAGAATGGAATTGAACCTGATCCAGAGAAGATAAAAGCTCTTGTCTTATTATCTGCACCATCAACATCTAGGCAGCTGCTGCAGACTTTTGTCTAGAAGGTAAAATATATGGCAAGATTTGTTCCTTTTAATATCTCAATTGCTTTACCCTCTTCAGCAGGCTATGAAGAAAGAACCATTGCAATGGAATGAAGAATGCGAGGAAGTGTTTGAGAAAGTGAAAGAAGTATTGAAGTATTTCCAGTGTAAAGGCTCCGGATTTCTCTCAGGTCTTTTATGTGAATCCATCTTTTGGTCCGGATGTAGTTGGAGCAATCTTAATGCAGAGAGGAGATGAATCCAAATATATGAAGCCTGTGTATTATGCAAGTAGAGCGAAGACAGAAGCAGAGAGGAAATACACTGAGGCTGAACTGGTTTTGTCAAGTCTTGTGTATGCTTGCAGGAAATTCAGGTCATATCTCTTGATGAGACCATTTGTGGTACTGACAAACTATACTTTACTCCCTCAGCTGGTGAATGGTACTTCACCCTCAAAAGATATGATGCGATGGTTAGTGGAGCTTCAAGAATATGATTTCTCATTTTTGATTGAAGATACTTGCAAGGCAACTCTGGCAGATCTTCTAACATACAAGGACGGTCCGATACTGGTGAAGGAAGTGGATTCAAAGATAGAAAAAGAGGAACAAATTATCATTCCTGGAGCTCATGTTTTATTCTTTGACGGTTCATATAAGAGGAGTATACATTAGGCCACCGGCGGGGGTAATCAGGATTCAGAAGGCAGGCTGATTCTAAAGGATGGGATACTTCTGGAAGCTGAAAGTAACAATGAGGCTGAATACACAGCATTGTTTCAAGGGTTGCAGGCTGCTTTAAAACAGAAAATTCAAAAGCTAATCATAAAGGGAGATTCTCTATTAGTAGTAAAGCAGGTCTTGGGTAGCTAGGCGAGCAAAGAATCCGAGATTAAAAGAATGTCTGGGTAATATTAGAAGGCTGCTACATCAATTTACAGCATGGAGTATTCAACATGTGCGGCGGGAGGAAAATCATATGGCACATGAGTTGGCTCAGGAGGCAATTAATCAGGATCTAGTAATTGCAAAAATCAAAGAGCCATTATATAGAGGGAGGGAATACCTGTCCAGAGTGGTGGATTACTTACTCTCAGGTCGCTTGCCTGAGGAACTCAAAAAAGGCCAAAA
Organism: Cibotium barometz; assembly: GCF_041138505.1. Taxonomy (NCBI): domain Eukaryota; kingdom Viridiplantae; phylum Streptophyta; class Polypodiopsida; order Cyatheales; family Cibotiaceae; genus Cibotium; species Cibotium barometz. Next base: position 20,953,365 of record NC_141078.1, read on the forward strand.
GTATCATTTTATCAGGAAAAGTAAGCATTATGTCATGATTGGGGATGAATTATACATGCAAGGAGCTGATTAGGTATTAAGAAGAATTCCCTGGAGGGAAGAAATTTATTATATTCTATCTTCAAATCATGAGGGAGCATGTGGGGGTCATTATGCATTTAAGATCACCTTGCAGAAGATATTACTGGAGGGTTATGTATGGCCTTCCATTCAAAAGGATATTCAGCACTAGTGCAGGTCTTGCCATAAGTGCCAGAGAATGGGGAAGAGAATCTTAAAAATGGAGCCGAGAAATATCATGTTGGTACATGACATTTTTGAAAGATGGGGAGTGGATGCAGTTGGACCACTTCCCAAGACAGCCAGAGGAAAGTGTTATGTGCTTACTGCGGTGGATTACCTATCAAAATGGACAGAAGTGAAGGCAGTGAAGAGAGTGGATAGTAAAGAGGTGGCTGATTTTGTGTATGAACATATATGCTGCAGATTTGGTATTCCTTTGAAGATATTATCAGATAATGGTCTTGAATTTCGAGGAGAGGTAGTTGACCATTTATGCAGAAGATTGAATATCAACCACAAGTACTCCACTCCTTATCATCCTCAATGCAATGGTTTGAATGAAAGATTCAATGGTGAATTTAAGCTGATGATAACCAAAATGACAGAAGGCCATATCAAGAATTGGGATATAGAGATGAATCGTGTATTATGGGCATACAGGGTTGCAGTAAAATCTGGTACACAATTCTCACCCTTTCATTTAGTTTATGGGAAAGAAGCACTCATGCCTATTGATGTGGAAATTCCAGCTTTGAAGTTCCTGGTTGAAGAAGGGCATGAGCCTATTAATTGTTACAGAGAAAGAATACTGGCCTTGCAAATAGTCCAATTGGACAGAGAGCTAGCATTTGATCATTATGCAGCTATGCAATTGAAAAGACAAGCGAGAGAGAATGAGAAGGTGGAGCAGAAAGAAATTGAAGAGGGTGATCTGGTTCTCCGGTATAATAGCAAGCTGGATAGTACTTTTCATACTGCATTCCAGACAAAGTGGGAAGGTCTGTATAAAGTTGAGAGAAAATTTGATAATGGGAGTTATCAGCTTGCTGATTTGAATGGAAAGAAGCATAAAAGGAGAGTGAATGGTTTACGACTGAAGAAATATTTTGCTCGATTGATGTTAGCCGTGAAAGAAGAAGATCAGGAAGCTTATGATGCATGTCAGGAGGTTGTGGAGAGTACAGAGGAAGATCTGAACACTTTGTCCCTGTTTGTACAGCTGCTGGACATGAATGTCTCAGCAGAAGTAGGGGGTTGCTAAATATGTGTGGACAAAATAGGAGTTGGTAATTTGTACATACGTGTGCATGGCGTGTGTGAAGGTTTTGCTTTTGAGAGTGTTGCAAGGTGTACAAAGTAGAGGCTTTCGATTTTGAGCCTATTATTACAGGCCTGTCCGGAAGTAGTTTACTGGAGGTCCGCTGAGATGATATCAGCTACTCGGTCGTCTGGAATTGTGTACACGTCCAAGGACAATTGGGCACTGGAAGCTGTATTTGAAAGAAGGCATGAAGGCATGGGGAGCAATTAAGTATTAATGGGCCAAGGTAGCCCTTAGATTGGTGTGAAATGGAAGAAAGGATTGACATCTTTTAAAAAATAAAATAATGATAAACGTGGCCGATATGTGAAAAGCCACTTGGAAGCTAATATGTGCTGCCAACGCATCTTCTGGAAAGATGGCGAAGCTGGCGAATCGTGGAGAGTCGGCGCAGCTGGAGACAAGAGAGGAGGTCGCAATTGCCAAGGGCTGGAGAGAGAGGAACGCGAATAGGAACGTGTGGTAGCCGCCTCGAAGGAGTGAGCCGGGCTAGTGATAAGCGAGAGCCAACAGAGAAGGTGCTGGCGGCCTGGTGATCATGAAGAGCTGTTTGGGCTCTAGATAGGTGGCTGGCGAAGGTGCTGTGGAGAGAGCAAAGTGGTGTGGCCGCCTCGAAGCTGAGGATTGCCGAGTAGAAGAGGACAGCTGGAAAAAGAGAGACGACAGCCCCGGTTCTGCAGATAAAAAGAGAGGTGGAAGCAGGTTGCCGCCTTGTACGAGAGGGATGCCTCTCTGATGAGCATGCAGAGAACAGAGCAGGGCCTGAGTCAGTCTGCAGAGCCGACTTTGGGGGTGTGAAGGCCGTGGCGTGCAGAGAAGGGGGCCTCTCGGGCGCAGCTTAGGGCTATGCAGAGGAGCTGGGCGCTTCTCGGATGAAGAGCAGATAGCGCTGGAGCTGGTGTTAAAGCAAACAAGCTGGGTTTCGTGGGTGGCTAGTGAGCGTGGAGACATAAGGAGCGTGTGGGTGCTGGCGTCAAAGGACAGGCTAGCGATGGGTTTGAAGAGCCTTTGAAACTCGTGTTTCGGAGGGTTTGGGTTTTGGATGTGTAGCGGTTGGCTACATAAGTGAAAGAAGGTGCCAATTGTGGAAGCAAAGGAAGGGGCTGAAGGTGTTAGCTACAGAGGAAAAGCTTGGGCTGGTGTGGGCCGTGTCTACAGTGAAGTGAAGGTGGACGAGTGAAGTGCCCTGGTGATAGCAGCAAAGGTACACAAGCTGGTGGTCTGCAGGCATAGAGAGCCAGAGAGAGAGGGTGTGTGTGTGTGTTTTTTTTGTGGATTTCTACCTCTTCTGGAGACTCAAGCCAGAGTTGTAAATTCTCTTGATTAGCTGGCTGGTGTTTGGTGATGCCAGAGAGTTCTTTTTTTATTTCTTTGTTTGTTTGGGTACAAGTTGTGATAGCTAGATCTGAAATATAAAATCTTGTTCATGCTCTTGGGCCTGGTTTTCTGGTGTATTTATATGCATGTGTGGAAGTGTGGCACCCTATAAGGGTGTAAATAGCTTTACCGCTTCCGTGCCATCAGCGTGTTCCTTAGAGTTTATGTGATGAATACAACTAGGTGTAAACCAATAAGTGGCAATGATTGCTCATCTTTTTCAACCCACCCTTCAATTGGTTCATCCGGCACATTTTTCTTAATGATTTTTCACAATTTCTTATGCATTAGAGGGTACTTCATCTGTGGAAGGTGTGGAACCCTTCCCTATTGAACTTCTCAACATTTGTGATAGTGCCTGACACCATTGCAAAGGTCCTACTAGAGTTTGACTCTTGGTAGTGTCTAATTGCTTACAAATTAGTGGTAAAACTGAATATGCTCAAAAGGCTTCCCGCTTTGCCGTTAATGACCCAAATGCCAAATGCAAGATTTGACACTCAAACAAGGATAATAAAACCTGAGGAATTCAATTAGAGCTAAAAATAGTGATAAACAACATCAAACTTTGGAGGTCAAAATTGAGCAAATGCAAAAGCTTTTGATGGGGCTTTGTTGATAGCCTTAAAACCCTCGATGAGAATCAATGTCCCAAGGGAAAGAAATAGCTTAAAGTCACCCAAATTTGGTGGATTTGTGCTTGTTTCTAGTGCCTGTGCACATCCACGACTCCCGAGTCATGTAGTAGTATGCCAAAGTACTTGATACTTGAGTTGTTTAGTCCTTGTAGTAGTGTCTAACGAGCCCTATAAGGGCTTGATCCAATGTTGACTACATCATGTAACGAATGGAGCGTTTCTACAGTCGGTGTGAAAATGAGGAGATTTATGAGAAATTAAGCCAATAGAATAGCAATGAGGTCAACAAGATATATCTAAGAGGAATTGATCAATAGTGAAGAGGATGTGGAGAATCAAGCTATGAAAATTTTATCCACAAGTGGGAGATATGGATAAGATGCTGGAAAAATTGAGAATTGGTTTAATAAACATGAGATTACTGGTGGAAAGGATTAATGTGGGCTAAGACTAAGCTAATGGAGAAGTTCATGAGAAGAGGAGTGGCTCTGATACCATGTCAAAAGATCGGACATGAATGAGGCCTCAAGCATGCATAGCTATGGTGTGCTCAATCCTAATCATATGATTAAGAAATACTAATCCTATGGTGGATGTAGCACAATTAACAACATAATGAAACTCCTAATGACTTAATCAAGCTTGACTCAAGCATAATTAGGTTACAAGATGGAAACTTGTACTCATAGACAGCTGCTTATGTTCATTGCTTGAAAATGACCCTTTTTATATGAGGAGGGTAAACCTCTTACAAATATGCTTATCATGTGTTATAATGTCCAAGGGTGATGTGGTTGCATGCTCTTGATCTTGGTCCTCTACTCATACTTTGTTCTCAATGGCACCACAAATTTCGACAGCCAAGATGGAGGATATAAAGGTACACAAGAATTTGCAGGTACACGGGAATGTTTTATTGTAGGTTGGAGGAAGGGCTCCCATTGGCTGTGGAGTAGCTTGTCCATCCCTAGGTAGCCAGAATTGGCTACCCATGGCATGAAAAAGCGGCGACACAACATGGCACTCCAAGTTGGAGAGGTAGACCCTACACGTGCTTTGATTGTGTGTAAAATGCAAGTGCTCGCCCAACTCTTTTTTCCTCTATTCATTGGTTTGCACCATGACTCAATTTGTGCTTTGGTGTAAAATGTAAGCATGCACAGAGCTATTTTGTCCTCTATTCATTCGTTTGCACCGTGACTCTTTTGGTGGCGAGCACCCTCAGTGTGTACCAGGCCTCATATTGAAGATCAATAGACAAAAGATACTACATGAAAATAGCCTTTGCAAGAAAATGAAAGTCGCACAAAACCTTTAGTATTTAAGGTTGGATTTTTCAATTGAATATTTTTCCAGAGGGACGTATTACTGTGTATCTATCAAAGAAGTGCTCCTTTGGATCCTCCTCGTCAATATCCAAGGAGATATGTGATTGTTTTGGCTCTCAGGTAGGTCGTCTTTGTTGTCTTTTCCTTGTTCAACATCACTCATCGCACAGCGACACCTTTGCCATCTCTTTGGTATCTAAAGCCAACATTATTTGAAAAGAAAATATCATGAATGTCTAAGGCGCTAAGCATTGAGCAATATACGGGTCTTTCATGCCTTTGTAGATTGAAACATCTCTTTTCTTGTCCATATGCATAATCCCATATATTGGGAATAATCCAATTGGTCTATTCAAGGCTCACACCAAGCCTATTTGTTGTATGGAGTTGTCCATGTACACATATGCATGGTCAAATAGATTGTTGAGAAACAATAATTAAACTTTATTTTTCACGTCACCTTGCTCATATAGTGTGCATATTACTCATGACCACATATTTTGTAAGATTCCTCCCCAGCCTTTGAGGTATACAGGAGTAAGAATCTCCCTTTTTGATCTTATAATTATTCCCTCTCTAAAATAAAAGAAAGATTCTGTTTAAAAAAGGAAGACCCTTTCCCTAGAATACTTCTCAGGAGTCCCATCTGTTTTAAGGATTTAGAACAATGAGTTCAAAAGTGAAAATCAGTGTTTTGGATACCAAGGTTTTGGTCTTCATTCGAGTACGGCCCAAAAGAAGTTCTTTATCTCTTGGGGAGTATAAGAAGTTATCCCCTAGATATTGTGAGCCTTATCTGAATTCAAAGAAAGTAAGTGACTTAGCCTATGAGCTTCTTTTACCTCCTCATCTCAAAGTTCATAATGTATTTCATGTAAGCCTTCTATAGAAATATGTGCCAAACCCAAATCATGGAAAGATGGTAAAACTTCAGTGGCAAGATACCGTTGGCTTCTAGGTTACGCTAGCTCCTTCCTTTATATAAGTCATAACTTTTACTTGTCACTCACAGTAATCTTACTTCCATCGATCCCCTTTCTTTCTTAATCTCCTTCATGGCTTGGTAGCAGGAATTGGTTTTATCCATGATGATTTCTCACCTTCAAGATGTAAGCGAGTTTGTGAAGAAGGATTTTATAGAACTGTATGAGCGCTCACTTTTCCCTCACTTGGGAACCTCTGTAGCTCAGACCAAATGGCGGACCTGTCGAGATATAACTAGGATAACACCGTGGGGGCGACAGCAGTTCCGTAACAATGTCCGCTTGGCTATGGTTATTGAAGCCTTGGGTTTGGGTCCCCGATACTATTGCGTGATGAGATCAAGGCATATTGGGTTTTCTGAGCGGGTCTTCTTATCACTGGCATGTTTTCTTCCTCATCAGAAGATATATCTTTATCCCGTTTTTGGCTTGCCTCTCAGAGGTCCTTTTAATAGGTCACCTCATACCAGTGAGATAGGTACTGCAATAACCGATCGAATTATTCCCATAGACGAGTTACCTTATACGTGTGCAGCTTGTGAGTGGTGCTTTTGTGACCATATGATGGACGGGCTTATGGAAGTGTAAAAAGTTCTTCTATCTTTACTGTATATGTTCCAAGAGTGAATAAAGTTGAAATCTTTGTTCTTGTCTTGAGTCTTGCTCTCTTTGAGATTTTTCTTGGTGGTTAATCTTAATCAAATTTTCTCTTAGTCTCATATTTGTACATCTTACGAAATTACCCCAATTTGCGAGATGAGGACATCTCGCGTTTTTCAAGTGGGAGAGAATGTAAGATTCCTCCCCAGCCTCTCAAGATGTCCAGCATCTTTTCGTGTAATTAAATCCCTCTTCAGAAATATAAAAGATCTTGTTTCTAACTGTTTTAACCTAGAGAGAGAAAATATTCTAGAGAGAGAATATTCAGATTTTTAATATTTTTGGATAGAAAAATATCTCATCTTATTAAAATGAGTTTCCCTGAAACAGAAATTCAAAAAGAACTTTCCAATGTGCAATTGGAATTAATTGGAAATGGGTATAAAGGACCTTGGCCTAAGGGTCTAGATTTTCAGAAATCTCTGGATTATGGTCCAATTAAGATTCCTATGGGCCAATAAGATCAATCCATGTGTGGGGAGGAGATAAATCCAATTTGTAAAAGAAATTATCCAAAAATGAATAAATGCTCACATAAGATGAAGAGTTGAATAAGGACAAGGCTAATAGTTAAAAAAGGGAGATATTTAGAAGTAAATACTCACATAAGATGAAGAGTTGAATAAGGACAAGGCTAATAGTTAAAAAAGGGAGATATTTAGAAGTAAATACTCACATAAGATGAATAAGGACAAGGCTAATAGTTAAAAAGGGGAGATATTTAGAAGTAAATACTCACATAAGATGAAGAATTGACTATGTACAAGGTTTATTAGTAAGAAACTATGAGTATTACTAAAAAAATGAGATATATTGGATATAATGATTCTATTTTGACACATATGTAAGGAAGGGGAGTCCCTTAAAGGAGTTGCATACTTCACATGCTTGAATGAGTTTTAAACTCAAAAATAATGTGATATTTTTATCTCTTCTCTCTCTTGAACCAAACCAAATAAAAAAGGAACCAAACCGAATCAAAAAGTAACCAAACTAGGTCCAAATTCAACCAAACTGAATCTGGAAAATTCTAGAAATCAGTTAGCCTTGGTTAGAGCCTCCCTCTCCTATAAATAGAACATGAGTCTTTTGAAAAAAAGGAGGAGAATTTTACTATTCTTGAACTATGCTGAAATAATGCTAATATTTACTATTCTCTAAAATTCTCTCCAATTTGTAAGAAATTGGAGCTTCCCTCTTTCTTCAATCCCCATTGGTGGCTCCATCAACATACTAAACCAATTGATTGGTTGGGAGCCTTTACCTTGAACAAAGAATCAAGCAATTTGTAAGGTAAATGGTGAATTTTGATCTTTTCTATAATTTCTCAATGTTTCTCTCTTCTCAACCCCTCTCAAGCTTGAGAAGCTTAATTGGAATGGTTTTTGAATGCTATTGAAGTTAATTGATGGTAGTAAAGAATTACATAAATTGATAAATGCTATTGAAGTTAATTGATGAATGATAATGTTATAGAAGTAATTAATGAATGTTAGTAAAGAATTACATAAATTTTCATTTATGTTTAATTCTAATGGTTTTTATGTAATTTCTCTCTCTCACTCAAGAAATGGTCATACTCATGACCTATTCTCAATCCAAATGAAGCTTTTCATAAAGCTTTTCTTTAATCCAAGATTAATCTTATGACCAAATTAATGGCTTTCCCTATGCTTTTAGTTTATGTATTTCATGAATATTGATGATTCAATCCATTATGGGTTAATGATCCAATTAGGGATCATTCTAATCATTCCTTTAATGATAAGCTTTATCTTTTAAAATAATTGAGATTTATCAGTCATAGTAGCAGAGCTATGGCAAAATTTTTATAAAAATTACTCATAAAATAATTTCATTCAAAGCATGAAAAGAGGATTTCCTACCATATTCTAGGAATTATCATCCTAGATTAATTAAAAGAATTTTATTATAATCATGGAGAAATTGTTTTTTATGTTATGCATAATTAAGATGCATAAGAGAAATTCTTTTATTAAAAGAATGATTTTTCATCATAAATGAATTGTATGCATAAACATATACATAAAGGAAAAAAATTTATATTAAAGGAATGATTTTCATCATAAAAGAATTGTATGCATAAACATATACTTAAAGGATATATTTTTTATATTAAGAGTGTGATTTTCATCATAAATGGATTTTATGCATAAATAAGATGCATAAGAGAAAATCTTTTATTCTAAAAGTGTAATTCCTACTAAATTGTATTTATGCATGGATAGATGCATAAAGAATTTGATTTTAATTCAAAAGTGTCATTCTCATTTAAAATGAATTTATGCATAGGAAGATGCGTAAAAGATTGATTTTAATTCAAAAGTGTCATTCTCATTTAAAATGAATTTATGCATAGGAAGATGCATAAAAGATTGATTTTATTTCGAAAGTGTTATTCTCCTAAAAATAGAATATATGCATGCGTAAAGAAATCTTATATCAAACATAAGAATTCTTTTGTATTCTATAAATAGATATTGAGATGTGATAGGATGAGTTAAGAGTTATATGAGATGTGATAAGATTGAGTATGGGATGAGTGGATGTGGATGTATGGATGTGAATGTGGATGTGTATGTATGGATGTATACATGTAGATGTGGATGCATGAATGTGGATGTATGGATGTGAATGTGGATGTGGATGTGTATGCATGGATGTATGCATGTAGATGTGGATGCATGAATGTGGATGTATGGATGTGAATGTGGATGTGGATGTGTATGTATGAATGTATGCATGTAGATGTGGATGTATGAATGTGGATGTGGATGTATGGATGTGAATGTGGATGTGGATGTGTATGTATGAATGTATGCATGTAGATGTGGATGTATGAATGTGGATGTGGATGTATGGATGTGAATGTGGATGTGGATGTGGATATATGGATGTGAATGTGGATGTGTATGTATGGATGTATGCATGTAGATGTGGATGCATGAATGTGGATGTATGGATGTGAATGTGGATGTGTATGTATGGATGTATGCATGTAGATGTGGATGTATGCATATAGATGTGGATGTATGGATGTGAATGTGCATGTAGATGTGGATGTATGGATGAGGATGCATGAATGAGCATGTAGATGTGGATATATGAATGTGGATGTGGATGTATGCATGTAGATGTGAATGTATGCATATAAATGTGGATGTATGGATGTGAATGTACATGTAGATTGGGATAATGTGGAAAATTGAGAGTTAATATAGAAATTGTATTTGTAAATGGCTGTTTTATGTCAAGAATGCTGGGGAAGCATTTTGACCATCTTGTGATTAAGGTCGTGGAGACCTAACTGATAAAGTTGCAACTGCTGACGGAGAGTCAATGGAGGATGTCTTGCGTAGCAAAGTCGGCCGAGGTCTTGACCAGCCTCGGTTCAATTAAAATGGTGAGCTTCCGGTACGGTGGATGAGGAACTAAGGAAGCAGCCTATGAGTGAAGCGCTAGGTCACCTGCGAAGGATCCTAGAAGGTGCTAACCATACGGTGCTCGGGCTCTGGGTCGCCAAGGATACCCACACGTGCATCGAGGAAGATATTGGAACAAGGAGTAAGAGTTGTTTTCTGAAACCGGGCATGGATCTGGTTGATTGACCTTGCTCGTCTTCAATGGATGAGTCCATGGCATCTTGCTGATCTTCAACAACGGGGTTCCATCTTGATTTTTATAAGTGATTATATTGCCGAGTATTATGGGCTAGGAACTATTGAAAAGGCCCTTGAGTGGATAGGTGGTGTCCAGAATGCTCATGAGATTACTGGTCGAAAGGATTAATGTGGGCTGAGGCTAAGCTATTGGAGAAGTTCATGAGCAGAGGAGTGGCTTTGATACCATGTCAAAAGATTGGACATGAATGAGGCCTCAAGCATGCATAGCTATGGTGTGCTCAATCCTAATCATATGATTAAGAAATACTAATCCTATGGTGGATGTAGCATAATTAACAATATCGTGAAACTCCTAATGACTTAATCAAGCTTGACTCAAGCATAATTAGGTTACAAGATGGAAACTTGTACTCATAGAGAGCTGCTTATGTTCATTTCTTGGAAATGACCCTTTTTATATGAGGAGGGTACACCTCTTACAAATATGCTCATGTGTGATAATGTCCAAGTGTGATGTGGTTGCATGCTCTTGATCTTGGTCCTCTACTCATACTTTGTCCTCAATGGCACCACAAATTTCAACAGCCAAGATGGAGGATATAAAGGTACACGAGAATTTGCAGGTACACAGGAAAGTTTTATTATAGGTTGGAGGAAGGGCTCCCATTGGCTGTGGAGTAGCTTGTCCATCCCTATAGGTAGCCAGAGTTGGCTACCCATGGCATGCAAAAGCGGCGACACAACATGGCACTCCAAGTTGGAGAGATAGACCCTACACATGCTTTGATTGTGTGTAAAATGCAAGTGCTCACCCAACTGTTTTTTCCTCTATTCATTGGTTTGCGCCATGACTCAATTTATGCTTTGGTTGTGTGTAAAATGTAAGCGTGTGCAGAGCTATTTTGTCCTCTATTCATTCGTTCGCATCGTGACTCCTTTGGCGAGCACCCTTGGTGTGTACCAAGCCTCGTATTGAAGATCAATAGACAAAAGATGCTACATGAAAAAAGCCTTTGCAAGAAGATGAAAGTCACACAAAACCTTTAGCATTCAAGGTTGGATTCTTCAATTGAATATTTTTCCAGAGGGACGTGTTATTGTGTATCTATGGAGAAGTGCTCCTTTGGATCCTCCTCATCATCATCAATGTCCAAGGAGATATGTGATTGTTTTGGCTCCTAGGTAGGTCTTTGTTGTCTTTTCCTTGTTCATCACTCATCGCAACACCATTGCCATCTCTATAGTATCTAAAGCCAACATTATTTGAAAAGAAAATATCATGAATGTCTAAGGCTCTAAGCATTGAGTAATATACGACCCGGTCTTTCATGCCTTTGTAGATTGAAACATCTCTTTTCTTGTCCATATGCATAATCCCATTCCCTATATTGGGAATAATCCAATTGGTCTATTCAAGGCTCACACCAAGCCTATTTGTGGTATGTAGTTGTCCATGTACACATATGCATGGTCAAATAGATTGTTGACAAACAATAATTAAACTTTATTTTTCACGTCACCTTGCTCATATAGTGTGCATATTACTCATGACCACATATTTAGGCTAGCCACATGTTCATTAATTAATCAAGCCCTATCGGGCTTGATTAATTAGTGAACATAATAATGTGAACTTGTATAGGGATCATGTGGCTGATCAAACCTTTCCTGTTGAATTAGTCTTTTGAATGCACATGCAAATCAATGATAGGCATATGACTACCATCCACATCACCGATAACATACGGAATGCCACATAATCCCTCTGCGCTAAGGTAGCATCCTTTCAGGAGATGGCCACTTTGTGTTTAAGTTATGCAAGCTAGAATTCTCCATAGCTTCATAGAAAGCTATGACTATTTTTTGTGCAGAGGATGTAGAGAACCACTTGTAAGTTAGAGCTAGTGGCTAGACAATGCAATGCCACACAAACACGCTTCTCCACAGCGATGGCTTTTTTGCAGTTGGTGTTTACACAGCTTTGCAAGAATGGAGCTAGCCTTGCACACAAGAGGTGGTTATTAAACTCACCACCTATCCACTCAGGGGCCTTTTCAATAGTTCCTAGCCCATAATACTCGGCAATATAATCACTTATAAAAATCAAGATGGAACCTCCGTTGAAGATCAGCAAGATCAACCAACAGATCCATATAAAGAGCCATGGACTCATCCATTGAAGACGAGCAAGGTCAATCAACCAGATCCATGCCTGGTTTCAGAAAACAACTCTTACTCCTTGTTCCAATATCTTCCTCGACGCACGTGTGGGTATCCTTGGCGACCCAGAGCCCGAGCACCGTATGGTCAGCACCCTCTAGGATCCTTCGTAGGTGACCTAGCGCTTCACTCATAGGCCGCTTCCTTGGTCCCTCATCCACCGTATCGGAAGCTCACCATTTTAATCGAACCGAGGCTAGTCAAGACCTCGGCCGACTTTGCTACGCAAGACGTCCTCCATTGACTCTCCGTCTCAGCAGTTGCAACTTTATCAGTTAGGTCTCCACGACCTTAATCACAAGACGGTCAAAATGCTTCCCCAGCATTCTTGACATAAAACAGCCATTTACAAATACAAGAATGCTTCCCCAGCATTCTTGACATAAAACAGCCATTTACAAATACAATTTCTATATTAACTCTCATTTTTCCACATTATCCCAATCTACATGTACATTCACATCCATACATCCACATTTATATGCATACATTCACATCTACATGCATACATCCACATCCACATCTACATGCTCATTCATGCATCCTCATCCATACATCCACATCTACATGCACATTCACATCCATACATCCACATCTATATGCATACATCCACATCTACATGCATACATCCATACATACACATCCACATTCACATCCATACATCCACATCCACATCCACATTCACATCCATACATCCACATTCACATCTACATGCATACATCCATACATACACATCCATACATCCACATTCACATCTACATGCATACATCCATACATACACATCCACATTCACATCCATACATCCACATTCACATCTGCATGCATACATCCATACATACACATCCACATCCACATTCACATCCATACATCCACATTCATGCATCCACATCTACATGCATACATCCATGCATACACATCCACATCCACATTCATATCCATACATCCACATTCATGCATCCACATCTACATGTATACATCCATACATACACATCCACTCATCCCATACTCAATCTTATCACATCTCATATAACTCTTAACTCATCCTATCACATCTCAATATCTATTTATAAAATACAGAGAATTCTTATATTTGATATAAGATTTCTTTACGCATGCATATATTCTATTTTTAGGAGAATAACACTTTCGAAATAAAATCAATCTTTTATGCATCTTCCTATGCATAAATTCATTTTAAATGAGAATGACACTTTTGAATTAAAATCAATCTTTTATGCATCTTCCTATGCATAAATTCATTTTAAATGAGAATGACACTTTTGAATTAAAATCAAATTCTTTATGCATCTATCCATGCATAAATCCAATTTAGTAGGAATTACACTTTTAGAATAAAAGAATTTCTCTTATGCATCTTCCTATGCATAAATTCATTTTAAATGAGAATGACACTTTTGAATTCAAATCAATCTTTTACGCATCTTCCTATGCATAAATTCATTTTAAATGAGAATGACACTTGAATTCAAATCAAATTCTTTATGCATCTATCCATGCATAAATCCAATTTAGTAGAAATTATATTTTTAGAATAAAAGAATTTCTCTTATGCATCTTATTTATGCATAAAATCCATTTATGATGAAAATCACACTCTTAATATAAAAATTATATCCTTTAAGAATATGTTTATGCATACAATTCTTTTATGATAAAAATCATTCTTTTAATATAAAATTTTTTCCTTTATGCATACAATTCATTTATGATGAAAAATCATTCTTTTAATAAAAGAATTTCTCTTATGCATCTTAATTATGCATAACATAAAAATCAATTTCTTCATGATTATAATAAAATTCTTTTAATTAATCTAGGATGATAATTCCTAGAATATGGTAGGAAATCCTCTTTTCATGCTTTGAATGAAATTATTTTATGAGTATTTTTTATAAAAATTTTGCCATAGCTCCACTACTATGACTGATAAATCTCAATTATTTTAAAAGATAAAGCTTATCATTAAATGAATGATTAGAATGATCCCTAATTGGATCATTAACCCATAATGGATTGAATCATCAATATTCATGAAATACATAAACTAAAAGCATAGAGAAAGCCATTAATTTGGTCATAAGCATAGATTAATCTTGGATTAAGAAAAAGCTTTATGAAAAGCTTCATTTGGATTGAGAATAGGTCATGAGTATGACCATTTCTTGAGTGAGAGAGAGAAATTACATAAAAACCATTAGAATTAAGTATAAATAGAAATTTATGTAATTCTTTACTAACATTTATTAATTACTTCTATAGCATTATCATTCATCAATTAACTTCAATAGCATTCATCAATTTATGTAATTCTTTACTACCATTCATCAATTAACTTCAATAGCATTCAAAAGCCATTCCAATTAAGCTTCTCAAGCTTGAGAGGGGTTGAGAAGAGAGAAACATTGAGAAATTATAGAAAAGATCAAAATTCACCATTTACCTTACAAATTGCTTGATTCTTTGTTCACGGTAGAGGCCCCCAACCAATCAATTGGTTTAGTATGTTGATGGAGCCACCAATGGGGATTGAAGAAAGAGGGAAGCTCCAATTTCTTACAAATTGGAGAGAATTTTAGAGAATAGTAAATATTAGCATTATTTCAGCATAGTTCTAGAATAGTAAAATTCTCCTCCTTTTTTTCAAAGGACTCATGTTCTATTTATAGGAGAGGGAGGCTCTAACCAAGGCTAATATATTTCTAGAATTTTCCAGATTTAGTTTGGTTGAATTTGGACTAGATTTGGACCTAGTTTGGTTACTTTTTGATTCAGTTTGGTTCCTTTTTTATTTGGTTTGGTTCAAGAGAGAGGAGAGATAAAAATATCACATTATTTTTGAGTTTAAAACTCATTCAAGCATGTGAATTATGCACCTCCTTTAAGGGACTCCCCTTCCTTACATATGTGTCAAAATGGAATCATTATACCCAATATATCTCATTTTTTTTAGTAATACTCATAGTTTCTTACTAATAAACCTTGTACATAGTCAATTCTTTATCTTCTGTGAGTATTTACTTCTAAATATCTCCCCTTTTTAACTATTAGCCTTGTCCTTATTCAACTCTTCCTGTTATGTGAGTATTTACTTCTAAATATATCCCTTTTTAAACTATTAGCCTTGTCCTTATTCAACTCTTCCTGTTATGTGAGTATTTACTTCTAAATATCTCCCTTTTTTAACTATTAGCCTTGTCCTTATTCAACTCTTCATCTTATGTGAGTATTTACTTCTAAATATCTCCCTTTTTTAACTATTAGCCCTGTCCTTATTCAACTCTTCATCTTATGTGAGCATTTATTCATTTTTGGATAATTTCTTTTACAAATTGGATTTATCTGCTCCCCACACATGGATTGATCTTATTGGCCCATAGGAACCTTAATTGGACCATAATCCAAAGATTTCTAAAAATCTAGACCCTTAGGCTAACGTCCTTTATACCCATTTCCAATTAATTCCAATTGCACATTGGGAAAGTTCTTTTTGAATTTCTGTTGCAGGGGAATTCATTTTAATAAGATGAGATATTTTTCTATCTAAAAATATTAAAAATCTGAATATTCTCTCTCTAAAATATTTTCTCTCTCTAGGTTAAAACAGTTAGAAACAAGATCTTTTATATTTCTGAAGAGGGATTTAATTACACGGAAAGATGCTAGACATCTTGAGAGGCTGGGGAGGAATCTTACATATTTAGGCTAGCCACATGTTCATTAATTAATCAAACCCTATCGGGCTTGATTAATTAGTGAACACAATGATGTGAACTTGTATAGGGATCATGTGGGGCTGATCAAACCTTTCCTATTGAATTAGTCTTTCGAATGTACATGCAAAGCAATGATAGGCACATGACTACCATCCACATCATCGATAACCTATGGAATGCCACATATAGCCTCCAATCCCTCTGCCAAGGTAGCATCCTTTCAGGAGATAGCTACTTTATGTTTAAGTTGTGCAAGCTAGAATTCTCCATAGCCTCATAGAAAGCTATCACTATTTTTTGTACAGAGGATGTAGAGAACCACTTGTAAGTTAGAGCGAGTGGCTAGACAGTGCAATGCCACACAAACACGCTTCTCCACAGCGATGGCTTTTTTGCAGTTAGTGTCTCCACCACAGCTTTGCAAGAATGGAGCTAGCCTTGAACACAAGAGGTGGTAGGTATCTTTGCTCAATCTCATCCTCTTTTTGAATATCCCATCTGAATACCTACCAAGCAAGTATCTTTCCATGAATCCCTATGGTCTACAGTAAGCCCCCAATAGGACCTACACTCGTGGCGTCGACGAAAGCAATTCGGGCTTTGCATGCCAATATTGCACGAGCCATGCACTGACTAAAAAGTGTCATCCAATGTGTGATTGCCTCAATTGCATCATAGCACCACTCACTTAATTCTATCTTAGTATTCATGGCTATGAGAATTGCAATAGTGCCAAACACAATGAGCATTGATTCTTTCATCACTTGAACCCAATGAATGAAATGACATCAGATTGAGGCTTTACATGTTAAAGGCTACCCATTATTAGAAAAGTATGATCGACATTGTTAAAGGCTACCCATTATTAGAAAAGTATGATCGACATATGTAACAAGTGTGAGACAAATGAGGTAAAACTTAACACCTTCATATTGAATGACAAGCTTCAAGTGCAGCAGGACTAAAATGAAGTACAACAAGAAAATGTCATGTTAATCACTACATGAAAGTACAATAACATAGCTTCCTTGCAACTCAAGGCTTCTGAAAACTCTTCAAGACATCCATAAGACCAATGAAGGCCGTTGTAAGGTTTCCCAACATCACATGTTTTTGAGTTTCTAGAGCCTTGCGGTCTACATCTGACTCCTTTTGATGGATTGCCATCATTTTTTATGTGCTCGCCATGTCTAGAAGGCTGTCCTCAATGTTCTTGTCCTTGCAAGAACCTTGGGCAGACACCTCATTCAAGACTGCCTCTTTTACAATCCTATGATTCAGCGGCATCATCTTCCACATAAGAAACTCCACTACCTCCACCCACACCACTCCCTCCTATTGTTGCAGGAGCATGGTTGTAGCTTATGACATTCACACATCCATGCATATGCTCGTCCACAGTGTCA
Source organism: Cibotium barometz (assembly GCF_041138505.1). NCBI lineage: Eukaryota > Viridiplantae > Streptophyta > Polypodiopsida > Cyatheales > Cibotiaceae > Cibotium > Cibotium barometz. The sequence goes on from NC_141078.1 coordinate 20,970,739, forward strand.
AACCATTGGTGGCAAGTGACCTTTTGATCATTTCTTGAGATTGAATTGTGTGCCTTATCCTTCTTCTTGTACTCAGAGTTGTACACACGGCCCCATCCCTTTGCGACAACTTTCATTGTCTTTATCACATTCTAGGAAAAGAGAAGCAAGTTGTGTTGCAACTTTTGACTAAAGGTCCACTCCCTGCTTCTTCAGAGTTTTTCCAAATTCATCAACCACCATGGATCCATGAATGTGGATGAATTGTGCCACCCACCACGGCTCTTTCCCTAGTTGTCTGCTCATCCACACAAGTGCTATTGGTAGCACCCTTTTTTGTCTTCTTTATATTGCCTTTCTCCTATGTCTTGAATCCCTCCAAGCTAGCATCTATAGCTTTCATGTATCTCCTCTTTGTTGGCTTTTTCTGAGGCACTAATGGGTGGCTACCCACTTTCCTCAATTGCATTCTGGCATGCTATCCTTGATGGCATAATCGAGAGGTTGTATGACTTGATGGGCTAGTGTCGTAGGCAAACCTGGCCTTTGCTATATGACCAAAATGAGAAAGGAGATCCCATTCTCAGTCCACCAGTTAACATGCTGTGAAATTGAGTGATTGGATGGGAGGATGCACATGGAATGAATGTCCATTGTGAGAAGACACCGTACTTGGCATTGCAATAGTTTGGAATTTGAGACTCCTACGTGCCTACATAGAATGTTGGCTATGGGAATGGGGTGAGTATTGTGTGTAGCAATCAGTGTCATGAAGTTCTTCTTCAGAGTCCATCTTGTATGTTGTAAATTATATAAGCACGTCAATAAAATTAGTTCATTAGAATGCTTTTCTTTATGGACATGAAAAACCAATCTTACAATTGCAATACAACCTATTGAGAGAGAGAGAGAGAGAGAGAGAGAGAGAGAGAGAGAGAGAACATGGTCTCAACAAATCGTTCAGACAACAGTTGCCAACCATTCTGTTCGACAAGAAGTTTGCAGCCTCCAGTCAAGAAAATCAGTGAGTCTCACACGTTTGCAGTAATCAAGTCTTTTTGTGTATCTACGGAGTGTAAATCAAAGCTAATTTGTATGTTTATGATGGTAGGCTAAATGTAGAGAAGGCAGATGCATCTATCACTTCACAACGTTGATATTACAGAATCAATGCCCTAAGGATTTCAAAACTATAGGAGTGGTGTCAATACAAATGGACTTTGCTTGATTTATGTTGGGACGAATGATTGTTTTGAACCTACCTAGACAACTAGCTAGTTTTCAACACAAAGATGTACTTTTTCATGTATCTTTGTAGGCACCGATGTTATTTGAGGTGTCTATCCTATATAGCTAATAGAGGCCACTATTAGTGACAACTTGTAATCACGTTGTTTATTTGTTGTTATGCTATGAAGTGGTTGGGTTTCAGAGACTACTTCAAGAATTAACAAGTCAATAAAATTATTTTATAAGAACGTATTTCTTTATAGAAATTTCAACAGCAACATGTTCCTTTATGAACATGAAAAGAAACCCAATTTTACAATTTCAATGTAACCTACTGAGAGAGAGAGAGCGAGAGAGAGAGAGAGAGAGAGAGAGAGAGAGAGAGAGAGAGAGAGAGAGAGAGAGAGAGAGAGAGAGAGATCTGCCCAACAAATATAAATTGATTGAGGTCATGCTCAGTTCATGGTGTTGTAGTAGCCCGTAAGATTCTTGTTACCTCCACAAACCAAAATCTAGGAACCAAATACTAACATGCATGGGAATACTTCATCTAGACTTTGACATAAAGGAGTACAAAACATTAATTGGTGCATTAATATGCATAAAGAAGTCGACAAGATCCAACAACAACAGAGTAGGTTGAAAACTACATCAGGCTCAAAGAAGGTACTTGTATTAGGGTTGCAGCTGATAGAAGGTGCGGATCACACTCCAACAAACCAGGACCACAGGTGCGCAAGCTAGTGTCAAAATATTGGACATGAATCCTCAAGCATACATAGCTGTGGTGTGCTCAATCCTAATTGTGTGATTAAGAAATACTAATCTTATGGTGGGTTGGGGCTAATTAACAACATAATGAAACTCCTAATGACTTAACCAAGCTTGAGTCACGCACAATTAGGTTATAAGATGGAAACTTCTACTCATAGAGTGGCTTGAGAGTTGCTTGCGTTCATTGCTTGGAAATAACCCTTTTTATATGAGGAGGGTAAACCTCTTACAAATATGCTCATGTGGGATGATGTCCAAGTGTGATGTGGTTGCATCCTCTTGATCCTGGTCCTCTACTCATACCTTTCCCACAATGGCACCACAAATTTCAACAACCCCCTTGGTGCCATGATGTATAGGCTACTACAAGGTGGTTGAATGTGTATTACAAAAGATCCATCACTTCCCCTTAGTACAACATGCTACTCAAGCTTCAGGTATAATTCTCAAATGTTGGTTCAAGTAGATTCTTTAGAGTGGTTACAAGTGCACCATATTCCTCTGGCATGCTTTTTATGAGTATTGCAGGTGCATATTTATCTCTAATCTTAACATCTATTCCATCTAACTGGGTCATGATGCTTTCATTTTACTGAGACAAATTGAGCCAAAGACTTATTAAAGTTCATTTGTAGACCATAGAATTCAATCTTTAAGTGAATTTCCTGGTTCTTTGCCTTAGCTCCAAACACGAGATTCAATGTATCCCATGCATCCTTTGCAGCGTGTTCCTTAGAGTGGATGTGATGAATACAACGAGGTGTAAACCAATAAGTGACAATGATTGCTCATCTTTTTCAACCCACCCTTCAATCGGTTTATCCGGCACATTTTTCTTAATGATTTTTCATAATTTCTTATGCATTAGAGGGTACTTCATCTGTGGAAGGTGTGGAACCCTTCCCCATTGAACTTCTCAACATTTGTGATAGTGCCTGACACCATTGCAAAGGTCTTACTAGAGTTTGACTCTTGGTAGTGTCTAATTGCTTGGTAAAATTGAATATGCTCAAAAGGCTTCCTATCGTTAATGACCCAAATGCCAAATGAGAGATTTGACACTCAAACAAGGATAATAAAACCTGAGGAATTCAATTTTAACATTTAATTAGGCCAAAATTTTTTAATTATCCTCTTAATTATAGTGATTAGAGGTAAAAATAGTGATAAAAAACAACATCAAACTTTGGAGGTCAAAATTGAGCAAATGCAAAAGCTTTTGATGGGGCTTTGTTGATAGCCTTAGAACCCTTGATGAGAATCCCAAGGGAAAGAAATAGCTCAAAGTCACCCAAATTTGGTGGATTTGTGCTTGTTTCTAGCGCCTGTGCACATCCACGTCTCCCGAGTCATGTAGTATGCCAAAGTACTTGATACTTGAGCTGTTTAGTCCTTGTAGGAGTGTCTAACGAGTCATGTAGTATGCCAAAGTACTTGATACTTGAGCTGTTTAGTCCTTGTAGGAGTGTCTAACGAGCCCTATGAGGGCTTGATCCAATGTTGACTACATCATGTAACAAATGGAGCGTTTCTACAGTCGGTGAAAATGAGGAGATTTATGAGAAATTAAGCCAATAGAATAGCAATGAGGTCAACAAGATATATCTAAGAGGAATTGATCAATAGTGAAGAAGATGTGGAGAATCAAGCTATGAAAATTTTGTCCACAAGTGGGAGCTATGGATAAGATGCTGGAAAAATTGAGAATTGGTTTAATAAACATGAGATTACCGGTGGTGGAAAGGATTACTGTGGGCTGAGGCTAGGGCTGAGTCTAAGCTAATGGAGAAGTTCATGAGAAAAGGAGTGGCTCTGATACCATGTCAAAAGATCGGACATGAATGAGGCCTCAAGCATGCATAGCTATGGTGTGCTCAATCCTAATCATATGATTAAGAAATACTAATCCTATGGTGGATGTAGCATAATTAACAACATCATGAAACTCCTAATGACTTAATCAAGCTTGACTTAAGCATAATTAGGTTACAAGATGGAAACTTGTAACCTAATTAATCAAGCTTGACTCAAGCATAATTAGGTTACAAGATGGAAACTTGTACTCATAGAGAGCTTCTTATGTTCATTGCTTGGAAATGACCCTTTTTATATGACCCTTTTTATAAATATGCTCATGTGTGATAATGTCCAAGTGTGATGTGGTTGCATGCACTTGATCTTGGTCCTCTACTCATACTTTGTCCTCAATGGCACCACAAATTTCTGTTGAGATTCAAGCTTGATGTCAGTGTGAGCCAGCTATGCTATGTGCTGGCAGATTAGGTAGGAACATGTGTGAGACATAAATGACCGCGTGTCCAGCTGGTCATAGTGTGTGGACATTAGCTAGGGTTAGTAGAGTGTGGACACAACTCATTTGTGTGTTGTGGGATTATGGATTAGTGCATTATGCTGTGTGTGAGAGGGGACATGGCTTCCCTCTATGGTTAGGGTTTGTAATATACATTAGGGTTTGCTCCTGTGTGTGTGTCTCCTCCTCCTCTACCGTTCTTTCAACATGGTATCAGAGCCTTGTGCTGTTTATTAGGGTTTATAAGTGAGTGAGTGAAGAGGGAGAAGAAGAAGCTGTGAAAAGAAGCTGTGAAGCTGGCCATTGGAGCTGTGAAGCTTGGAGCACACCAAATACTATCAAATCTGAAAGCTTGGCCTACCGGGTAAGGTCCTCTAAACATCCTTGAGCGGATTGCAGGTGAAACAGGCAAAAGCAAAGCAAAATAGAGCAAATCAAAGCAAAGAAAAATTCTGGTTTTTGAAGCTTTCCATTAAAGCTTGGGAACATTGATGTATGGTGGAAATACGTGTGATTCTGGCAAAAGAGATATGTATTTGACAAAGAGGGATGTATTAGCAACCCATGTGCAAGCCTTGAACAATTTTTGGAGCAATTTACATGCATTTGATTGAGTGAAATTACTGGTTTTTTGGAGCTCTCACAAAACAGAGAAGAGGAAGCCCAAAATTGATGCATTTGGAGTGAGATTTTGGCAAAAATTGAACCATTGGTGGATTACACATATGCCTAGGTGTGTTGGGCACTCAAATACATCATCAAATAGCAAGATAATCACTCCCAAAGCCCTAATTTGCAGGCGGCGTAGCCAGACAAGAGAAAACAGAGCAGTTTTTGGCCATTTTGACTACGAGGAGATTGATTTCTCACTTGGTGCTTGATATCTTCCACAAATTCCTTAGCAATTGGATGATTTACACCTTGGAGAAGAGGGCTATGTGATTTGTTTGGTCAATGATGCTTAATTGAGCTGGGAATGAGCTGATTAAAACAGGCTGTCCACTGGTTGCAGAGAAACAGAGCATTTTTAATTGAGCAATTAATCTTTGGTGTTTTACAATTGGACAAATTCCTCTTACATGGAGTTGAAGGACACTATTGCTAAGCCAATGAATGCCTGGTTGCTCAATTTGGTGAAATATTGAAGAAATTAGAGTCAAATCATTACTGGTTTTTTTGGTTTTCCTGGTTTTTCCAAAAACAGAAAAAGGGGTTTTCAAAAATTGATAATTACACATGTCAGATGGAGTTGATACTCAACATTGAGGTTCATTAGGTGTTAATGCAAGTTGCCTATACTTGATTGCACCATTACATTGTGATTTGGAGCCTTGGAAGGCGTGTCAATTCAGGGTATCCCGCACTGAGTGAGTCAGTTCATCTTGGATGATTACAGGTTGATTTTCTACATCAAATTTGGAGTTTTTTGGCTATCTTGGAGTATCTGGAACATTCATTGGAGTGTGGTTGAGCTGAGGAAGGCTCATTTACAGATTTGAAGTGTGCGGAAGGTGTATGCATTGAGCAACATGTCGGACAATCCAGTTCAGATTGTTGGTGGAAAGCTGGATAGGAAGAACTTCCAGGCATGGAAGTACAGGATAAAGAGTTTCTTGAAAGGAAAAGGATTTTGGAATCTCATTACAGGTGCTGAGCCAGAGCCTGAGCTACCTCGGCAACCTACACAGCAGCAGCTTATTGCTCATAAGCAATGGTCAGAGAGAGCATTCAAAGTGCTGCATTATTTGTCTATATGCATTTCTGATGCTATGCTCATACACATTCAGGATGCTGAGAATCCCAAAGATGCATGGGATACTTTGGTCAAGATGTTTGATACAGATACGAGTGCTCGCAAGTCTCAATTGCGATAGCAGATACACAATGTGAAAAGGAATAAAAGGAGCATACATGATTATGTGCAAGAAATCAAGAAGTTTGCAGATGCTTTGGCCACAATAAATGCCCCCATGCCTGATGATGATTTGGTGGATATTACCTTGCGTGGTCTTGGCAAGGAATACAAATCCTTTGATACATCTATCTCAGTGAGGAGTACAGGTCTACCCGACTTCGATGAGTTGGTTTCACTCTTATTGTTTGAGGAAATCAAGCTCAGTGATTCATTTCTGGATGCATCTACTAGCCATGATGATGGCAGAAATCAGGCTTTCTACTCGCAGAGAGGCTTTAGAGGCAGGGGGAGATTTGCATCACGTGGACGTGGTGGTAATGGTCGTGGATGGCAGGATAGGCCTCCACAACAGAATTTTCAGCCTTCATATGGTGCTCGAGGTGGTCGTGGATATGCACCTCAGCGAGGTAGAGGTACCCCCCGCCGTGGTCGAGGACGTTGGCAAGGCCAACAAAATTGTATGCAAGATGTGGAATGCCATTATTGTGGCAAATATGGTCATATGGCGAGAGATTGTTTCCGCAAACAGAATGATTTGAGAGGGGGAAGAGCACAACGTGGTGGTCATTCATTATGGTGGAAACTATGCACAACATGGTGGTAACTATGCATCAAGTAGCAATGATGGAACTACAAATCATTTGTTTGCCATGAAGCATGTTATGGGTTCTATGACAACAAATGCTGAGAATGATGATACATGGTATATGGACTCAGGAGCATCAAACCATATGACATGTCATGGTGAATGGTTTGAGCACATGAAGCCAATGGATGTCAAAGGCTATGTGGAAACAGGTGATGATACCCAGCATGTCATTACACATGTTGGAAGTGTACCATTGGTCATGCATAATGGTCAGACAAAGTCTATGCCAGATGTGCTATATGTGCCTTCGATCACTAAAAGCTTGGCCTCAGTTGGTCAAATGGTGGAACAGGGATTACAGGTTTGCTTCAATGAGCATGGATGCTTCGTTGAAGATTTCAAACATGGATGTAGAGTGATTGCTAAAGGCAAGAAAGAAGGAAGATTGTTTAAGCTGGATGCTGGAATTCCTGAGCTAAAATCAGCCATGTTCTCAAAGAGCAGGAATGTGGTACAGGATATTGATATGTGGCATAAGAGGATTGGACATGTCAATATACAGAGATTAAAGAACATGCAAACAAGAGGCATTGTCAATGGATTGCCTAGGTTCAAATATGATGGACATATGCATGTTTGTGAAGCCTGTCAGTTTGGGAAGCAGGCAAGGTTGAGGTTTCCTAGAGAAGGAAATATGAGTAACAGGCCACTTGAGATCGTACATAGTGATGTATGGGGTCCTACACAAAACCCATCTATCAAAGGCAGTTTATACTATGTTACATTCATTGATGACTTTAGCAGGATGACATGGATATACTTTCTCAAAGAGAAGAGTGAAGTGTTGGAAAAATTCATGGATTTCAAAGCTTTTGCAGAAAAGCAGTATGGCTGTTGGATTAAATGTCTGAGGACAGATGGAGGTGGTGAATACACCTCAAAAGCTTTTGAGCATTTCTTGAGGAAGCATGGAATAAGAAGACAATTGACTTGCAGGTATACACCTCAGCAGAATGGTGTGGCTAAGAGAAAGAATAGAGTCATATGTGAAGTGGCAAGGGCAATGCTTAATGAAAAGAGCATGCCAGATTACTATTGGGCAGAAGCATGTGCTACTGCAGTATATATATTGAACAAAACACCTACAGTAGCCATTCATGGAAGCACGCCAGAGATGCGGCTCACAGGTTACAGGCCAGACATTGGACATCTTAAAGTTTTTGGATGCATAGCTTATGTGCATGTGCCTGATGAAAGAAGAAGGAAGTTGGATCCTAAGGCAGAGAAATGTATATTTGTTGGATATGCACAGGATCGAAAGGCCTACAAGTGTTATAATCCACAAACTAGACAAGTGGTCATCTCACGTGATGTGGTCTTTGATGAGCTTGCTAGTTGGTATAAAGCAAAAGATGAGGGTGTTATTGAGTCACTTGAGGCTGATGTGCCTATGAACTTGCCATCACAAGCAAGTTCTAGTTCTACTACTATGTCTGGGCCAGCAGCAGAAGCTGAGAGTAGCAGTGTACGTCCATGGTCAGGACGTTTGAGGCATGAGAGTGTAAGCACTGGGAGTAGTGCTATGGACAAAGGCAAAAAGAAAGTCGAAGGAATTGGAATCACAGGTTATGAGTCATCTAGTTCTGAGAGTTTGGATGAGGAGCTTGGCATACCTGTTTTACGCACACCTGGTGCTAGACAGGACAGATATGTGCCACCACATGCTAGAGTTACAGGTGTACAGAGTGACCCGCAGGCATTGCGGAGATCCCAGAGAGTCAGATATCCTGTTGACACATTGACATATAGAGATTTTGCTATGCACTATGCATATATGATATCTATGGTGAAGCATGTGGAACCTACATGCTATACAGAGGCTATTGGAGAGCATATATGGGAAAAAGCAATGGATGTGGAGATGGACGCATTGGTCCATAATGATACATGGGACTTGGTTGCACTACCAAAGGACAAGAATGTTATTGGATGTAAATGGGTTTACAAAGTAAAGTGCAAATCTGATGGTTCTATTGAGAGACATAAAGCAAGGTTGGTAGCAAAAGGTTATGCACAGACCCAAGGATTGGATTACGATGAGACGTTTAGTCCAGTGGCTAAGATGGGCACAGTGAGAGCAGTCATTGCTATGGCTGCAGCTAATGGCTGGGAAATGCATCAGATGGATGTAAAGAATGCATTTCTGAATGGAGATCTACAAGAAGAAGTATACATGGCATAGCGAGAAGGGTATGTACACCCTAGATATCCCACTCACGTATGCAGATTGAAAAAGGCATTGTATGGTCTAAAGCAAGCACCTCGTGCTTGGAGTGATAAGATGAGCAGATATCTTATCTCACTTGGTTTTCAGAATTCTACAACAGATTCTTCACTCTATGTGAAGAAGACACAGCATGGGATTGTTTTACTAGTCATCTATGTGGATGATTTGATTATCACAGGTGATCATAGTGCAGATGTGATGCATGTCAAGAAAGCTTTGAGTGGGCAATTTGACATGAAAGATCTTGGTGAGTTGAGATACTTCCTTGGCATTGAAGTGGTGAAAGATCATGCAGGTACTTGGTTAGTACAACGCCAATATGCATTGGATATGTTGGCAAAGTATGGCATGACAGGGTGTAAGCCTATGAGTACACCATTGGAGCAAAATGTGAAGTTGCAGGCTGATTATGGTGAGGAATTGGATGATCCTTCTATGTACAGGAAGATGGTTGGTAGTCTCATATATATGACTATCACACGCCCGAATTTGAGTTATGCTGTGGGGCTAGTTAGCCAGTTTATGCAAAGCCCCAGGAAACCACATTTGGATGCAGTGAGACGCATCATGAGATATGTGAAAACCACAGCACATTATGGTTTATTCTATGAGAGTGGTAAAAGCTTGGACATACATGGCTACACAGATGCTGATTGGGCAGGTAGCGCATATGACAGGAGGTCTACTAGTGGATATGCTTTTACACTGGGAAGTGCGTGGTGAGTTGGAGTAGCAAAAAGCAACCTACAGTTGCTTTATCCAGTACAGAGGCTGAGTACAGTGCAGCCATTGCTACGTGTGAGGCTATATGGTTAAAGAGTCTCTTGGCAGATTTATGTGAGCCTCTTGATGGGAAAGTTGTCATTCATTGTGACAACATGAGCAGTATACAGTTGGCAAAGAATCCAGTGTTTCATGCGAGGACCAAACACATAGAGGTCCATTATCACTTTGTCAAAGAGAAGGTGCTGGATGGTACAGTTGATCTTCACTATGTGAAGACTGATGAGCAAGTGGCAGACATCTTTACGAAGCCACTTAGTAGGGAGAAGTTTGAGTACTTCCGGACTATGTTGAGTACATGGGATGAGCTTGAGGGGGAGTGTTGAGAGTCTTAATATTCCAAGCTCATCTACATCTTCATCGGCAGTACATCATGAGCTTGAGAGGGGCTGTTGAGATTCAAGCTTGATGTCAGTGTGAGCCAGCTATGCTATGTGCTGGCAGATTAGGTAGGAACATGTGTGAGACATAAATGACCGCGTGTCCAGCTGGTCATAGTGTGTGGACATTAGCTAGGGTTAGTAGAGTGTGGACACAACTCATTTGTGTGTTGTGTGGATTATGGATTAGTGCATTACGCTGTGTGTGAGAGGGGACATGGCTTCCCTCTATGGTTAGGGTTTGCAATATACATTAGGGTTTGCTCCTGTGTGTGTGTCTCCTCCTCCTCTACCGTTCTTTCAACAATTTCAACAGCCAAGATGGAGGATATAAAGGTACACGAGAATTTGCAGGTACACGGGAATGTTTTATTGTAGGTTGGAGGAAGGGCTCCCATTGGCTGTGGAGTAGCTTGTCCATCCCTAGGTAGCCAAAGTTGGCTACCCATGGCATGCAAAAGCGGCGACACAACATGGCACTCCAAGTTGGAGGTAGACTCTACACGTGCTTTTGATTGTGTGTAAAATGCAAGTGCTTGCCCAACTCTTTTTTCCTCTATTCATTGGTTTGCACCGTGACTCAATTTGTGCTTTGGTTGTGTGTAAAATGTAAGCGTGCGCAGAGCTATTTTGTCCTCTATTCATTCATTCGCACCATGACTCCTTTGGGGCTAGCACCCTCGGTGTGTACCAGGCCTCATATTGAAGATCAGTAGACAAAAGATGCTACATGAAAATAGCCTTTGCAAGAAGATGAAAGTTGCACAAAACCTTTAGCATTTAAGGTTGGATTTTTCAATTGAATATTTTTCCAGAGGGACGTGTTACTGTGTATCTATCGGAGAAGTGCTCCTTTGGATCCTCCTCGTCATCATCAATATCCGAGGAGATATGTGATTGTTTTGGCTCCCAGGTAGGTCATCTTTGTTGTCTTTTCCTTGTTCATCACTCATCATGACACCATTGCCATCTCTATAGTATCTAAAGCCAACATTATTTGAAAAGAAAATATCATGAATGTCTAAGGCTCTAAGCATTGAGTAATATACGGGTCTTTCATTTCTTTGTAGATTGAAACATCTCTTTTCTTGTCCATATGCATAATCCCATTCCCTATATTGGGAATAATCCAATTGGTCTATTCAAGGCTCACACCAAGCCTATTTGTGGTATGTAGTTGTCCATGTACACATATGCATGGTCAAATAGATTGTTGACAAACAAACTTTATTTTTCACGTCACCTTGCTCATATAGTGTGCATATTACTCATGACCACATATTTACGCTAGCCACATGTTCATTAATTAATCACATATTTATGCTAGCCACATGTTCATTAATCAAGCCCTATCGGGCTTGATTATTTAGTGAACACAATGATGTGAACTTGTATAGGGATCATGTGGCTGATCAAACCTTTCCTATTGAATTAGTATTTCGAATGCACATGCAAAGCAATGATAGGCACATGACTACCATCCACATCACCGATAACATACGGAAAGCCACATATAGCCTCGAATCCCTCTACCAAGGTAGCATCCTTTCAGGAGATGGCCACTTTATGTTTAAGTTGTGCAAGCCAGAATTCTCCATAGCCTCATAGAAGGCTATCACTATTTTTTGTGCAGAGGATGTAGAGAACCACTTGTAAGTTAGAGTTAGTGGCTAGACAGTGCAATGCCACACAAACACGCTTCTCCAAAGCGATGGCTCTTTTGCAGTTGGTGTCTGCACAGCTTTGCAAGAATGGAGCTAGCCTTGCACACAAGAGGTGGTAGGTATCTTTGCTCAATCTCATCCTCTTTTTGAACATCCCATCTGAATAACTACCAAGCAAGTATCCCTCCATGAATCCCTATGGTCTACAGTGAGCCCCCAATAGGACCTATGCTCGTGGCATCGACAGCAATCCGGGCTTTGCATGCCAATATTGCACGAGCCATGCACTGACTAAAAAATGTCATCCAATGTGTGATTGCCTCACTTGCATCATAGCACCACTCACTTAACTCTATCTTAGTAATCATGGCTATGAGAATTTTGCAATAGTGCCAAACACAATGAGCATTGATTATTTCATCACTTGGACCCAGTGAATGGAATGAAATCAGATTGTGGCTTTACATGTTAAAGACTACCCATTATTAGAAAAGTATGATCAACATATGTAACAAGTGTGAGACAAATGAGGTAAAACTTAACACCTTCATATTGAATGACAAGCTTCAAGCACAGCACGACCAAAATGAAGTACAACTAGCAGATGGCATGTTAATCACTACATGAAAGTACAATAACATAGCTTCCTTGCAACTCAAGGCTTCTAAAAACTCTTCAAGACATCCATAAGACCAGTCAAGGCCATTGTAAGGTTTCCCAACATCACAAGTTTTTGAGTTTCTAGAGACTTGCGGTCTACATCTGACTCCTTTTGATGGATTGCCATCATTTTTTATGTGCTCGCCATGTCCAGAAGGCTATCCTCAATGTTCTTGTCCTTGCAAGGACCTTGGGCAGACACCTCATTTAAGACCGCCTCTTTTGCGATTCTTCCACATTAGAAACTCCACTGCCTCCACCCACACCACTCCCTCCTATTGTTGCAGGAGCATGGTTGTAGCTTATGACATTCACACAACCATGCATATGCTCATCCACAGTGTCAAACCATTGTGGCAAAAGTGACCTTTTGATCATTTCTTGAAATCAAATTGTGTGCCTTATTTTTCTTGTACTCAGAGGTGTACACACGGCCCCATCCCTTTGCGACAACTTTCACTGTCTTTATCACATTCTAGGAAAAGCGAAGCAAGTTGTGTTGCAACTTTTGACTAAAGGTCCACTCCTTGCTTCAGAGTTTTCCCAAATTCATCAACCACCATGGATCCACATATTAAAACTCCATGATTCCAGCCTAACCCCATCCGGCCTATGGGTTAGCCACCACCCTACCACTGGAATCGGTGGAACCAAACAAGTACTCACCCACCCATAATTGAAATGCCTTTCTTAACTTTAGCTTTAGAAAACAGATACGCACACACTCCTCTTTAAAACTTTAATAAAAACAATCCATTGACAAACAAATTACTTATTACACATGTCATACTTCAAAATTTCTATTGAGTCTTTGTTTCTCACAAAACAGTATCACTCTAGACTCTCCGTTAAGACCAGCAAGTCAACAACAAGATCCAGTGATAGATTATAATAACATTGGTCTGTCATACAATATCTTCCTCGATATACGAATGGGTGTCCTCGATATACGAATGGGTGTCCTCGGCACCGTGAGCCCATGCATCGCCTGGTCAGAACCCTCCAGGATCCTCCTTAGGTGTCCTGGCACTTCACTCAGGGACCGCTTCATCGGCTCTCGTCCATCGTACTGAAAGCGCACCATTTTAACCATACCGAGGCTGGTCAAGACCTTGGCAGGCTTTGCCGCGTGAGCTGTCCCTCGAACACTCCCCGCCAGTTGTTGCAACCGAACTTCCCTTAGATAAACATATATGCCAAATGCTCCCTCCAGCATTCTGGCGTAAGACAATCTTTTAAGAAAACAGGGTTTCTATGCAAGTTTTGTTTTGATTTTTGTTTGAAAACCATGAATAATCTTAAATCCGTATCCCAATACTTCTAGATCCAGGTCTGAATTCTAAACAGAATTCCTCGAATTCTGTTAACTTGATCCTCAGATCAAAATCAAAAGTCTTAACTAGTTTCAGATTTGGTGGGTGTTTTGAGTGCATTTTTCCTGAATTGATCACATCGTCATTGACGAAGGGATTAGGTCTTGGTCAATAGTCTGAATCAGAGTTTGGGTGGTCTAGAAAGGTTCTTCCTAAACTATCTTTCTTGAAAGGTACTATTTCAATTTCTCTTTTTCTAAGTTTCATTCGATGAATATTTGCTTACAGATTTCTAAAACATGGATTTCTTAAAAGAAATAAAATAATCATTTATCTCGATCTCCGACTTCGATAGTTTAATTGAATTATCTCATTACCATCTTAGTGAATATGAAATGGTAGAATTTTCTCTCACATATTATCTACCTATTCATTTTTCTAATTTTTATGAAAATTAAAAGAAGATTAAAGAGAACCCTTATTTAATTATAAAGATTCTATATACATCTAATTATGCATAAAATCCAATTCTGATGAAAGTCACACTTTTATCATCATAAAAAAATTCATTTATGGTGAAAATCACTCTTTTAATAAAAATATCTTTTATGCACCCATTTATGTATAAAAACCATTTATGATGAAAATCACACTTTTAATATAAAAATATCTTTTATGCACCCATTTATGCATAAAAACCATTTATGGTGAAAGTACACTTTTATAATAAAAAAATTAATCTTTTATGCATACTTCTATGCATGAAAATCAAATATGATAAAAGTAACACTTTTATAATTAAAAAAATATTTTTTATGCATACTTCTATGCATGAAATTCAAATATGATAAAAGTAACACTTTTATAATAAAATAATAATCTTTTATGCATACTTCTATGCATGAAAATCAATTATGATAGAAGTAATACTTTTATAATAAAAAAATAATCTTTTATGTATACTTTTATGCATAAAAATCAAATATGATAAAAGTAACACTTTTATAATAAAAAATATCTTTTATGCATACTTCTATGCATGAAATTCAAATATGATAAAAGTAACACTTTTATAATAAAAAAATAATCTTTTAAGCATACTTTTATGCATAAAAATCAAATATGATAAAAGTAACACTTTTATAATTAAAAAAATCTTTTATGCATACTTCTATGCATGAAATTCAAATATGATAAAAGTAACACTTTTATAATTTTAAAAAAAATCTTTTAAGCATACTTTTATGCATAAAAATCAAATATGATAAAATTAACACTTCTATAATAAAAAAATATCTTTTATGCATACTTCTATGCATGAAATTCAAATATGATAAAAGTAACACTTTTATAATAAAAAAATAATCTTTTAAGCATACTTTTATGCATGAAAATCAATTATGATAGAAGTAATACTTGTAAAAAAAATCTTTTATGCATAAAAATCAAATATGATAAAAGTAACACTTTTATAATAAAAAAAAATCTTTTATGCATACTTCTATGCATGAAAATCAATTATGATAGAAGTAATACTTTTAAAAAATAATAATCTTTTATGCATAAAAATCAAATATGATACTTTTATAATAAAATAATAATATTTTATGCATACTTCTATGCATGAAAATCAATTATGATAGAAGTAACACTTTTATAATAAAAAAATATCTTTTATGCATACTTCTATGCATGAAATTCAAATATGATAAAAGTAACACTTTTATATAAAAAATCTTTTATGCATACTTTTATGCATAAAAATCAAATATACTGAAAGTAATACTTTTATAATAATACTAATTTTTTCTATACAAATAATCAAAATGCATCTTCTATGCATGAAAATGATACTTTAGAATATAGAAACCATAAGGATTACTCTTTTAGAATAATAAAAGATGAAATTTAATTCACTAATTTCTAAAAATTTCACCATAAACTCCTTTTTATGGCTGACCATTTTTCAATTTTTAAGTCTCTAAAATTAATTAAAAGTGCACCAAGAGTATTGAAATTATTCTAAAGTAAACATTTTTCTACTTATTCAAGACAAACATTATAAAAACTTAACTTTAATCATTAATCATTCACCTAGGATAGAGAATGGTTGGATTTACTAGAGAAGAGAGGGGAATGCCTTTTGCAAATGAGGCATAACATCACTTGCAATTTTAGAGAAGACAAAAAGCATAAAAAACCATAAAAACCATAGAAACCATAAAATAAATGGAAAAGAGAAGAATCACCAACTTACTAATGAATTTTGAGAGCTTTCCTTTGGCTTGATGGTTTGAGGGTTCAACTCTTGTTTGAGACAAGAGTGGCAACCAATCTTTTGGAAGAGGGAAGGTCAAAAACTAATGAATTATGAATACAATTCACTGTTTTTGGCACTTGGGAGAGACAGGGTAACAGTGCAAAACACTATTAAGTTTCAACAAAGGGGAGGGCTTCTATTTATAGGAAAAAGTGAGCTTCTAACCAAGCCAACTGATTCTAGAATTTTTCAGATCAGTTTGGTCAATTTTTGACCATTTTTAGGTCAGTTTTCTTCACTTTTTGGATCTAGTTAGAACAGGAGAGAGGAGAGATAAAAATATCCCATTATTTGGGAGTTTAAAACTCATTCAAGCATGTGAAATAGGTGCCTCCTTCATGAGGGGAATTCCCCCATGCAGAGGTGTCAAAAATGCATCATTTCACCTAAATATCTCTCTTTTTTTAACTATTAACCTTGTCCTTAGTCAACTCTTCATCTTATGTGAGTATTTTCTCATTTTTGGGAGATTTTTCTTTTATTTCTTCATTTATCTCCTCCCTACATTTGGATGAATCTTATTGGTCCATAGGAACCTTAATTTAAAATTTCGAAAAAATCTTCACCCCCAGGATAATGCCTCTTGAACAGATTATACTTAATTTCTAATGCACCTTCTGAAAATTTTTTTGAACTTTTGTTTCAAGGGAGATTATTTTAATAAGATGAGATATTTTTCTATCCAAAAATATTTAGAAACTGAATTATCACTCTCTAGAAGATTTTCTCTCTCTAGGCCAAAATTGGTAGAAACAAGATCTTTTATATTTGTGAAGAAGGATTTGATTACAGGGGAAGATGCTGGACATCTTGAGAGGCTGGGGAGGAATCTTACATTCTCTCCCACTTGAAAAATGCGAGATATCCTCATCTTGCAAACTGGGGATAATCTCGCAACAGATCGACTTCATTCTCCCAGGTGGCATCTTCAAAAGGATAGAACTTCCATTTTACCAATAATTCTCTCAGAATTCTGTTTCTGAGAATCTTTTCTCAAACATCAAGAATTTCTTTAGGTTGGAGTTCCATCTGCCCTTGGGTTGAAGAGGTTAGGATTTCATCATCAAGCACATGATTTGGGCTTGGCACATATTTCTTTAGAAGGCTTACATGAAATACATTATGAACTTTGAGATGAGGAGGTAGAAGAAGCTCGTAGGCTAAGTCACCTACTTTCTTTGTGATCAGATATGGCCCACAATATCTGGGGGATAACTTCTTGTACTTCCCAAGAGATAAAGAACTTCTTTTGGGTCGTACTCGAATGAAGACCATATCTGCTTCTTTGAATTCTCTGTATGTCCTCTTCTTATCTGCATATTGCTTCTGTCTATCCTGGGCAGCTTTTATATCCTTACGAATTACCTGCATCTATTGCTCCATGTTGTCAAGCATCTGTCTAGACATCTCAACCCTAATCAATGGGTTGGACCAAGTTAATGGAGTTGAGCAATCTTGTCCATACAGAGCTTTAAAAGGGCTCATCCCGATACTTCGATGATAAGAAGCATTGTAGGCGAACTCGACTAGGTGCAGATAGCTTAGCCATTTCTTGGGTTCCCTGCCATAGCATGACCGAAGTATATCTTTGATTACTTGGTTTACCCTTTCAGTTTGACCATCAATCTCAGGGTGATAAGCTGTGCTTAGATCCAAGAAAGTTCCCACTGCTTCAAAAAATGCAATCCAGAACCTTGAAGTAAACTTGGGATCTCGATCACTTACTATTCTCCTGGGTAGGCCATGCAATCTGAAGATTTCTTTGAGGAACACTCTAGCCACATCCACTGTAGTGTAGGTTTCTTTTACTGGGATCAGATGGGCAACTTTGGTTAGTCTGTCAACTACCACAAAAATGGAGTTGTAACCTGATTGCATTGAAGGTAATCCAGTAATAAAATCCATAGTGATACATTTCCACTTCATCTGGGGGATGTCCAATGGATGTAACTTCCCAGGCATTTTTACTTTCTCGGCTTTGACTTTCTGGCATGTCAGACATTGACGTACATGATTCAATACATCCTTTTTCAGACCAGGCCAAAAGAAGCTTTTCTTTACAAACATGTAGGTTTTGATGAAACCTAGATGTCATGCTATAAGGCTATCATGGGCTTCATTCAGAATTTGTCCCTTGGTTTCTTCATCATTGGGGATGCATAGCCTGCGATTATAATACATAATGCCATCATCCAGGCTGTACCCTTGAACTCTGTTCAATTCCTATGGAGTTTTGCTCTCCTGCATAAGTAGGGTAGCAATAGGGCCAAAGAATCTATCCTGCATGATCTTCTCTCTTGCTTCAATAAACAAAGGATTTGATATTACAATAATTGCAAGCAAGGAGGCTTTTCTGTTGAGAGCATCTGCTACCACATTTTCTTTGCATGGGCAATACTTGATTTCAAAATCAAATTCCTGCAGGGTCTGCATCCACCTTCTTTGGTGCATGTTGAGGTCCTTCTGAGTAAAGATCCACTTTAAGCTCTAATGATCTGTCATCAAAGTGAATCTTTTTCCTAGTAGGTAATGTCTCCACAACTTTCAGGCATAGACTACTGAAAGCAATTCCAGGTCGTGGACAGCATAATTCCTCTCATGCGTTCTGAGCTTTCGGGATTCATAGGCCACTACATGACCTTCCTGCATGAGTGCACCTCCCAGGGCAAAACCACTTGCATCAGTTACTACCTCAAAGGGTAGAGAGAAATCTGGTAGCTTCAGAACGGGATAGGTTACCAAGGCGGTCTTCAGCTTATCAAAAGCACTTTGGCACCTGGCACACCACTGAAATGGGGTATTCTTTTTAAGAAGGTTAGTCAGGGGGAAGCTATGAGAGCATACTTTGGTATAAAAATTCTATACCAACCAGTCAATCCCAAGAATCCTCTGACTTCTTTCACTGTCTTTGGTTTCGGCCAACTATGACTACTTGGACTTTTGTGGAATCTGGAGAAATTCCATCTTTGGATACCAAAAAGCCCAAGTATTCAACGTGGTCAGCAGAGAAAGTGCATTTGCTCTTTTTGGCAAAGAGTTGGTGCTTCCTTAGAATCTCAAGAACTTTTCTAACATGAGTCTCATGGTCAGCTGCATTCCTTAAGTAAATCAAAATGTCATCAAAGAAAACTAGAACAAAATCATCCAAGTATTCTCTGAGGATGTCTTGCATTAGGCGATTGAATGTAGCTGGGGCATTAGTTAATCCAAATGGCATGACAGTAAATTCATAATGCCCATAGCGAGTATTGATATGGCTGTTTTTGGTATATCTGGAGTATGGATGACGGTTAGGCCCTTGATTTTCAATGGCATCATAGATCTGCCCTCTTTTCTCCTCTACTACATCTGAAATTATGACTGCTGTATAGATCTTTTCTCCTCTACTACATCTGAAATTGTGACTGCTGTAGTTTGAGGTGGAACTCTTTCTCTTTGGTTGCCCCAGTTCTGGGAAGGAGTTCTGAGATTACTCTGGCAGAGGCAGATGGCTGAGCTGGAGTTCTTCTGGGGTTTCCCTGGCTTGGGCAAGACGGACCTTGATTAGATTGGTATGAAGGGGTTGGTCTCTGAATTCGGGGTCCTTAACTTCCATGCCCCCTTGACATGGTAGGAGTCGGGCAGTCTTTTAACTAGTGACCAAAACCCTGGCATCCAAAACATCGGTTTTCAGTTCTGAGCTCATCCCTCTGATTTCCTGAAAGAGGTGGGGCTCCTAAGAAAGTATTTTGGGGGAAGGGGCTTCCTTCACTTCGGAATCTTCTTGCATCCTGATTTTGATTCAGGCCTTGCTGCCTCTTTGGGGGTGGAAAGTTTGAAGTACTTCCCTGGGCTTGGAATCTTTTAAAGTTAGAGGGTGCAAGCTTTGGCGGGACCTTTACTACAAATGCTTTGGCAAAATATTTTACCATTCTTACTGCATCAGCCATGGACACTATCTTTGTCATTTTTGACCAGTGTGTCCAAGGGTTCGTTCATTCTCGAATGAACCTGGCCATGAGTTGCTCTTCATCTAGAAGTGGTGAATATTTGAGTAGAAGAGCAAAGGCCAGGTGATATTCCTCGATGGTTTTGCTCTCCTGCTTTAGCTCTAAGAATTCGTTCATTTTGGTTTCCAAAAATCTAGGAGGACAAAATCTCTTTCTTAGATAGGTTTTTAGATCATTCTAGGACTGAGTATTTCTGTCCAGACGGTTGGTGTCACAGTGGTTCCTCCATACTACCCTGGCTGTTTCCACTATTTTCAGCCGAGCAAGAGCCATTTTGCTCCGCTCATTGTAGCTTGTGACATCAAAATACTCTTCCATGGCTTCCACCCATTTCTCCACAGCCTCGCCCAGGTTCTCCCCTTCTCCTTTGAAGGGTCCTGGCTGAGTCCTATGAAGAGCCTTGCGAACGTCAGGATCAAGCTCGTCATCTTCAGAGACAGGGTCTGGCTGGCCACGGTTTCCTCGTCTCATGATTCTGCCAAAAATTTATATATTATTAATTTTTTATTTTTATATTATCCAACGAGATCCTAAGACTTAAGAGGTTCGGAAAACAATTTCTTAAACAAGACAATGATCTTATTGGAGATCTATGACATATGTCCGATAACAGATTTTTCTTTATCAGATCGTCCGTAAACAATCACTTATACAACAGGAAATTTTTCTTAAGAAAATATTTTTATATTTATATAAAAGTTGCAATATGTACATAGAGCAACTCAGCTCCAGAATTCAAAATCTCCTCGGGAGACGCATATGACGATGGTACTGGGCCATAGCCATGCCCTGATACAAACGTCCACTTACTGACAAGGGAGCTATTATCTTTCATTTAGGAATAAAGCAACTAAGGAGTCTGTAGACTTGGCATGAAAGTCTGAAATTCTGAGGCGTCGAATGATATAGAATGATGCCACATGCACCATTTTCAGCTTTAACAGGATCATAGCTAATGAGAGGTTCTACCATAGCATTGCACGGCAGTCGCAAGAGGCGTGGACATATTGCCCTGCAAACCACTTATGCTGTAGTCTCTCCACTGGGTTAGGAAAATATAAATCCTCGAAATGGCGTGCGAGTCTTGCTCGGCTTGTTCGAGTTGAAGCGGGAGAGATGAGATGCTCGAAGGCGAGCGCAGTCATATCTTGAGACTGGGTGAGGTCGGGAATACCAGATAAATAGGAAACTTCCATCTATAAAAATAATTTCTTTGATTAAAAATTCTTCATTAAAGAAGCTTACGGAATGAAAATACATTATGAAAATGCTTTTTCTAAGTTCTTATTATCAATTTCTGATAAGAATTTATTTATCTTTATTAGCTTTCAGATACCAACTATGAGATCCCTCTGCCCCCTCCGCGCACCGGCGGACTCCCGGTAGTGTAGCTGATAGCGGAAGCAGCCCCCTCATGCGCGGGGCAGGGACCTTTTGTCTACTGATCTTCAATATGAGGCCTGGTACACACCGAGGGTGCGCTCGCCAAAGGAGTCACGGTTGGAACCAATGAATAGAGGACAAAATAGCTCTGTGCACACTTACATTTTACACACAACTAAAGCACAAATTGAGTCATGGCGCAAACCAATGAATAGAGGAAAAAACAGTTGGGCGAGCACTTGCATTTTACACACAATCAAAGCATGTGTAGGGTCTACCTCCAACTTGGAGTGCCATGTTGTGTCGCCGCTTTTGCATGCCATGGGTAGCCAACTCTGGCTACCTATAGGGATGGACAAGCTACTCCACAGCCAATGGGAGCCCTTCCTCCAACCTACAATAAAACATTCCCGTGTACCTGTAAATTCTCGTGTACCTTTATATCCTCCATCTTGGCTGTTGAAATTTGTGGTGCCATTGAGGACAAAGTATGAGTAGAGGACCAAGATCAAGAGCATGCAACCACATCACACTTGGACATTATCACACATGAGTATATTTGTAAGAGGTGTACCCTCCTCATATAAAAAGGGTCATTTCCAAGCAATGAACATAAGCAGCTCTCTATGAGTACAAGTTTCCATCTTGTAACCTAATTATGCTTGAGTCAAGCTTGATTAAGTCATTAGGAGTTTCATGATGTTGTTAATTATGCTACATCCACCAAAGGATTAGTATTTCTTAATCATAAGATTAGAATTGAGCACACCATCTCTATGCATGCTTGAGGCCTCATTCATGTCCGATCTTTTGACATGGTATCAGAGCCACTCCTCTTCTCATGAACTTCTCCATTAGCTTAGCCTCAGCCCACATTAATCCTTTCCACCAGTAATCTCATGTTATTTAACCAATTCTCAATTTTTCTAGCATCTTATCCATAGCTCCCACTTGTGGACAAAATTTTCATAGCTTGATTCTCCACATCCTCTTTACTATTGATCAATTCCTCTTAGATATATCTTGTTGACCTCATTGCTATTATATTGGCTTAATTTCTCATAAATCGCCTCATTTTCACCGAATGTAGAAATGCTCCATTCGTTATATGATGTAGTCAACATTGGATCAAGCCCTTATAGGGCTTGTTAGACACTACTACAAGGACTAAGCAACTCAAGTATCAAGTACTTTGGCATACTACATGACCCGAGAGACGTGGATGTGCACAGGCGCTACAAACAAGCACAAATCCACCAAATTTGGGCGACTTTGAGCTATTTCTTTCCCTTGGGACATTGATTCTCATCAAGGGATCTAAGGCTATCAACAAAGCCCCATCAAAAGCTTTTGCATTTGCTCAATTTTGACCTCCAAAGTTTGATGTTGTTTATCACTATTTTTAGCTCTAATCACTATAATTAAGAGGATAATGAAAAAAAAATTGGCCTAATTAAATGTTAAAATTGAATTCCTCAGGTTTTATTATCCTTGTTTGAGTGTCAAATCTCTCATTTGGCATTTGGGTCATTAACGGGAAGCCTTTTGAGCATATTCAGTTTTACCACTAATTTGTAAGCAATTAGACACACTACCAAGAGTCAAACTCTAGTAAGACCTTTGCAATGGTGTCAGGCACTATCACAAATGTTGAGAAGTTCAATGGGGAAGGGTTCCACACCTTACAGAGATGAAGTACCCTCTAATCCATAAGAAATTGTGAAAAATCATTAAGAAAATTTTGCCGGATGAACCAATTGAAGGGTGGGTTGAAAAAGATGAGCAATCATTGTCACTTATTGGTTTACAGATGAGCAATCATTGTGAGATAAATATGCACCTGCAAATTGCCTTTCTCCTGTGTCTCGAATCCCTCCAAACTAGTGTGGTAACACAAGATGTCAAAGCTTGTTTCCTTGATGTACTTTGTATGGCATTCTTTAACTGCTTCTCTTCTTCAAGTATAATTCTCAAATGTTGGTTCAAGTATATTCTTTAGAGTGGTTACAAGTGCACCATATTCCTCTGGCATGCTTTTTATGAGTATTGCAGGTGCATATTTATCTCTAATCTTAGCATCTAGTCCATCTATCTAGGTCATGATGCTTTCATTTTACTGACAAAGTGAGCCAAAGACTCGTTAAAGTTCATTTGTAGACCATAGAATTTAATCTTTAAGTGAATTTCTTGGTTCTTTGCCTTAGCTCAAAAACACGAGCTTCAATGTATCCCATGCATCCTTTGCAGCGTGTTCCTTAGAGTTGATGTGATGAATACAACTAGGTGTAAACCAATAAGTGACAATGATTGCTCATCTGTAAACCAATAAGTGACAATGATTGCTCATCTTTTTCAACCCACCCTTCAATTGGTTCATCCGGTACATTTTTCTTAATGATTTTTCACAATTTCTTATGCATTAGAGGGTACTTCATCTTTGTAAGGTGTGGAAACCTTCCCCATTGAACTTCTCAACATTTGTGATAGTGCCTGACACCATTGCAAAGGTCTTACTAGAGTTTGACTCTTGGTAGTGTGTCTAATTGCTTACAAATTAGTGGTAAAACTGAATATGCTCAAAAGGCTTCCCGTTAATGACCCAAATGCCAAATGAGAGATTTGACACTCAAACAAGGATAATAAAACCCGAGGAATTCAATTTTAACATTTAATTAGGCCAATTTTTTTTTCATTATCCTCTTAATTATAGTGATAAGAGCTAAAAATAGTGATAAACAACATCAAACTTTGGAGGTCAAAATTGAGCAAATGCAAAAGCTTTTGATGGGGCTTTGTTGATAGCCTTAGAACCCTTGATGAGAATCAATGTCCCAAGGGAAAGAAATAGCGCAAAGTCACCCAAATTTGGTGGATTTGTGCTTGTTTGTAGCGCCTGTGCACATCCATGTCCCGAGTCATGTAGTATGCCAAAGTACTTGATACTTGAGTTGTTTTGTCCTTGTAGAACATCATGAAACTCCTAATGACTTAATCAAGCTTGACTCAAGCATAATTAGGTTACAAGATGGAAACTTGTACTCATAGAGAGCTGCTTATGTTCATTGCTTGGAAATGACCCTTTTTATATGAGGAGGATACACCTCTTACAAATATGCTCATGCGTGATAATGTCCAAGTGTGATGTGGTTGCATGCTCTTGATCTTGGTCCTCTACTCATACTTTTTCCTCAATGGCACCACAAATTTCAACAGCCAAGATGGAGGATATAAAGGTACATGAGAATGTTTTATTGTAGGTTGGAGGAAGGGCTCCCATTGGCTGTGGAGTAGCTTGTCCATCCCTAGGTAGCCAGAGTTGGCTACCCATGGCATGCAAAAGTGGCGACACAACATGGCACTCCAAGTTGGAGGTAGACCCTAAACGTGCTTTGATTGTGTGTAAAATGCAAGTGCTCGCCCAATTGTTTTATCCTCTATTCATTGGTTTGCACCGTGACTCAATTTGTGCTTTGGTTGTGTGTAAAATGTAAGCATGCGCAGAGCTATTTTGTTCTCTATTCATTCGTTCGCACCGTGACTACTTTGGCGAGCACCAGGCCTCATATTGAAGATCAGTAGACAAAAGATGCTACATGAAAATAGCCTTTGCAAGAAGATGAAAGTCGCACAAAACCTTTAGCATTTAAGGTTGGATTTTTCAATTGAATATTTTTCCAGAGGGACGTGTTACTGTGTATCTATCGGAGAAGTGCTCCTTTGGATCCTCCTCGTCATCATCCTCAATATCCAAGGAGATATGTGATTGTTTTGGCTCCTAGGTAGGTTGTCTTTGTTGTCTTTTCCTTGTTCATCACTCATCGCGACACCATTGCCATCTCTATAGTATCTAAAGCCAACATTATTTGAAAAGAAAATATCATGAATGTCTAAGGCTCTAAGCATTGAGTAATATATGACCCGGTCTTTCATGCCTTTATAGATTGAAACATCTCTTTTCTTGTCCATATGCATAATCCCATTCCCTATATTGGGAATAATTCAATTGTTCTATTCAAGGCTCACACCAAGCCTATTTGTGGTATGTAGTTGTCCGTGTACACATATGCATGGTCAAATAGATTATTGACAAACAATAATTAAACTTTATTTTTCACATCACCTTGCTCATATAGTGCGCATATTATTCATGACCACATATTTAGGCTAACCACATGTTCATTAATTAATCAAGCCCTATCGGGCTTGATTTTAATTAGTGTGAACATAATAATGTGAACTTGTATAGGGATCACGCTGCTGATCAAACCTTTCCTGTTGAATTAGTCTTTCGAATGCTTATGCAAAGCAATAATAGGCACATGACTACCATCCACATCACCGATAACATACAGAATGCCACATATACCCTCGAATCCCTCTGCGCTAAGGTAGCATCCTTTCAGGAGATGGCCACTTTATGTTTAAGTTGTGCAAGCCAGAATTCTCCATAGCCTCATAGAAAGCTGCTATCACTATTTTTTGTGCAGAGGATGTAGAGAACCACTTGTAAGTTCGAGCTAGGCTAGACAGTGCAATGCCACACAAACACGCTTCTCCACACAGCGATGGCTTTTTTGCAGTTGGTGTCAGGAATGGAGCTAGCCTTGCACACAAGAGGTGGTAGGTATCTTTGCTCAATCTCATCCTCTTTTTGAACATCCCATCTGAATAACTACCAAGCAAGTATCTCTCCATGAATCCCTATGGTCTACAGTAAGCCCCCAATAGGACCTACACTCGTGGCATCGACAAGCAATCCGGGCTTTGCATGCGAATATTGCACGAGCCATGTAGCAATGACTAAAAAATGTCATCCAATGTGTGATTGCCTCACTTGCATCATAGCACCACTCACTTAATTCTATCTTAGTAATCATGACTATGAGAATTGCAATAGTGCCAAACGCAATGAGCATTGATTCTTTCATCACTTGCACCCAATGAATGGAATGACATCAAATTGAGGCTTTACATGTTAAAGGCTACCCATTATTAGAATTCAACATATGTAACAAGTGTGAGACAAATGACACCTTCATATTGAATGACAAGCTTCAAGCGCAGGACCAAAATGAAGTACAACAAGCAAATGGCATGTTAATCACTACATGAAAGTATAATAACATAGCTTCCTTGCAACTCAAGGCTTCTGAAAACTCTTCAAGACATCCATAAGACCAGTCAAGGCCGTTGTAAGGTTTCCCAACATCACAAGTTTTTGAGTTTCTAGAGCCTTGCGGTCTACAAATGACTCCTTTCGATGGATTGCCATCATTTTTTATGTGCTTGCCATGTCCACAAGGCTCTCCTCAATGTTCTTGTCCTTGCGAGGACCTTGGGTAGACACCTCATTCAAGACCGCCTCTTTTGCGATCCTATGATTCAACGGCATCTTCCACATTAGAAACTCCACTGCCTCCACCCACACCACTCCCTCCTATTGCTGCAGGAGCATGGTTGTAGCTTATGACATTCACACAACCATGCATATGCTCGTCCACAGTGTCAAACCATTGGCAAGTAACCTTTTGATCATCTCTTGAAATCGAATTGTGTGCCTTACTTATCCTTCTTGTACTCAGAGGTGTACAGACGGCCCCATCCCTTTGCGACAACTTTCACTGTCTTTATCACATTCTAGGAAAAGCGAAGCAAGTTGTGTTGCAACTTTTGACTAAAGGTCCACTCCCTGCTTTTCAGAGTTTTCCCAAATTCATCAACCACCATGGATCCACGAATGTGGATGAGTTGTGCCACCACCCACGGCTCTTTCCCTAGTTGTCTGCTCATCCACTCAAGCACTATTGGTAGCACCCTTTTTTGTCTTCTTTATATTGCCTTTCTCCTGTGTCTCGAATCCCTCCAAGCTAGCATCTATAGATTTCATGTATCTCCTCTTTGCTGGCTTTTTCTGAGGCACTAATGGTGCTGCCCCCTTTCCTCAAACTGCATTCCAACGTGCTATCCTTAGATGGCATAATTGTTGGGAGGTTGTATGACTTGTCGGGCTAGTGTGGTAGGCAAACCTGGCCTTTGGTATATGACCTAAATGAGAAAGGAGATCCCATTCTCAGTCCAGTTAACATGCTGTGAAAGTGAGTGATTAGATGGGAGGACGCACATGGAATGAATGTCCATTGTGTGAGAAGACACGGTACTTGGCATTGCAATAGTTTGGAATTTGAGACTCCTATGTGCCTACGTAGAATGTTGGCTATGGGAATGGGGTGAGTATTGTGTGTAGCAATCAGTGTCATGAAGTTCTTCGGAGTCCATCTTGTATGTTGTAAATTATATAAGCACGTCAATAAAATTAGTTCATTAGAATGCATTTCTTTATGGACATGAAAAACCAATTTTACAATTGCAATACAACCTTTTGAGAGAGAGAGAGAGAGAGAGAGAGAGAGAGAGAGAGAGAGAGAGAGAGAGAGAGAGAGAGAGAGAGAATATGGTCTCAAGAAATCGTTCAGACAATGGTTGCCAACCATTCCATTCGACAAGAAGTTTGCAGCCTCCAGTGAAGAAAATCAGTGAGTCTCACACGTTTGCAGTAATAAAGTCTTTTTGTGTATCTACCGAGTGTAATTCAAAGCTAATTTGTATGTTTATGATGGTAGGCTGAATGTAGGGAAGGCAGATGCACCTATCACTTCACAATGTTGACATTACAGAATCCATGCCCTAAGGATTTCAAAAACTATAGGAGTGGTGTCAATACATATGGACTTTGCTTGATTTATGTTGGGAGGAATGATTGTTTTGAACCTACCTAGATAACTAGCTAGTTTTCAACACAAAGATATACTTTTTCATGTATCTTTGTAGGCACTGATGTTATTTGAGGTGTCTGTCCTATATAGCTAATAGAGGCCACTATTAGTGACAACTTGTAATCACGTTGTTTATTTGTTGTTATGCTATGAAGTGGTTGGGTTTTAGAGACTACTTCAAGCATTAACAAGTCAATAAAATTAGTTTATAAGAACATATTTCTTTATAGAAGTTTCAGCAGAAGCAACATGTTCCGTTATGAACGTGAAAAGAAACCCAATTTTACAATTTCAATGTAACCTACTAAAGAGAGAGAGAGAGAGAGAGAGAGAGAGAGAGAGAGAGAGAGAGAGAGAGAGAGAGAGAGAGATCTTCCCAACAAATATAAATTGTTGGAGGTCATGCTCAGTTCATGGTGTTGTAGTGGCCCGTGAGATTCTTGTTACCTCCACAAACCAATATCTAGGAACCAAATAGTAACATGCATGGGAATATTTCATCTGGACTTTGTCATGCAGGAGTACAAAACATTAATCGGTGCATTAATATGCATAAGGAAGTCGACAAGATCCAACAACAACGGAGCAGGTTGAAAACTACATCAGGCTCAAAGAAGGTACTTGTATTAGGGTTGCAGCTGATAGAAGGCGGATCACACTCTAGCAAACCAGAACCACAGGTGCGCAAGCCAGTGTCAAAATATTGGACATGAATCCTCAAGCATACATAGCTATGGTGTGCTCAATCCTAATCATGTGATTAAGAAATACTAATCTTATGGTGGGTTGGGGCTAATTAACAACATAATGAAACTCCTAATGACTTAACCAAGCTTGAGTCATGCACAATTAGGTTATAAGATGGAAACTTCTACTCATAGAGAGGATTGCGAGCTGCTTGCGTTCATTGCTTGGAAATAACCCTTTTTATATGAGGAGGGTAAACTTCTTACAAATATGCTCATGTGGGATAATGTCCAAGTGTGATGTGGTTGCATGCTCTTGATCCTGGTCCTCTACTCATACCTTTCCCACAATGCCGCCACAAATTTCAACACCCCCCCCTTGGTGCCATGATGTATAGGCTACTACAAGGTGGTTGAATGTGTATTACAAAAGATCCATCACTTCCCCTTAGTACAACATGCTACTCAAGGTGGTTAAGTGTGGTAACACAAGGTGGTTAAGTGTGGTAACACAAGATCCACTTAAAGATTGAATTCTATGGTCTACAAATGAACTTTAATGAGTCTTTGGCTCAATTTGTCAGTAAAATGAAAGCATCATGACCCAGTCAGATGGAATAGATGCTAAGATTAGAGATAAATATGCACTTGCAATACTCATAAAAAGCATGCCAGAGGAATATGGTGCACTTGTAACCACTCTAAAGAATCTACTTGAACCAACATTTGAGAATTATACTCAAAGAAGAGAAGCAGTTAAAGAATGGCATACAAAGTATATCAAGGAAACAATCTTTGACATCTTGTGTTACCACACTTAACCACCTTGAGTAGCATGTTGTACTAAGGGGAAGTGATGGATCTTTTGTAATACACATTGAACCACCTTGTAGTAGCCTATACATCATTGCACCAAGGGGGGGTGTTAAAATTTGTGGCGCCATTATGGGAAAGGTATGAGTAGAGGACCAGGATCAAGAGCATGCAACCACATTACACTTGGACATTATCCCACATGAGCATATTTGTAAGAGGTCTACCCTCCTCATATAAAAAGGGTTATTTCCAAGCAATGAACACAAGCAGCTCCTCTAAAGCCTCTCTATGAGTAGAAGTTTCCATCTTATAACCTAATTGTGCGTGACTCAAGCTTGGTTAAGTCATTAGGAGTTTCATTATTTGTTAATTAGCCCCAACCCACCATAAGA
Source organism: Cibotium barometz (assembly GCF_041138505.1). Lineage (NCBI taxonomy): Eukaryota > Viridiplantae > Streptophyta > Polypodiopsida > Cyatheales > Cibotiaceae > Cibotium > Cibotium barometz. The sequence goes on from NC_141078.1 coordinate 21,000,983, forward strand.
TTAGTATTTCTTAATCACATGACTAGGATTGAGCACACCATAGCTATGTAGGCTTGAGGATTCATATCCAATATTTTGACACTGGCTTGCGCACCTGTGGTCTTGGTTTGTTGGAGTGTGATCTGCCTAGTGTGATCCGCCTTCGCCTTCCCTACATTCAGCCTACCATCATAAACATACAAATTAGCTCTGAATTACACTCTATAGATACACAAAAAGACTTGATTACTACAAAAGTGTGAGACTCATGGATTTTCTTCACTGGAGGCTACAAACTTCTTATCTAACGGAATGGTTGGCAACTGTTGTTTGAACAATTTGTTGAGACCATGTTCTCTCTCTCTCTCTCTCTCTCTCTCAATAGGTTGTAATGCAATTGTAAAATTGATTTTTCATGTCCATAAAGAAATGCATTCTAATGAACTAATTTTATTGACGTGCTTATATAATTTACAACATACAAGATGGACTCCGAAAGAACTTCATGACACTGATTGCTACACACAATACTCACCCCATTCCCATAGCCAACATTCTATGTAGGCACGTAGGAGTCTCAAATTCCAAACTATTGCAATGCCAAGTATCGTGTCTTCTCACAATGGACATTCATTCCATGTGCGTCCTCCCATCCAATCACTCACTTTCACAGCATGTTAACTGGTGGACTGAGAATGGGATCTCCTTACTCATTTAGGTCATATAGCAAAGGCCAGGTTTGCCTACCACACTAGCCCATCAAGTCATACAACCTCCCAATTATGCCATCAAGGATAGCATGCCAGAATGCAATTTGAGGAAAGTGGGCAGCCACCCATTAGTGCCTCAGAAAAAGCCAACAAAGAGGAGATACATGAAAGCTATAGATGCTAGCTTGGAGGGGGGATTCAAGACATAGGAGAAAGGAAATATAAAGAAGACAAAAAAGGGCGCTACCAATAGCGCTTGTGTGAATGAGCAGACAACTAGAGAAAGAGCCGTGGGTGGCACAACTCATCCACATTCATGGATCCATTGTGGTTGATGAATTTGGGAAAACTCTGAAGAAGTAGGGAGTGGACCTTTAGTCAAAAGTTGCAACACAACTTGCTTCGCTTTTCCTAGAATGTGATAAAGACAAAGAAAGTTGTCGCAAAGGGATGGGGCCGTGTGTACACCTCTGAGTACAAGAAGGATAAGGCACACAATTTGATTTCAAGAAATGATCAAAAGGTCACTTGCCAATGGTTTGACACTGTGGATGAGTATATGCATGGTTGTGTGAATGTCATAAGCTACAACCATGCTCCTGCCAATAGGAGGGAGTGGTGTGGGTGGAGGCAGTGGAGTTTCTAATGTGGAAGATGCCGCTGAATCATAGGATCGCAAAAGAGGCAGTCTTGAATGAGGTGTCTGCCCAACGTCCTCGCGCAAGGACAAGAACATTGAGAAGAGCCTTCTGGACATGGCGAGAGCACATAAAAAATGATGGCAATCCATCAAGAGGAGTCAGATGTAGACTGCAAGGCTCTAGAAACTCAAAAACTTATGATGTTGGGAAACCTTACAACGGCCTTGACTGGTCTTATGGATGTCTTGAAGAGTTTTCAGAAGCCTTGAGTTGCAAGGAAGCTATGTTATTGTACTCTCATGTAGTGATTAACATGCCATTTTCTTATTGTACTTCATTTTGGTCTCGCGCTTGAAGCTTGTCATTCAATATGAAGGTGTTAAATTTTACCTCATTTGTCTCACACTTGTTACATATGTTGATCATACTTTTCTAATAATGGGTAGCCTTTAACATGTAAAGCCTCAATCTGATGTCATTCCATTCATTGGGTTCAAGTGATGAAAGAATCAATGGTCATTATGTTTTGCACTATTGTAATTCTCATAGCCATGATTACTAAGATAGAATTAAGTGAATCATGCTATGATGCAAGTGAGGCAATCACACATTGGATGACATTTTTTAGTCAGTGCTGCATGGCTCGTGCAATATTGGCATGCAAAGCCCAGATTGCTCATCGGTGCCATAAGCGTAGGTCCTATTGGGGGCTTATTGTAGACCATAGGGATTCATGGAGAGATACTTGCTTGGTAGTTATTCAGATGGGATGTTCAAGAAGAGGATGAGATTGAGCAAAGATACCTACCACCTCTTGTGTGCAAGGCTAGCTCCATTCTTGCAAAGCTGTGCAGACACCAACTACAAAAAAGCCATCGCTGTGGAGAAGCGTGTTTGTGTGGCATTGCACTGTCTAGCCACTTGCCCTTCCTCCAACCTACAATAAAACATTCCCGTGTACCTGAAAATTCTTGTGTACCTTTATATCCTCCATCTTGGCTGTTGAAATTTGTGGTGCCATTGAGGACAAAGTATGAGTAGAGGACCAAGATCAAGAGCATGCAACCACATCACACTTGGACATTATCCCACATGAGCATATTTGTAAGAGGTGTACCCTCCTCATATAAAAAGGGTCATTTCCAAGCAATGAACATAAGCAGCTCTCTTTGAGTACAAGTTTCCATCTTGTAACCTAATTATTCTTGAGTCAAGCTTGATTAAGTCATTATGGGTTAGCCACCACCCTACCACTGGAATCGATGGAACCAAACAAGTACTCACCCACCCATAATTGAAATGCCTTTCTTAACTTTAGCTTTAGAAAATAGATATGCACACACTCCTCTTTAAAACTTCAATAAAAACAATCCATTGACAAACAAATTACTGGTTACACATGTCATACTTCAAACTTTCCATTGAGTCTTTGTTTCTCACAAAACAGTATCACTCTGGACTCTCTGTTAAGACCAGCGAGAGTCAACAACGAGATCCAGTGATAGATTACAATAACATTGGTCTGTCATACAATATCTTCCTCGACATACAAATGGGTGTCCTCGGCATCGCAAGCCCGTGCATCACCTAGTCAGAACCCTCTAGGATCCTCCTTAGGTGTCCTGGCACTTCACTCAGGGACCGCTTCGTCGGCCCTCGTCCATCGTACCGGAAGCGCACCATTTTAACCATACCGAGGCTGGTCAAGACCTCGGCAGGCTTTGTGCGTGAGCTGTCCCTCGAACACTCCCCACTAGCTGTTGCAACCGAACTTCCCTTAGATAAACATATATGCCAAATGCTCCCTCCAGCATTCTGGCGTAAGACAGTCTTTTAAGAAAACAGGGTTTCTATGCAAGTTTTGTTTTGATTTTTGTTTGAAAACCATGAATAATCTTAAATCCGTATCCCAATACTTCTAGATCCAGGTCTGAATTCTAAACAAAATTCCTCGAATTTTGTTAACTTGATCCTCAGATCAAAATCAAAAGTCTTAACTAGTTTCAGATTCGGTGGGTGTTTTGAGTGCATTTTTCCTGAACTGATCACATCGTCATTGATGAAGGGATTAGGTCTTGGTCAATAGTCTGAATCGGAGTTTGGGTGGTCTAGAAAGGTTCTTCCTAAACTATCTTTCTTGAAAGGTACTATTTTAATTTCTCTTTTTCTAAGTTTCGTTCGATAAATATTTGCTTACAGATTTCTAAAACATGGATTTCTTAAAAGAAATAAAATAATCATTTATCTCGATCTTCGACTTCGATAGTTTAATTGAATTATCTCATTACCATCTTAGTGAATATGAAATGGTAGAATTTCCTCTCACATATTATCTACCTATTCATTTTTCTAATTTTTATAAAAATTAACAAAAGATTAAAGAGAACCCTTATTTAATTATAAAGATTCTTTATGCATCTAATTATGCATAAAATCCAATTTTGATGAAAGTCACACTTTTATCATCAAGCTATGAATTCTTGGAATGGGTGGTATTACACATAGAATCCCCCCTTAATCTATGGTGGATGGAGATGCCTTTATAAATAGGCGTACAATGGTGTTCATGGTGATGTGATTTACTAGGGTTTACAAAATACCCTAGAGCTTCAAAGGTTAATAATGGCCTTTGAGCCTTTAGTTGTAACCATTAGTCTTGGGCACAATATTGGATGGTTGAAATGCCTATATTCTAATATGTTTGGCACTATTGCAATTCTCATAGCCATGATTACTAAGATAGAATTAAGTGAGTGGTGCTATGATGCAAGTGAGGCAATCACACATTAGAATATAGGCATTGTAACCAACATTAGTCTTGGGCACAATATTGGATGGTTGAAATGCCTATATTCTAATATGTTTGGCACTATTGCAATTCTCATATCCATGATTACTAAGATAGAATTAAGTGAGTGTTTTCTCGGAAAAAAAAAAGAATTAAGTGAGTGGTGCTATGATGCAAGTGAGGCAATCACACATTGGATGACATTTTTAGTCAGTGATGCATGGCTCGTGCAATATTGGCATGCAAAGCCCGGATTGCTCGTCGATGCCACGAGCATAGGTCCTATTGGGGGCTTACTGTAGACCATAGGGATTCATGGAGAGATACTTGCTTGGTAGTTATTCAGATGGGATGTTCAAGAAGAGGATGAGATTGAGCAAAGATACCTACCACCTCTTGTGTGCAAGGCTAGCTCCATTCTTGCAAAGCTGTGCAGACACCAACTGTAAAAAAGCCATCGCTATGGAGAAGCGTGTTTGCGTGGCATTGCATTGTCTAGCCACTAGCTCTAACTTACAAGTGGTTCTCTACATCCTCTGCACAAAAAATAGTGATAGCTTTCTATGAAGCTATGGAGAATTCTAGCTTGCATAACTTAAACACAAAGTGGCCATCTCCTGAAAGGATGCTACCTTGGCATTCCGTATGTTATCGGTGATGTGGATGGTAGTCATGTGCCTATCATTGATAGAGGGATTATGTGGCATTCCGTATGTTATCGGTGATGTGGATGGTAGTCATGTGCCTATCATTGATTTGCATGTGCATTCGAAAGACTAATTCAACAGGAAAGGTTTGATCAGCCACATGATCCCTATACAAGTTCACATTATTATGTTCACTAATTAATCAAGCCCGATAGGGCTTGATTAATTAATGAACATGTGGCTAGCCTAAATATGTGGTCATGAGTAATATGCACACTATATGAGCAAGGTGACGTGAAAAATAAAGTTTAATTATTGTTTGTCAACAATCTATTTGACCATGCATATGTGTACATGGACAACTACATACCACAAATAGGCTTGGTGTGAGCCTTGAATAGACCAATTGGATTATTCCCAATATAGGGAATGGGATTATGCATATGGACAAGAAAAGAGATGTTTCAATCTACAAAGGCATGAAAGACCGGGTCGTATATTACTCAATGCTTAGGGCCTTAGACATTCATGATATTTTCTTTTCAAATAATGTTGGCTTTGAGATGGCAATGGTGTTGCGATGCGTGATGAACAAGGAAAAGACAACAAAGACGACCTACCTAACTAGGAGCCAAAACAATCACATATCTCCTTGGATATTGATAATGATGAGGAGGATCCAAAAGGAGCACTTCTCCGATAGATACACAGTAACACGTCCCTCTGGAAAAATATTCAATTAAAGAATCCAACCTTGAATGCTAAAGGTTTTGTGCGACTTTCATCTTCTTGCAAAGGCTATTTTCATGTAGCATCTTTTGTCTACTGATCTTCAATACGAGGCCTGGTACACACCGAGGGTGCTCGCCAAAGGAGTCACGATGAGAATGAATAAATAGAGGACAAAATAGCTCTGCGCACGCTTATAGTTTACACACAACCAAAGCATAAATTGAGTCACGGCGCAAACCAATGAATAGAGGAAAAAACAGTTGGGCGAGCACTTGCATTTTACACATAATCAAAGCATGTGTAGGGTCTACCTCTCCAACTTGGAGTGCCATGTTGTGTCGCCACTTTTGCATGCCATGGGTAGCCAACTCTGGCTACCTATAGGGATGGACAAGCTACTCCACAGCCAATGGGAGCCCTTCCTCCAACCTATAATAAAACTTTCTCGTGTACCTACAAATTCTCGTGTACCTTTATATCCTCCATCTTGGCTGTTGAAATTTGTGGTGCCATTGAGGACAAAGTATGAGTAGAGGACCAAGATCAAGAGCATGCAACCACATCACACTTGGACATTATCACACATGAGCATATTTGTAAGAGGTGTACCCTCCTCATATAAAAAGGGTCATTTCCAATCAATGAACATAAGCAGCTCTCTATGAGTACAAGTTTCCATCTTGTAACCTAATTATGCTTGAGTCAAGCTTGATTAAGTCATTAGGAGTTTCACAATGTTGTTAATTATGCTACATCCACCATAGGATTAGTATTTCTTAATCATATGATTAGGATTGAGCACACCATAGCTATGCATGCTTGAGGCCTCATTCATGTCCGATCTTTTGACATGGTATCAGAGCCACTCCTCTGCTCATGAACTTCTCCATTAGCTTAGCCTCAGCCCACATTAATCCTTTCCACCAGTAATCTCATGTTTATTAAACCAATTCTCAAATTTTCCAGCATCTTATCCATAGCTCCCACTTGTGGACCAAATTTTCATAGCTTGATTCTCCACATCCTCTTCACTATTGATCAATTCCTCTTGGATATATCTTGTTGACGTCATTGCTATTATATGGGCTTAATTTCTCATAAATCACCTCATTTTCACCGAATGTAGAAATGCTCCATTCGTTACATGATGTAGTCAACATTGGATCAAGCCCTTTTAGGGCTTGTTACTACTACAAGGACTAAACAACTCAAGTATGGCTCGTTACTACTACAAGGACTAAACAACTCAAGTATCAAAAGTACTTTGGCATACTATATGACCCGGGAGACGTGGATGTGCACAGGCGCTACAAACAAGCACAAATCCACCAAATTTGAGCGACTTTAAGCTATTTCTTTCCCTTGGGACATTGATTCTCATCAAGGGTTTTACAGCTACCAACAAAGCCCCATCAAAAGCTTTTGCATTTGCTCAATTTTGACCTCCAAAGTTTGATGTTGTTTATCACTATTTTTAGCTCTAATCACTATAATTAAGAGGATAATGAAAAAAAATGGCCTAATTAAATGTTAAAATTGAATTCCTCAGGTTTTATTATACTTGTTTGAGTGTCAAATCTCTCATTTGGCATTTGGGTCATTAACGGGAAGCCTTTTGAGCATATTCAGTTTTACCACTAATTTGTAAGCAATTCGACACACTACCAAGAGTCAAACTCTAGTAAGACCTTTGCAATGGTGTCAGGCACTATCACAAATGTTGAGAAGTTCAATGGGGAAGGGTTCCACACCTTACAGAGATGAAGTACCCTCTAATGCATAAGAAATTGTGAAAAATCATTAAGAAAAATGTGCCGGATGAACCAATTGAATGGTGGGTTGAAAAAGAAGAGCAATCATTGTCACTTATTGGTTTACAGAGATGAGCAATCATTGTCACTTATTGGTTTACACCTAGGTGTATTCATCACATCAACTCTAAGGAACACGTTGCAAAGGATGCATGGGATACATTATTGAAGCTCGTGTTTGGAGCTAAGGCAAAGAACCAAGAAATTCACTTAAAGATTGAATTCTATGGTCTACATATGAACTTTAACGAGTCTTTGGCTCAATTTGTCAGTAAAATGAAAGCATCATGACCCAGATAGATGGACTAGATGCTAAGATTAGAGATAAATATGCACCTGCAATAATCATAAAAAGCATGCCAGAGGAATATGGTGCACTTGTAACCACTCTAAAGAATCTACTTGAACCAACATTTGAGAATTATACTTGAAGAAGAGAAGCAGTTAAAGAATGCCATGCAAAGTACATCAAGGAAACAAGCTTTGACATCTTGTGTTACCACACTTAACCACCTTGAGTAGCATGCTGTACTAAGGGGAAGTGATGGATCTTTTGTAATACACATTCGACCACCTTGTAGTAGCCTATACATCATGGCACCAAGGGGGGTGTTGAAATTTGTGGCGCCATTGTGGGAAAGGTATGAGTAGAGGACCAGGATCAAGAGCATGCAACCACATCACACTTGGACATCATCCCACATGAGCATATTTGTAAGAGGTTTACCCTCCTCATATAAAAAGGGTTATTTCCAAGCAATGAACGCAAGCAGCTCTCAAGCCACTCTATGAGTAGAAGTTTCCATCTTATAACCTAATTGTGCGTGACTCAAGCTTGGTTAAGTCATTAGGAGTTTCATTATGTTGTTAATTAGCCCCAACCCACCATAAGATTAGTATTTCTTAATCACATGATTAGGATTGAGCACACCATAGCTATGTATGCTTGAGGATTCATGTCCAATATTTTGACACTGGCTTGTGCACCTGTGGTCCTGGTTTGTTGGAGTGTGATCTGCCTTCTATCAGCTGCAACCCTAATACAAGTACCTTCTTTGAGCATGATGTAGTTTTCAACTTGCTTTGTTGTTGTTGGATCTTGTTGACTTCCTTATGCATATTAATGCACCGATTAATGTTTTGTACTCCTGCATGTCAAAGTCCAGATGAAGTATTCCCGTGCATGTTACTATTTGGTTCCTAGATTTTGGTTTGTGGAGGTAACAAGAATCTCACGGGCTACTACAACACCATGAACTGAGCATGACCAACAATTTATATTTGTTGGGCAGATCTCTCTCTCTCTCTCTCTCTCTCTCTCTCTCTCTCTCTCTCTCTCTCTCTCTCTCTCAGTAGGTTACATTGAAATTGTAAAATTGGGTTTCTTTTCATGTTCATAAAGGAACATGTTGCTGTTGAAATTTCTATAAAGAAATACGTTCTTATAAACTAATTTTATTGACTTGTTAATGCTTGAAGTAGTCTCTGAAACCCAACCACTTCATAGCATAACAAAACAAATAAACAACGTGATTACAAGTTGTCACTAATAGTGGCCTCTATTAGCTATATAGGACAGACACCTCAAATAACATCAGTGCCTACAAAGATACATGAAAAAGTATATCTTTGTGTTGAAAACTAGCTAGTTATCTAGGTAGGTTCAAAACAATCATTCCTCCCAACATAAATCAAGCAAAGTCCATATGTATTGACACCACTCCTATAGTTTTTGAAATCCGCAGGGCATGGATTCTGTAATGTCAACGTTGTGAACTGATAGATGCATCTGCCTTCCCTACATTCAGCCTACCATCATAAACATACAAATTAGCTCTGAATTACACTCTGTAGAAACACAAAAAGACTTGATTACTGCAAACGTGTGAGACTCACTGATTTTCTTCACTGGAAGCTACAAACTTCTTGTCAAACGGAATGGTTGGCAATCGTTGTCTGAATGATTTGTTGAGACCATGTTTCTCTCTCTCTCTCTCTCTCTCTCTCTCTCTCTCTCTCTCTCTCTCTCTCTCTCTCTCTCTCTCAACAGGTTGTATTGCACTTGTAAAATTGGTTTTTCATGTCCATAAAGAAATGCATTCTAATGAACTAATTTTATTGACGTGCTTATATAATTTACAACATACAAGATGGACTCCGAAGAACTTCATGACACTAATTGCTACACACAATACTCACCCCATTCCCATAGCCAACATTCTATGTAGGCATGTAGGAGTCTCAAATTTCAAACTAATCCAATGCCAAGTACTATGTCTTCTCACAATGGACATTCATTCCATGAGCGTCCTCCCATTCAATCACTCACTTTCACAGCATGTTAACTGGACTGAGAATGGGATCTCCTTTCTCATTTAGGTCATATACCAAAGGCCATGTTTGCCTACCACACTAGCCCATCAAGTCATACAACCTCCCAACAATTATGCCATCTAAGGATAGCATGCTGGAATGCAGTTTGAGGAAAGTGGGAAGCCACCATTAGTGCCTCAGAAAAAGCGACCAAAGAGGAGATATATAAAAGCTATAGATGCTAGCTTGGAGGGATTGGAGACACAAGAGAAAGGCAATATAAAGAAGACGAAAAAGGGTGCTAGCAATAGCGCTTGTGTGGATGAGCAGACAACTAGAGAAAGAGCTTTGGGTGTGGCACAACTCATCCACATTCGTGGATCCATGGTGGTTGATGAATTTGGGAAAACTCTGAAGCACGGAGTGGACCTTTAGTCAAAAGTTTCAACACAACTTGCGTTAATTAGATGGAATAGATGCTAAGATTAGAGATAAATATGCACCTGCAATACTCATAAAAAGCATGCCAGAGGAATATGGTGCACTTGTAACCACTCTTAAGAATCTACTTGAACCAACATTTGAGAATTATACTTGAAGAAGAGAAGCAGTTAAAGAATGGCATACAAAGTACATCAAGGAAACAAGCTTTGACATCTTGTGTTACCACACTTAACCACATTGAGTAGCATGTTGTACTAAGGGGAAATGATGGATCTTTTGTAATACACATTCAACCACCTTGTAGTAGCTTATACATCATGGCACCAAGGGGGGGTGTTGAAATTTGTGGCGCCATTGTGGGAAAGGTATGAGTAGAGGACCAGGATCAAGAACATGCAACAACATCACACTTGGACATTATCCCACATGAGCATATTTGTAAGAGGTTTACCCTCCTCATGCTTTTCCTAGAATGTGATAAAGACAGTGAAAGTTGTCGCAAAGGGATGGGGCCGTCTGTACACCTCTGAGTACAAGAAGGATAAGGCACACAATTTGATTTCAAGAGATGATCAAAAGGTCACTTGCCAATGGTTTGACACTGTGGATGAGCATATGCATGGTTGTGTGAATGTCATAAGCTACAACCATGCTCCTGCAAATAGGAGGGAGTGGTGTGGGTGGAGGTAGTGGAGTTTCTAATGTGGAAGATGCCACTAAATCATAGGATTGCAAAAGAGGCAGTCTTGAATGAGGTGTCTACCCAAGGTCCTCGCCAAGGACAAAAACATTGAGGAGAGCCTTGTGGACATGGCGAGCACATAAAAAATGATGGCAATCCATCGAAAGGAGTCAGATGTAGACTGCAAGGCTCTAGAAACTCAAAAACTTGTGATGTTGGGAAACCTTACAATGGCCTTGACTGGTCTTATGGATGTCTTGAAGAGTTTTCAGAAGCCTTGAGTTGCAAGGAAGCTATGTTATTGTACTTTCATGTAGTGTGATTAACATGCCATTTGCTTGTTGTACTTCATTTTGGTCCCGTGCTTGAAGCTTGTCATTCAATATATCAAGGTGTTTAGCTTTACCTCATTTGCTCACACTTGCTACATATGTTGATCATAATTTTCTAATAATGGGTAGCCTTTAACATGTAAAGCCTCAATCTGATGTCATTCCATTCATTGGGTGCAAGTGATGAAAGAATCAATGTTCATTGTGTTTGGCACTATTGCAATTCTCATAGCCATGATTACTAAGATAGAATTAAGTGAGTGGTGCTATGATGCAAGTGAGGCAATCACACATTGGATGACATTTTTTACTCAGTGCTGCATGGCTTGTGCAATATTGGCATGTAAAGCCCGGATTTCTCGTCGATGCCACGAGCGTAGGTCCTATTGGGGGCTTACTGTAGACCATAGGGATTCATGGAGAGATACTTGCTTGGTACTTATTCAGATGGGATGTTCAAAAAGAGGATGAGATTGAGCAAAGATACCTACCACCTCTTGTGTGCAAGGCTAGCTCATTCTTGCAAAGCTGTGCAGACACCAACTGCAAAAAAGCCATCGTTGTGGAGAAGCGTATTTTTGTGGCATTGCACTATCTAGCCACTAGCTCTAACTTACAAGTGGTTCTCTACATCCTCTGCACAAAAAATAGTGATAGCTTTCTATGAAGCTATGGAGAATTCTGGCTTGCACAACTTAAACATAAAGTGGCCATCTCCTAAAAGGATGCTACCTTGGCAGAGGGATTCGAGGCTATATGTGGCATTTCGTATGTTATCAGTGATGTGGATGGTAGTCATGTGCCTATCATTGCTTTGCATGTGCATTTGAAAGACTAATTCAACAGGAAAGGTTTGCCACATGATCCCTATACAAGTTCACATTATTATGTTCACTAATTAATCAAGCCCGATAATAGGGCTTGATTAATTAATGAACATGTGGCTAGCCTAAATATGTGGTCATGAGTAATATGCACACTATATGAGCAAGGTGACGTGAAAATAAAAGTTTAATTATTGTTTGTCAACAAGCTATTTGACCATGCATATGTGTACATGGACAACTACATATACCACAAATAGGCTTGGTGTGAGCCTTGAATAGACCAATTGGATTATTCCCAATATAGGGAATGGGATTATGCATATGGACAAGAAAAGAGATGTTTCAATCTACAAAGGCATGAAAGATCGGGTCGTATATTACTCAATGCTTAGAGCCTTAGACATTTGTGATATTTTCTTTTCAAATAATGTTGGTCTTAGATACTATAGAGATGGCAATGGTGTCACGATGAGTGATGAACAAGGAAAAGACAACAAAGACGACCTACCTGGGAGCCAAAACAAGCACATATCTCCTTGGATATTGATGATGACGAGCAGGATCCAAAGGAGCACTTCTTCGATAGATACACAGTGTAGCATAATTAACAACATCATGAAATTCCTAATGACTAAATCAAGCTTGACTCAAGAATAATTAGGTTACAAGATGGAAACTTGTACTCATAGAGAGCTGCTTATGTTCATTGCTTGGAAATGACCCTTTTTATATGAGGAGGGTACACCTCTTACAAATATGCTCATGTGTGATAATGTCCAAGTGTGATGTGGTTGCATGCTCTTGATCTTGGTCCTCTACTCATACTTTGTCCTCAATGGCACCACAAATTTCAACAGCCAAGATGGAGGATATAAAGGTACACGAGACTTTGCAGGTACACGGGAATGTTTTATTGTAGGTTGGAGGAAGGGCTCCCATTGGCTGTGGAGTAGCTTGTCCATCCCTATAGGTAGCCAAAGTTGGCTACCCATGGCATGCAAAAGCTTTGATTGTGTGTAAAATGCAAGTGCTCGCCCAACTATTTTTTCCTCTATTCATTGGTTTGCGCCGTGACTCAATTTGTGCTTTGGTTGTGTGTAAAATGTAAGCGTGCACAGAGCTATTTTGTCCTCTATTCATTTGTTCGCACCGTGACTCCTTTGGCGAGGACCCTCAGGCCTCGTATTGAAGATCAGTAGACAAAAGATGCTACATGAAAATAGCCTTTGCAAGAAGATGAAAGTCGCACAAAACCTTCATAGGATTAGTATTTCTTAATCATATGATTAGGATTGAGCACGCCATAGCTATGCATGCTTGAGGCCTCATTCATGTCCGATCTTTTGACATGGTATATCAGAGCCACTCCTCTTCTCATGAACTTCTCCATTAGCTTAGCCTCAGCCCACATTAATCCTTTCCACCAGTAATCTCATGTTTATTAAACCAATTCTCAATTTTTCTAGCATCTTATCCATAGCTCCCACTTGTGGATAAAATTTTCATAGCTTGATTCTCCACATCCTCTTCACTATTGATCAATTCCTCTTAGATATATCTTGTTGACCTCATTGCTATTCTATTGGCTTAATTTCTCATAAATCACCTCATTTTCATCGACTGTAGAAACGCTCCATTTGTTACATGATGTAGTCAACATTGGATCAAGCCCTTATAGGGCTCGTTAGACACTACTACAAGGACTAAACAACTCAACTATTAAGTACTTTGGCATACCACATGACCCGGGAGATGTGGATGTGCACACGCACTACAAACAAGCACAAATCCACCAAATTTGGGCGACTTATCACCTCAATCCAGATTTCAGCATCCTTCTCAACCTTTGAACCTTCTCCTTTAAAGGAGGGAGGTTGCATTTGCTTGAGCAAGAGCTTCTTCTCCTAGGTATCAGTGTAAAGCGTATTGGGAAGTGGAGGGTGATCGTCCTGGCCATCATTGTAAAAACAATTTTAAGATTACAAGATTCATATTTGCATAACGCTTATTTTTGGAGAGTAAAACATTGAAATTATTTTATTTCCAAATATTTACAAGGACAAGTTTTATTACAAAGATCTAAGATCAATACAATTAGTCTTATTTGCTATCAAGGGAAATTCCTAGGCTTGACTATGACATAAGGGTAGAGCGGTCCACATAGGTGAAATATGGGGGTTTCGCTGTAGTTTCTAAGACTCTAAAAACTGATGGTAAGGGTGGTAGACTCTGGATTGGGGTAGATCCCAACACAGCTACTCTATCAGCAAGATCTGCATCACTTTGTCATCCAGTGATCCTGAGGTATGCGAATCCCATCTATAGTCACGGAGGTGTCGGCCCTGGGGGTACCGACGAACCAAAATAAACAGATCATCTTCAACTTTTCAATCCAACGAATCCGCTTTAGGTCAGTGGTGAGGTTCCCAAGTCGATCTGCTCGGATGAAGAAATATCTCGGCCCACGACTCCAAAAATCTCTATCCCATCCTCTTTCAATACAAGAGAAATGAGAGAGGGACATCTTCTCTAGTATCTGCACCATGGTGTCGCGGAACTCGAAATTCGAGGAGTGATTATAGCAGTCTCGAAGATGCATTGGAAAACAAGAAACTTGGAGTAGGCATCTTCCTCTTCCTACAATCATCTAAACATCAATTTAACTTATTTGTTTTAGTAGGATGTTTTTACTAATTAGCATTATGTTAGGTAAAACATTCATTGCAAAACAATCCTTAAATGGCAATTCCTAGGAGCTAAGATCGGCTCTGATACCAATTGTAATGTTCCCCCTTCTAAAATAGGAAAAACACTTAAGATAGTCCACTAAGTCTTAACTTTGGAGAAAAATTCCTATTTATCGACACCTTGACCATGTAGAGATTCAAGGATACGATTCATAGGTAAGACCTAGTCCTATCCCACAAGGGAAGCGTGATCTTCTAAAAGTCAAATTACCCATAGGGTAATTTATCATAAATTGGGCAACTACTAGACTTGATTTCTAGAGGCAACGCTTTTTTCCTCATCCATGCAAGGCACAACCGCTGACCTACTTTGTAAAAAAATAGGAGAATTATGCTGAAATAATGATAATTTTTACTATTCTCTAAAATTCTCTCTAAATTGAAGAAATTAGAGCTTCCCTCCTTCTTCAATCTCCATTGGTGGCTCCATCAACATACCAAACCAATTGATTGGTTGGGGGCATGTACCGTGATCAAAGAATCAAGCAATTTGTAAGAAGGTAAAGGGTGAATTTTGATCTTTTGCTATAATTTCTCAATGTTTCTCTCTTCTTAGCCCCTCTCAAGCTTGAGAAGCTTAATTAGAATGGCTTTTTAATGTATTGAAGTTAATTGATTAATGGAAGTAAGGAAATACATAAATTCCCATTTATGCTTAATTTTTATGGTTTTTATGATTTTTGTCTTCTCTAAAATGAATATGATGTTATGCCTCATTCAAAAAGGCATTCCCCTCTCCTTTAGTAAATCCAACCATTCTTTATCCTATATGAATGATTAATGGATAAAATCAGGTTTTTCATCATGTTTCTCTTAAATAAGTAGAAAATGTTTACATTAGAATGATTTAAATACTCTTTAATTCAAAAGAGTTATTTTCATCAATTTTGATTTTATGCATAAATAGATGCATAAAGAATTTTATTTTTATTCCAAAAGAGTTATTCTCATCAATTTTGATTTTATGCATAGAAAGATGCATAAAGAATTTTATTTTTAATTCAAAAGAGTTATTTTTATCAATTTTGATTTTATGCATAAATAGATGCATAAAGAAGTTTATTTTTATTCCAAAAGAGTCATTCTTATCAATTTTGATTTTATGCATAAATAGATGCATAAAGAATTTAACTTTTAATCCAAAAGAGTTATTCTTATCAATTTTGATTTTATGCATAGAAAGATGCATAAAAGATTTATTTTTATTTTGAAAGTATTATTTTCATTGAAATTAAATTTATGCATAGATAGATGCATGAAAGATTTATTTTTATTTTAAAAGTATTATTTTCATTGAAATTGAATTTATGCATAGATAGATGCATAAAATATTTATTTTTATTTTGAAAGTGTTATTCTCATTAAAATGGAATTTATGCATAGTAAAATGCATAAAAGGTTTATTTTTAATTCGAAAGTGTTATTTTCCTTAAAATTGAATTTATGCATAAAAGGATTTCTATAAAAGTGTTATTCCTACTAGAGTTGTCTTTATGCCTAATTAGATGCGTAAAGAATCTTTATATCAAAAAATTAGAATTCTCTTACATTCTATAAATGGATGTGGATGTGGATGTGGATGTATGGATGTGGATGTGGATGTAAGAATGTGGATGTGGATGTATGAAGGTGGATGTGGAAATGGATGTATGGATGTAGATGTGGATGTATGAATGTGGATGTGGAAATGGATGTATGAATGTGGATGTGGAAATCGATGTATGGATGTGGATGTGGATGTGGATGTATGGATGTATGGATGTGGAAATCGATGTATGGATGTGGATGTGGATGTGGATGTATGAATGTGGATATGGATGTGGATGTGGAAATGGATGTATGGATGTAGATGTGGATGTGGATGTATGGACGTGGATGTATGAATGTAGATGTGGATGTGGATGTATGAATGTGGAATGTGGATATGGATGTATGAATGTGGATGTGGATATGGATGTGGATGTGGGTGTGGATGTATGAAGGTGGATGTGAAAATGGATGTAGATGTGAATGTGGATGTATGAATATGGATGTGAAAATGGATGTATGAATGTGGATATGGAAATCGATGTATGGATGTGGATGTGGATGTGGATGTGGATGTATGAATGTGGATGTGGAAATGGATGTATGGATGTAGAGTGGATGTGGATGTGGATGTGGATGTGGATGTGGATGTGGATGTGGATGTGGATGTGGATATGGATATGGATGTATGGATGTGGATGTGGATGTGGATGTGGATGTGGATGTGGATGTGGATGTATAAATGTGGATGTGGATGTATGAATGTGGATGTGGATGTGGATGTATGAATGTGGATGTGGAAATGGATGTATGGATGTGGATATATGGATGTGGATGTGGATATATGGATGTGGATATGGATGTGGATGTGGATGTATGGATGTGGATGTGGAAATGGATGTATGGATGTGGATATGGATGTGGATGTATGAATGTGGACATGGATATGGATGTGGATGTGGATGTGGAAATGGATGTATGGATGTGGATGTATGAATGTGGACGTGGATATGGATGTGGATGTGGATGTGGATATGGATGTATGAATGTGGATGTGGATATGGATGTATGGATGTAGATGTGGATGTGGATGTATGGATGTGGATGTGGATATGGATGTATGAATGTGGATGTGGATATGGATGTATTGATGTGGATGTGGATGTGGATGTATGAATGTGGATGTGGAAATGGATGTATGGATGTAGATGTGGATGTGGATGTATGAATGTGGATATAGATGTGGATGTATGGATGTGGATATGGATGTGGATGTATGAATGCGGATGTGGATGTATGGATGTGGATGTACGAATGTAGATGTGTATGTGCGGGAGCTTTACTACAAAGGCTTTAGCAAAATCTTTTGCCATTCTTACTGCTTCAGCCATGGACACTGGCTTGGCATTTTTGACCAGTGTGTCCAAGGGTTCGTTCATTCCCCGAATGAACCTAGCCACCATGAGTTGTTCTTCATCTAGAGGTGGTGAATATTTGAGTAGAAGAGCAAAGGCCTGGTGATATTCCTCGATGGTTTTGCTCTTCTGCTTTAGCTCTAAGAATTCGTTCATTTAAATGGAAGCTCTCAATAATAATGAGAGTGATTTGCAATAACAAACTCCACAAGGATTGTCTAAACTTGATGTTTAAGAGAAAATAGCAGGTGGAAATTAACCAAAAATAGATATTTATATAACAAGGTTGGGATTTTAACTTATTGTCATGTTAATGTTGATTTTTTTAAAATAGGTGGAGACAATCTACACTCGCCCACGTAGCACACTGATCTAGAACAAAATCAAACAAAATCAACTTGCAATCTAGTCAATTCAAATATGGATGCATCTACTAGTTTTATTGAAAAGTGTGAAGGAAAGGAGATGCAACAAGATAAAATTCATTATGATATTCAAGGAGACAATGAATTTCTTGAAAATTCCAAAGACAAGATCATCCAAGGAGACAAAGAGACTAATGATACAAGTTCAACAACGAAAGATATTAGACATGCTAAAGGTCAGCCGGTCCGATTTAAATAGTGAGCTTCCGATACGGTGGATGAGGGTATGAGTGAAGCGGCCTAGGTGACCTGCGAAGGATCCTAGAGGGTGTTGACCATACGGTGCTCGGGCTCTGGGTCGTCGAAGATACCCACACGTGCGTCGTGGAAGATATTGGAACAAGGAGTAAGAGTTGTTTTTTGAAACCGAGTATGGATATGGTTGATTGACCTTGCTGGACCTCAACTGATGAGTCCATAGCTCTCTTATATGGATCTGTTAGTTGATCTTGCTGATCTTCAACGAGGATTCCATCTTGATTTTTATTAAGTGAATATTTGCCGGGTACTATGAGCTAGGAACTATCAAAAAGGCCCCTGAGTGAATAGGTGGTGAGCGTTCTGGTTGCCAATGATGCCATAGATACTCCGATGAAGGAATGATTGGAAATTAAGATTCAACTGAATACTTGGAAGTTTATGATTGGAAATTAAGATTCAACCGAATACTTGGAAGTTTATGATCAGTAACACTATGATTTCATTAAATGATTGATTTAAATACAGTTGAATCTAGGAAAAAGGCAATTTCATATTGGGTGTGTAAGTGGTGTGACCAGAGTTAAATTTTGCTTGAAAATCTGGCTAGGGGGCCTGGGAACTCTTTTCCCTGGTACCCGGGACAAAACCTAACCAAGTTCTAAATTGGATCCCATCACTACAGTGGTTGGCTAACCTATGGGACTAGATGGGGTTAGGCTGGACTGATGGATCCGTATTTAATGAGACTCAATTTTTATTATATTACATTAGATGAAATAAATCCCGAATAGTAATTGTTCTATGAAAAAAGGAATCAACGGCTGTGCCTCTCGATGGGGAAAAAAGCATTGATCTCTATGATCCAAGTGCAAGTTTCTTCCTTGATCTGACCAAGTGACTTTAGGTTTGGTCGGATCAGTTTGGTCAGTAATGACCTTGACTACGTTAGAGTAAAATTTATCTTGGAGGAATCGCCTGTGCTTTCCAGACAAGGGAAGATTTTCCAAGTTCGGTTTCGGAAGAACTGAGGAATTAGTCACTTGTCTTGTAAGATTCCTCCCCAGCCTCTCAGGATGTCCGGTATCTTCCCTTGTAGTCAAATCCCTCTTCAGAAACATAAAAGATCTTGTTTCTACCAGTTTTGGCCTGGAGAGAGAAAATCTTTTAGAGAGTGGTAATTCAGTTTTTAAATATTTTTGGATAGAAAAATATCTCTTCTTATTAAAATAAGTTCCCCCGAAATAGAAGTTCAAAAAGATTTTCAGAAGATGCATTAGAAATCAAGTATAATCTGTTCAAGAGGCCTTATCCTGAGGGTCAAGATTTTTTGGAAATTTTAAATTGGTGTCAATACATATGGACTTTGCTTGATTTATGTTGTGACGAATGATTGTTTTGAACCTACCTAGATAACTAGCTAGTTTTCAACACAAAGATGTACTTTTTCATGTATCTTTGTAGGCACCAATATTATTTGAGGTGTCTGTCCTATATAGCTAATAGAGGCCACTATTAGTGACAACTTGTAATCACGTTGTTTATTTGTTGTTATGCTATGAAGTGGTTGGGTTTCAGAGACTACTTCAAGCATTAACAAGTCAATAAAATTAGTTTATAAGAACGTATTTCTTTATAGAAATTTCAACAGCAACATGTTCCTTTATGAACATGAAAAGAAACCCAATTTTACAATTTCAATGTAACCTACTGCTGAGAGAGAGAGAGAGAGAGAGAGAGAGAGAGAGAGAGAGAGAGAGATCTACCCAACAAATATAAATTGTTGGAGGTCATGCTCAGTTCATGATGTTGTAGTAGCCCGTGAGATTCTTGTTACCTCCACAAACCAAAATCTAGGAACCAAATAGTAACATGCATGGGAATACTTCATCTGGACTTTGACATGCAGGAGTACAAAACATTAATCGGTGCATTAATATGCATAAGGAAGTCGACAAGATCCAACAATAGAGCAAGTTGAAAACTACATCAGGCTCAAAGAAGGTACTTGTATTAGGGTTGCTACTGACTGAAGGTGGATCACACTCCAACAAACGAGGACCAAAGGTGCGCAAGCTAGTGTCAAAATATTGGACATGAATCCTCAAGCATACATAGCTATGGTGTGCTCAATCCTAATCATGTGATTAAGAAATACTAATCTTATGGTGGGTTGGGGATAATTAACAACATAATGAAACTCCTAATGACTTAACCAAGCTTGAGTCACGCACAATTAGGTTATAAGATGGAAACTTCTGCTCATAGAGAGGCTTGAGAGCTACTTGCGTTCATTGCTTGGAAATAACCCTTTTTATATGAGGAGGGTAAACCTCTTACAAATATGCTCATGTGGGATAATGTCCAAGTGTGATGTGGTTGCATGCTCTTGATCCTGGTCCTCTACTCATACCTTTCCCACAATGGCGCCACAAATTTCAACACCCCCCCCTTGGTGCCATGATGTATAGGCTACTACAAGGTGGTTGAATGTGTATTACAAAAGATCCATCACTTCCCCTTAGTACAACATGCTACTCAAGGTGGTTAAGTGTGGTAACACAAGATGTCAAAGCTTGTTTCCTTGATGTACTTTCGGTATGCCATTCTTTAACTGCTTCTCTTCTTCAAGTATAATTCTCAAATGTTGGTTCAAGTAGATTCTTTAGAGTGGTTACAAGTGCACCATATTTCTTTGGCATGCATTTTATGAGTATTGCAGGTGCATATTTATCTCTAATCTTAGCATCTATTCCATCTAACTAGGTCATGATGCTTTCATTTTACTTACAAATTGAGCCAAAGACTCATTAAAATTCATTTGTAGACCATAGAATTCAATCTTTAAGTGAATTTCCTGGTTCTTTGCCTTAGCTGCTCTGTAAACACGAGATTCAATGTATCCCATGCATTGAATTTCCTGGTTCTTTGCCTTAGCTGCTCTGTAAACACGAGATTCAATGTATCCCATGCATCCTTTGCAGCGTGTTCCTTAGAGTTGATGTGATGAATACAACTAGGTGTAAACCAATAAGTGACAATGATTGCTCATCTTTTTCAACCCACCCTTCAATTGGTTCATCCGGCACATTTTTCTTAATGATTTTTCACAATTTCTTATGCACTGAGGGTACTTCGTTTGTGTAAGGTGTGGAACCCTTCCCCATTGAACTTCTCAACATTTGTGATAGTGCCTGACACCATTGCAAAGGTCTTACTAGAGTTTAACTCTTAGTAGTGTCTAATTGCTTACAAATTAGTGGTAAAACTGAATATGCTCAAAAGGCTTCCCGTTAATGACCCAAATGCCAAATGAGAGATTTGACACTCAAACAAGGATAATAAAACCTGAGGAATTCAATTTTAACATTTAAATAGGCCAAATTTTTTTAATTATCCTCTTAATTATAGTGATTAGAGCTAAAATAGTGATAAACAACATCAAAGTTTGGAGGTCAAAATTGAGCAAATGCAAAAGCTTTTGATGGGGCTTTGTTAATAGCCTTAGAACCCTTGATGAGAATCAATGTCCCAAGGGAAAGAACTAACTGAAAGTCGCCCAAATTTGGTAGATTTGTGCTTGTTTCTAGCGCCTGTGCACATCCATGTCTCCGGAGTCATGTAGTATACCAAAGTACTTGAGTTGTTTAGTCCTTGTAGTAGTGTCTAACGAGCCCTATAAGGGCTTGATCCAATGTTGATCACATGTAACGAATGGAGCGTTTCTACAGTCGGTGCAAATGAGGCAATTTATGAGAAATTAAGCTAATAGAATAGCAATGAGGTCAACAAGATATATCTAAGAGGAATTGATCAATAGTGAAGAGGATGTGGAGAATCAAGCTATGAAAAATTTGTCCACAAGTGGGAGCTATGGATAAGATGGTGGAAATTGAGAATTGGTTTAATAAACATGAGAGTACTAGTGGAAAGGATTAATGTGGGCTGAGGCTAAGCTAATGGAGGAGTTCATGAGAAGAGGAGTGGCTCTGATACCATGTCAAAAGATCGAACATGAATGAGGCCTCAAGCATGCATAGCTATGGTGTGCTCAATCCTAATCATATGATTAAGAAATACTAACCCTATGGTGGATGTAGCATAATTAACAACATAATAAAACTCCTAATGACTTAATCAAGCTTTACTCAAGCATAATTAGGTTACAAGATGGAAACTTGTACTCATAGAGAGCTGCTTATGTTCATTGCTTGGAAATGACCCTTTTTATATGAGGAGGGTACACCTCTTACAAATATGCTCATGTGTGATAATGTCCAAGTGTGATGTGGTTGCATGCTCTTGATCTTGGTCCTCTACTCATACTTTGTCCTCAATGGCACCATAAATTTCAACAGCCAAAATGGAGGATATAAAGGTACACGGGAATGTTTTATTGTAGGCTGGAGGAAGGGCTCCCATTGGCTGTGGAGTAGCTTGTCCATCCCTAGGTAGCCAGAGTTGGCTACCCATGGCATGCAAAAGTAGCAACACAACATGGCACTCCAAGTTGGAGGTAGACCCTACACGTGCTTTGATTGTGTGTAAAATGTAAGTGCTCGCCCAACTGTTTTGTCCTCTATTCATTGGTTTGCACCATGACTCAATTTGTGCTTTGGTTGTGTGTAAAATGTAAGCGTGCGCGGCACAGAGCTATTTTGTCCTCTATTCATTCCTTTGCACCGTGACTCCTTTGGCGGGCACCCTCATATTGAAGATCAGTAGACAAAAGATGCTACATGAAAATAGCCTTTGCAAGAAGATGAAAGTCACATAAAACCTTTAGCATTTAAGGTTGGATTTTTCAATTGAATATTTTTCCAGAGGGACGTGTTACTGTGTATCTATCGGAGAAGTGCTCCTTTGGATCCTCCTCATCATCAATATCCAAGGAGATATGTGATTGTTTTGGCTCCCAGGTAGGTCGTCTTTGTTGTCTTTTCCTTGTTCATCTCATCACTCATCGCTCGCGACACCATTGCCATCTCTATAGTATCTAAAGCTAACATTATTTGAAAAGAAAATATCATGAATGTCTAAGGCTCTAAGTATTGAGTAATATATGGGTCTTTCATGCCTTTGTAGATTGAAACATCTCTTTTCTTGTCCATATGCATAATCCGATTCCCCATATTGGGAATAATCCAATTGGTCTATTCAAGGCTCACACCAAGCCTATTTGTGGTATGTAGTTGTCCATGTACACGTATGCATGGTCAAATAGATTGTTGACAAACAATAATTAAACTTTATTTTTCACGTCACCTTGCTCATATAGTGTGCATATTACTCATGACCACATATTTAGGGTAGCCACATGTTCATTAATTAATCAAGCCCTATCGGGCTTGATTAATTAGTGAACACAATGATGTGAACTTGTATAGGGATCATGTGGTTGATCAAACCTTTCCTGTTGAATTAGTCTTTTGAATGCACATGCAAAGCAATGATAGGCACATGACAACCATCCACATCACCGATAACATATGGAATGCCATATATAGCCTCGAATCCCTCTGCCAAGGTAGCATCCTTTCAGGAGATGGCCACTTTATGTTTAAGTTATGCAAGCCAGAATTCTCCATAGCCTCATAGAAAGCTATCACTATTTTTTGTGCAAAGTATGTAGAGAACCACTTGTAAGTTAGAGCTAGTGGCTAGACAGTGCAATGCCACACAAACACGCTTCTCCACAGCAATGCCACACAAACACGCTTCTCCACAGCAATGGCTTTTTTGCAGTTGGTGTCTGCACAGCTTTGCAAGAATGGAGCTAGCCTTGCACACAAGAGCTTGCACACAAGAGGTGGTAGGTATCTTTGCTCAATCTCATCCTCTTTTTGAACATCCCATCTGAATAACTACCAAGCAAGTATCTCTCCATGAATCCCTATGGTCTATAGTAAGCCTTTTTTGGGTCATGATGTTTTCATTTTAGTGACAAATTGAGCCAAAGACTCATAAAAGTTCATTTGTAAACCATAGAATTCAATCTTTAAGTGAATTTCCTGGTTCTTTGCTTTAGCTCCAAACATGAGATTCAATGTATCCCATGCATCCTTTGCAACGTGTTCCTTAGAGTTGATGTGATGAATACAACTAGGTGTAAACCAATAAGTGACAATGATTGCTCATCTTTTTCAACCCTGTTGAGATATCGAGCTCTAGTGAGGCGGTGGACACTGATGACCCGCCTGGGGGATAGGCCCCGCACTTACACCACTGGCATGGTTGGTGAGATCTTGGGTGATATGCGGCCAGTGGGATGACAGGCTGTGTGACAGCCATTCTAGAGACTGGCATAGTTATAGCGCCAGCTCATTTAGTCGGGTTCACACTATAGAGAACCCGTGTATGTATTGGTTGAGTACCTTTCATATTGTGTGTACTCTTATCTTGTATATGGTGTGTTGAGTGTTGAGTAGAGAAGAAGAAGATTTTCAGCCTCTCACCTTGTGTGTTCTCTATTAGGGTTTTGTGAGTGTGTGTGTGTGCTTGCAAGAGCTCAAGCTCTCTTCCCCCCTGCATCTTTTCATGGTATCAGAGCCTGGTTCGTGCTAAGGGCTGAGCTGCAAGCAAGAGAACCACAAGAAGCGGTACGAGGGTAAGAGCTAGAACTACTCTTCCCTATTGTGTTGGTGACTACACCCTTGTCGGGAGCTCTACGGGAGGCACCGGCAAACGATCTCCGATTGAGGAGCTTTCTTTGCGGGAGTGAAGCTACAGGGCAACTATACAGTCCTTCGGACTAACAATTTCGGGCCGAAAACGCGTTTCGGGCGCGTCTGGACCTCCGTTTTTCAGAAAGCAGGCGATTTCGAGCACTGCGGGTAAGTCACCGATTCTCTGCAGAACTCTGTTTTAAGAACTGCAGGAAGACAGATTGACTGTGCAGACACTGTGGGTGCTGCAAAGAGGTCTACAGTTGCCATTGGGTGTATGTATGTGCATTGAAGTCACTGGTTGTGACATTTGAGAGTACTACAGTACCGCTGTGCAGAAAATACAGCATTTGTGCAGAAAAACCAGAGTGCAGTTTCTGGTAAAATTGTGTGTTTGGCAAGATGTCTAATGATGGCATAACACAGATTGTGGCTGAGAAGCTGGACAAGAATAACTTCCATGCTTGGAGGTTCAGGTTAACGAATTTCCTGATGGGAAAAGGCTATTGGGACTACATAGAAGGTGAACATGAAGAGGCACCGGAGATACCGGATATAAATCCGACTGCTGCAGATGTGAAAGAGTTTAAAGACTGGAACCAAGGAGCCAGGAAGGTTATGTATTGGCTTTCCATTAGTATACAGGACACCATGATTGGGCACATTCAGGATGCCAAGTCCCCCAAGGAGGCGTGGGACACCTTGGTAAAGCTCTATGAAACAAATACCAAGGCACGTAAGATACAGTTGAAGAATGAACTTCATACTGTCGAGAAAAAGAGCATGTCTGTGAATGACTATGCGTTGAAGATAAAGGGCATTGTGGAATCCCTTGCATCTATTGGTGTATCAGTAGATGATGATGACAAGGTGGAAGTCTGTTTACGTGGTCTGGGGCCACAATACAAGGCGTTTAAGACGTCTATTCAGACTCGGGAAAACATTTCCAACTTTACAGATTTGGTGTCTATGCTGATTATCGAAGAGAAGAACTTGGGTGAAGACCAACAGTCTTCACAAAGCAAAAACAGTTCAGAGCAACAGGCCTTCTACACGAGTTCAGGAAGAGGACGAGGTAGGGGAGGCCGTGGACGCAGTCAAGGAGGTGGCCGAACAGGTAATCAGAATTATGGCCAGCAGCAGCAACAACAACAACAGTCCCAAAATCAACAACAACAACAACACGCAGGTGGAAGAGGCAGATTCAGAGGCAGGGGGAGCCAAAGAGGCCGTGGAAATTGGCAAAGGCAATATAATGATGCACGTGAATGCTACTATTGTGGTAAGCCAGGACATGTGCAGTCAGAATGTTATAAGAAGCAGGCTGACATGCAAAATGGGAAAGTACAGCAAAACAACTATCCATCCTCAAGCAGAAATAATGAGGACAATGAAAGGTTGTTTGTTATGCAGCATGTTGTGAATGCCATGTCTGAAAATGTTGATGCAGCACAAAAAGATAATGTATGGTATGTGGATTCAGGCGCTTCAAACCACATGACGAGTCATGGGGAGTGGTTCAAGGAGATGAAGAACCCGGAAAGACCAGGTTTTGTGGAAACAGGGGATGACACTGCTCATCCAATTGCCCACGTTGGAGATGTGCCATTATCTATGCAGGATGGCAAAGTGAAGTACCTTGCAGATGTACTTCATGTACCGAACATAACAAAGAATCTGGTTTCAGTTGGCCAGATGATTGAGCAGGGTTTGCAGGTTCGGTTTAACCCTGATGGGTGTTATGTTGAAGATTTCAAAGACAAGTGCAAGTTGGTTGCAAAAGGCAACAGAGTGGGCAGAATGTTTACGTTGGATGTAGACATGCCTGAAATGAGTGCTGCAATGTTTGCAAATGGTTCAGGAGTTGTTGCAGACACAGACATATGGCATAAAAGAATTGGACATGTAAATGTGCAGAGATTGAAGTCTATGCAGACAAAGGAATTGTGACAGGGCTGCCAAAATTTAAAGTGGAAGGTATGCAGAAAATATGTGAAGCATGCCAATTTGGGAAGCAAACAAAGCATGTGTTTCCACGTAACAGATATGTGAGCAGAAATGCACTAGATGTTGTGCATTCAGATGTATGGGGTCCTACGAAGACCGTGTCTATGGGAGGCTGCAGGTACTATGTCACTTTCATTGATGACCACACAAGGAAAGTGTGGGTATATTTCATGAAGGAGAAGAGTGAGGTTTTCACTCACTTTCAGAATTTTAGAGTTTTGGTTGAAAAGCAAACAGGAAAATATGTCAAGTGCCTAAGGTCAGATGGAGGGGGAGAATACTTCTCCAATGAGTTCTCTGAATTTTTGAAGAAGAATGGTATTCGGAGACAGTTCACATGCAGATATACTCCGCAGCAAAATGGAGTTGCTGAGCGGAAAAACAGGCACATTGCTGAGATTGCGCGAGCATTGATGGAAGAGAAGAATATGCCGCATTGCTATTGGGCTGAGGCTGTTTCTACAGCAGTATACATCATGAACAGGACTCCAACTGCAGCCATACATGATGTAACTCCAGAGGAGAAGTTTACTGGCAGAAAACCAGATTTGTCTCATCTGAAAGTTTTTGGATGCATTGCATATGTGCATGTGCCAGATGAGCTGAGAACTAAGCTGGATCCGAAAGCTGAAAAATGTGTGTTTATTGGATATTCCCTTGAGCAAAAGGGATACAGGTGTTATAACCCTGCTACACGTGAGTTGAGGGTAAGCAGGGATGTTGTCTTTGATGAGATGAGCAGCTGGTATGCTGCTGAAAAAGAAGCTGTTGGGGCTGATGTGAGTGGAAGTGTGGTTGCACAGAATGCAGGTCAGCAATCACAGTCTTTGAGTGGACCAGGAGAGTCCTCATCTAGTGGGTCAGTTGATAGACCATGGAGTGGCAGGCTGCATCATAATACCAGCCCTGCAAATGTGATTAGTACATCACGTAAAGGAAAAGAGAAAGTGGTTGAGCCCCTTGGTATGCCTGACATTTCTGCAGGGCATTCTCATGTTGATGGAGAGTCTAGTGGCTCAGATATGAGTCTTGATGAGGAGCTTGGGATCCCAGCTATGAGAACACCTGGTGTAAAGAAGGCTATGGAAGCCATGAATGAGAAGCTGCGAAGATCAGGGAGAGTGAAGAACCCTGTGCAGAGATTTACATATGATGGTTATGTGGCACATCATTATGCATATATGGCAAAAGTTGTGCAGGTTGTAGAGCCCACATGCATTGATGAGGCTGTTGGAAATGTGTGTTGGGAGAAAGCTATGGATGAGGAGATGGATGCACTATATGGAAATGAAACTTGGGATTTAGTGCAATTGCCTGAAGGCAAGAAAGCCATTGGATGCAAGTGGGTGTACAAAGTTAAACATAACAGTGATGGAAGCATAAACAGGTACAAGGCTAGATTGGTAGCCAAAGGATATGCGCAGACATATGGGATTGATTATGAGGAAACTTTCAGCCCAGTTGCCAAGATGGCAACGGTGAGAGTTGTGATAGCAGTGGCTGCGTCAAAGCAATGGTCTTTACATCAGATGGATGTAAAGAATGCATTCTTGCATGGGGATTTGCAAGAAGAGGTGTATATGTTGCAGCCACCTGGTTATGAGGATGTGGGTCACCCCGAGCATGTTTGCAGGTTGAAGAAAGCCTTGTATGGCTTAAAGCAAGCACCAAGAGCATGGTCTGACAAGATTTCTGAATATCTTGTCACTATTGGCTTTCATGTAGCCAATGCAGATTTCTCATTGTACATGAGACATGGTGATAGAGGGGTTGTGCTTGTTGTCATCTATGTAGATGACTTGATCATTACGGGGGACCATGATGCAGAGATCTTTGATGTAAAGATCTTGCTTAGACAGAAGTTTGAGATGAAGGATCTGGGGGAGCTCAGATATTTCTTGGGCATTGAGGTGATTAGGTCACCACATGGTATTGGATTACTGCAGCGACAGTATGGCTTGGACATGTTGTCCAAGTATGGTATGACAGGCTGTAAGCCTATTTCTGTGCCATTGGATCAGAATGGCAAGTTGAGTGCAGATTCAGGAGAGATCTTGGAGGATCCTACTATGTACAGGAGCATAGTAGGAAGTTTGATCTATATGACGATCACCAGACCAGATTTGAGCTATGCTGTTGGGTTGGTGAGTCAGTTTATGCAGGTTCCACGGAAACCGCATTTGGATGCTGTCAGACGCATACTGAGGTATGTGAAGTCTACTTTACATTGTGGACTATTCTATGAGACTGGGACAGAGATATGTGTACATGGGTACACAGATGCTGATTGGGCTGGTAGTATCTCAGATAGAAGATCTACCAGTGGATTCATGTTTTCTTTGGGGAGTGCTGCTGTGACTTGGAGCAGCAAGAAGCAGCCTACGGTTGCTCTATCGAGTACAGAGGCCGAGTACAGAGGAGCTGCTATGGCAGCATGTGAGGTAGCTTGGTTGAGAAAGCTACTTGCAGATTTGGGTCTATCAGTGGATAGACAAGTTGTCATTTTCTGTGACAACATTAGTAGTATACAGTTGGCCAGGAACCCAGTCTTTCATGCTCGTACGAAGCACATAGAGGTCCACTACCACTTCGTCAGAGAGAAAGTCTTGGCAGGAGACCTTGACCTTGTTTATGTCAGCACAGAGGATCAGGTAGCTGACATCTTCACCAAAGCATTGGGTACAGAGAAGCTCCGCAGATTCAGGGCTTCGCTTGGTGTACATGAGATGGAGTTGACCTCGAGGGGGAGTGTTGAGATATCGAGCTCTAGTGAGGCGGTGGACACTGATGACCCGCCTGGGGGATAGGCCCCGCACTTACACCACTGGCATGGTTGGTGAGATTGTAAGATCCCTGTTCCCACCGAGCAACGGATTCAGGGTACTGGCAGCAGAAGTAGTACATCATGCGTGGGTAGGGGTCTCACACTCGGGGCCTCGCCCACGGATATCCGGACAAGAGACTAATCCGTCGGTTTGTCCAAAACTGAAACTGGAAAAACTTCCTTTACTCGGAAAGCATGGGCGATTCCACCAGGATAACTCTTTACTCTAACGTAGTCAAGATCATTACGGATCAACTGATCTGACTGCACCTTTAACGGTACTTGGTCAAATCAAGGTAGAAACTTGCACTTGGATCATTGGGATCAACGCTTTTTTCCCCATCAAGAGGCACAGCCGTTGATTCCTATCCATAGAACAATTTCTATCCGGGATTTACTTTATCTATCGTAAAAACAAAGTTGAGTCTCGATTTATGGATCCATCAGTCCAGCCTAACCCCATCCGATCCCATGGGTTAGCCAACCGCCCAACCACTGTAGTGATGGGATCCAATTTGGAATTTGGTTAGGTTTTGTCCCGGGTACCAAGGAAAAGAGTTCCAAGGCCCCCTAGCCGGAATTTCATGCAAACATAAAACTAGCCACACCACTTACACACCCAATATGAAAATTGCCTTTTTCTTAGCATCAGCTAACTTTAAAACAATCCTTTAATGAAACCATAGTATCATTGATCACCATCTTCCAATTTATCCAATTGATTCTTAATTTCCCATCATTCCTTCATCAGAGTATCTATGGCATCATTGGCAACTAGAACGCTCAGGAGCCGTTTCGATAGTTCCTAGCCCATAATACTTGGCAATATAATCACTTAACATGATGGACTCTCGTTGAAGATCAGCAAGATCAACCAACAGATCCATATAAGGAGCCATGGACTCATCCATTGAAGACCAGCAAGGTCAATCAACCAGATCCATGCTCGATTTCAGAAAACAACTCCAACTCTGTTCCAATATCTTCCTCGACGCACGCGTGGGTATCCTAGGCGACCCAGAGCCCGAGCACCGTATGGTCAGCACCCTCTAGGATCCTTCGCAGGTAACCTAGCGCTTCACGCATAGGCCGCTTCCTTGGCCCCTCATCCACTGTACCGGAAGCTCACCATTAAATCGCACCGAGGCTGGTCAAGACCTCGGCCGACCTTGCTACGCGAGACGTCCTTCATTGACTTCCCGTCAGCAGTTGCAACTTTCTCATCACGACCTTAATCACAAGACGGTCAAAATGCTCCCCCCAGCATTCTTGACATAAAACAATCATTTACAGACAGCATTTACAAACAGCATTTACAAACAGTTTATAATACAATTTCTATTTTAACTTTCATTTTTCCACATTATCCCTCCTCAATCTACATTACTTATTCCATATTCCATTTATATGTATACTCGTCCCATCACATCATTTCCATCTCATCACTTCAGATTCCCTCACATCACAATCGTATATTCACATCCATACATCCACAACTATATGCGTACATTCACATCTACATGCATACATCTACATCCCTATGCATACATCCACATCCACATTCACATTCACCTCTATACATCTACATGTACATGCATACATCCACCTCTACATCCCTATCTACGTCTATACACCTACATCTTCATACATACATCCCCATCCACATCCACATCTACATCTATACATCTACATCTACATGTATACATATACATCTCCATTCACAACTACATCTACATGCATACATCCATATCTCCATTCCCATCTATATCTATACATCTACATCTACATGCATCCATCCACCTCCACATCCACATCTACATCTATACATCTACATCTACATGTATACATCCACATCTCCATTCACATCTACATCTATACCTCTACATCTACATGCATCCATCCACATCTCCATTTACATCCTCATCTACACATCTATTTCTACATGCATACATCCATATCCACATTCACATTCACCTCTATACATCTACATCTACATGCATACATCCACCTCTACATCCATATCTACGTCTATACACCTACATCTACATGCATACATCCCCATCCACATCCACATCTACATCTATACATCTACATCTACATGCAATATTCACATCTCCATGCATAATAAAATTCTTTTAATTAATCTAGGATGATAGTTCCTAGAATATGGTAGAAATTCCTCTTTTTATACTTTGAATGAATTTATTTTATGCGTAATTTCTATAAAAATTTTGCCATGGCTCCGCTACTATGACTGATAAATCTCAATTTTTTTCTAAGGGATAAAGCTCATTATTAAAGAAATAATTAGAATGGTCTCTAATTGGATCATCAATCCATAATGGTCTCTAATTGGATCATCAATCCATAATGGTCTCTAATTGGATCATTAAAAAAACAATTAGAATGGTCTCTAATTGGGTCATCAATCCATAATGGATTGAATCATCAATGTGCATAAACTAAAAGCATAGCAAAAAGCCATTAATTTGGCCTCAAGCATAGCTTAATCTTGGATTAAGGAAAGGCTTTATGAAAAGCTTCATTTGGATTGAGAATGGTTCATGAGTATGACCATTTCTTGAGTGAGAGAGAGAAATTACATAAAAACCATTAGAATTTAAACGTAAATGGAATTTAACTTCTATAGCATTTATTAAATTATGTAACTCTTCACTACTATTCACCAATTAACTTCAATAGCATTTAAAAAACCATACCAATTAAACTTCTCAAGCTTGAGAGGGGTTGAGAAGAGAGAATCATTGAGATATTATAGAAAGATCAAAATTCAATATACTTACCTTATAATTTGCTTGATTCTTTATTCACGGTAGAGGCCCCCAACCAATCAATTGGTTTAGTATGTTGATGGAGCCACCAATGGGGATTGAAGAAAGAGAGAAGTATCAAAACTAGTGAATTATTAAAGAATTCACAACTCTTGGCTTAGGTAGAGTAGAGTAACAAAGCATAAGAGACTATCTATTTTTGGCTTAGGTGGAGTAGAGTAACAAAGCATAAGAGACTATGTTTTTTGGCTTAGGTGGAGTAGAGTAACAAAGTATAAGACACTATATTTTCTTTCAACAAGGGGAGGCTTCTATTTATAGGAAAACTTGAGCTCCTAACCAAACAAACTGATTCTAGAATTTTCCAAGTCAGTTTGGTTGAATTTGGACTAGATTTGGACCTAGTTTGGTTACTTTTTGATTCGGTTTGGTTCCATTTTGATTTGGTTTGGTTCAAGAGAGATGAGAGATAAAAATATCACATTATTTTTGAGTTTAAAACTCATTCAAGCATGTGAAATATGCACCTCCTTTAAAGAATTCCCCTTCCTTACATATGTGTCAAAATTTTATTGCTCATAGTTTTTTTACTAATAAACCTTGTACATTTTCAACTCTTCATCTTATGTGAAATATGCACCTCCTTTAAAGAACTCCTCTTCCTTACATATGTGTCATAGTTTTTTTACTAATAATCCTTGTACATTTTCAACTCTTCATCTTATGTGAAATATGCACCTCCTTTAAAGAACTCCCCTTCCTTACATATGTGTCTATTTACTAATAAACCTTGTACATTTTCAACTCTTCATCTTATGTGAAATATGCACCTCCTTTAAAGAACTCCCCTTCCTTACATATGTGTTTATTTACTAATAAACCTTGTACATTTTCAACTCTTCATCTTATGTGAGCATTTACTCATTTTTGGATACCCAAAATATCTCATATTTTTAATATTGCTCATAGTTTTTTTACTAATAAATCTTGTACATTTTCAACTCTTCATCTTATGTGAGCATTTACTCATTTTTGGGTATCTTCTTTTACAAATTGGATTTATCTCCTCCCTACACATGGATTGATGCTATTGGCCCATAGGAACCTTAATTGGACCATAATCTAAAAATTTCTGAAAATCTAGACCCTTAGACTAAGGTTCTTTATACTTATTTCCATTTAATTCCAATTGCACATTGGAAAATTCTTTTTGAATTTCTATTTCAGGGGAACTTATTTTAATAAGATGAGTTAATTTTCTATCCAAAAATATTCATAATCTGAATATTCTCTCTCTAGCATATTTTCTCTCTCTAGGTTAAAACAGCCACAAACAAGATCTCTTATATTTCAGAAAAGGAATTGATTACAGGGGAATATATTAGACATCAAAAAGGGGTTGGGGGAGGAATCTTACATTCTACCCCACTTAAAAAACGCGAGATGTCCTCATCTCGCAACTTGTGATAATTTCGCAAGATTCACGAATATGAGACTTAGAGAAAAATTTTAATCAAGATTAACCACCAAGAAACGTCTTAAAGAGAGCAAGATTCAAAATAAGAACAAGATTTAAACTTTATTCATTCTCGGAACTTATACAGTAAAGATAGAAGAACTCTTTACACTTCCATAAGCCCGTCCATCATATGATCACAAAAGCAGTCCTCACAAGCTGCACAAGTATAAGGTAACTCATCTATGGGAATGATTCTGTGGGTTATTGCTGCGCCTATCTCAGTGGTATGAGGTGTTCTAACAAAAGGACCTCTGAGAGGCAAGCCAAAAACGGGGTAAAGGCATATCTTCTCATGAGGAAGAAAACACGCCAGTAAGAAGACCCGCTCAGAAAACCCAGGATGCCTTGATCTCATGACGCAGTAGTATCGGGGACCCAAACCCAAAGCTTCAATAACCATGGCCAAGCGGACATTGTTACGAAAGTGCTGCTGACCCCAGGGTGTTACCCTAGTTATGTCTTGATAGGTCCGCCATTTGGTTTGCGCTACAGAAGTTCCCAAGTGAGGGAAAAGTGAGCGCTCATACTGCTCTATAAAATCCTTCTTCACAGATTCACTTGCGTCTTGAAGGTGAGGAATCATTATGGATAAAACTAGTTCTTGTTGCCAAGCCATGAAGGAGATTAAGAAAGAAAGGAGATCGATGGAAGTAAGATTACTGTGAGCGACAAGTAAAAGTTACGACTTATATAAAGGAAGGAGCTAGCGTAACTTAGAAGCCAACGGTAACTTGCCACTGAAGTTTTACCGTCTTTCCATGATTTGTGTTTGACACATTTTTCTATAGAAGGCATTAAGAATTTTGAGATGAAGAGATAAAAGAAGCTTGTAGGCTAAGTCACCTACTTTCATTGACAGATATAAGGCTCACAATATCTGGGGGATAACTTCATATACTCCCCAAGAGATAAAGAACTTCTTTTGGGCCGTACTCGAATGAAGACCAAAACCTTGATATCCAAAACATCGATTCTCACTTCTGAACTCATTGTTCTGAATCCTTAAAACAGGTGGGACTCTTGAGAAGTATTCTAGGAAAAAGGTTCTTTCTTTTTTAAACAGAACTTTCTTTTATTTTAGAGAGGGAATAATTATAAGATCAGAAAGGGAGATTCTTACTCCTGTATACCTCGAAGGCTGGGGAGGAATCTTACATTCTACCCCACTTAAAAAGTGCGAGATGTCCTCATCTCGCAAGGTAGAGGACAACTCTTTTTCTTAACATCCAATTTTATTTTGGGGTTCCTTATATTCTGGTCAACCCAACAGAACACTGGGATAAATATCCCTTATATAGAACTCATCATTAATATTCAGATCATATCATTCATATCTTTAACATGATAATGGTCCATTAGACCGAAAAATTTCCTTCTGAACATTCCTCCACGGGAATTTCAGTCAAGCAAGTTCTCAATTTGTCATCCCTTAACTTGATCTACTGATCAAGTGTTAACAGTAACAATTTGACAGCACAACCCACTAATCTCATAGTGATTTGCTGAATTCATTATCATCATTCTAGTTATGAATATCATCACTGGGACTCGTCCCATTCATCCTCATTGTGGTTTTGTTCAGATTTTTATATTTCAACTAATTTCAGAAATCATCATTTTTCAATCAGAATTTTCAATCAGAATCCAATTCAATTCATCAATTCTCAAACAGAATTAAAAATCATATCAACCACATTCGAATTCATCATCTAGATAGCATTAATGCTTATAATTTCAAGTCTTAGATTTACTCGTATATACTGTCAGTAAAGAGCTGCAGTATACTCTCGGTATATACGGGTAGTCGTGGCTCTTGGAATTATAAGGTAAATACCATCATGTCTAGGCCTCAAGCAAGTCAGGGATTCTATATAATTGCGGTACTTCCATCTGAAGACCCAATTACCAAATTAAGAATTTCAGTTTGAATATCAAATTGTATGAATTATATCATACAATTACAACCTTTTTGTGCTTCTTGATAAATTTTTGACATATTTGTCTTCTCAGTTGATCTTTATTAACCAAATGCTCTGATACCAACTGTAAGATCCCTGTTCCCACCGAGCAACGGATTCAGGGTACTGGCAGCAGAAGTAGTACATCATGCGTGGGTAGGGGTCTCACACTCGGGGCCTCGCCCACGGATATCCGGACAAGAGACTAATCCGTCGGTTTGTCCAAAACCGAAACTGGAAAAACTTCCTTTACTCGGAAAGCATGGGCGATTCCACCAGGATAACTCTTTACTCTAACGTAGTCAAGATCATTACGGATCAACTGATCTGACTGCACCTTTAACGGTACTTGGTCAAATCAAGGTAGAAACTTGCACTTGGATCATTGGGATCAACGCTTTTTTCCCCATCAAGAGGCACAGCCGTTGATTCCTATCCATAGAACAATTTCTATCCGAGATTTACTTTATCTATCGTAAAAACAAAGTTGAGTCTCGATTTATGGATCCATCAGTCCAGCCTAACCCCATCCGATCCCATGGGTTAGCCAACCGCCCAACCACTGTAGTGATGGGATCCAATTTGGAATTTGGTTAGGTTTTGTCCCGGGTACCAAGGAAAAGAGTTCCAAGGCCCCCTAGCCGGAATTTCATGCAAACATAAAACTAGCCACACCACTTACACACCCAATATGAAAATTGCCTTTTTCTTAGCATCAGCTAACTTTAAAACAATCCTTTAATGAAACCATAGTATCATTGATCACCATCTTCCAATTTATCCAATTGATTCTTAATTTCCCATCATTCCTTCATCAGAGTATCTATGGCATCATTGGCAACTAGAACGCTCAGGAGCCGTTTCGATAGTTCCTAGCCCATAATACTTGGCAATATAATCACTTAACATGATGGACTCTCGTTGAAGATCAGCAAGATCAACCAACAGATCCATATAAGGAGCCATGGACTCATCCATTGAAGACCAGCAAGGTCAATCAACCAGATCCATGCTCGATTTCAGAAAACAACTCCAACTCTGTTCCAATATCTTCCTCGACGCACGCGTGGGTATCCTAGGCGACCCAGAGCCCGAGCACCGTATGGTCAGCACCCTCTAGGATCCTTCGCAGGTAACCTAGCGCTTCACGCATAGGCCGCTTCCTTGGCCCCTCATCCACCGTACCGGAAGCTCACCATTTTAATCGCACCGAGGCTGGTCAAGACCTCGGCCGACCTTGCTACGCGAGACGTCCTTCATTGACTCCCCGTCAGCAGTTGCAACTTTCTCATCACGACCTTAATCACAAGACGGTCAAAATGCTCCCCCCAGCATTCTTGACATAAAACAATCATTTACAGACAGCATTTACAAACAGCATTTACAAACAGTTTATAATACAATTTCTATTTTAACTTTCATTTTTCCACATTATCCCTCCTCAATCTACATTACTTATTCCATATTCCATTTATATGTATACTCGTCCCATCACATCATTTCCATCTCATCACTTCAGATTCCCTCACATCACAATCGTATATTCACATCCATACATCCACAACTATATGCGTACATTCACATCTACATGCATACATCTACATCCCTATGCATACATCCACATCCACATTCACATTCACCTCTATACATCTACATGTACATGCATACATCCACCTCTACATCCCTATCTACGTCTATACACCTACATCTTCATACATACATCCCCATCCACATCCACATCTACATCTATACATCTACATCTACATGTATACATATACATCTCCATTCACAACTACATCTACATGCATACATCCATATCTCCATTCCCATCTATATCTATACATCTACATCTACATGCATCCATCCACCTCCACATCCACATCTACATCTATACATCTACATCTACATGTATACATCCACATCTCCATTCACATCTACATCTATACCTCTACATCTACATGCATCCATCCACATCTCCATTTACATCCTCATCTACACATCTATTTCTACATGCATACATCCATATCCACATTCACATTCACCTCTATACATCTACATCTACATGCATACATCCACCTCTACATCCATATCTACGTCTATACACCTACATCTACATGCATACATCCCCATCCACATCCACATCTACATCTATACATCTACATCTACATGCAATATTCACATCTCCATGCATAATAAAATTCTTTTAATTAATCTAGGATGATAGTTCCTAGAATATGGTAGAAATTCCTCTTTTTATACTTTGAATGAATTTATTTTATGCGTAATTTCTATTAAAAATTTGCCATAGCTCCGCTACTATGACTGATAAATCTCAATTTTTTTCTAAGGGATAAAGCTCATTATTAAAGAAATAATTAGAATGGTCTCTAATTGGATCATCAATCCATAATGGTCTCTAATTGGATCATCAATCCATAATGGTCTCTAATTGGATCATTAAGAAAACAATTAGAATGGTCTCTAATTGGGTCATCAATCCATAATGGATTGAATCATCAATGTGCATAAACTAAAAGCATAGCAAAAAGCCATTAATTTGGCCTCAAGCATAGCTTAATCTTGGATTAAGGAAAGGCTTTATGAAAAGCTTCATTTGGATTGAGAATGGTTCATGAGTATGACCATTTCTTGAGTGAGAGAGAGAAATTACATAAAAACCATTAGAATTTAAACGTAAATGGAATTTAACTTCTATAGCATTTATTAAATTATGTAACTCTTCACTACTATTCACCAATTAACTTCAATAGCATTTAAAAAACCATACCAATTAAACTTCTCAAGCTTGAGAGGGGTTGAGAAGAGAGAATCATTGAGAAATTATAGAAAGATCAAAATTCAATATACTTACCTTATAATTTGCTTGATTCTTTATTCACGGTAGAGGCCCCCAACCAATCAATTGGTTTAGTATGTTGATGAAGCCACCAATGGGGATTGAAGAAAGAGAGAAGTATCAAAACTAGTGAATTATTAAAGAATTCACAACTCTTGGCTTAGGTAGAGTAGAGTAACAAAGCATAAGAGACTATCTATTTTTGGCTTAGGTGGAGTAGAGTAACAAAGCATAAGAGACTATGTTTTTTGGCTTAGGTGGAGTAGAGTAACAAAGTATAAGACACTATATTTTCTTTCAACAAGGGGAGGCTTCTATTTATAGGAAAACTTGAGCTCCTAACCAAACAAACTGATTCTAGAATTTTCCAAGTCAGTTTGGTTGAATTTGGACTAGATTTGAACCTAGTTTGGTTACTTTTTGATTCGGTTTGGTTTCATTTTGATTTGGTTTGGTTCAAGAGAGATGAGAGATAAAAATATCACATTATTTTTGAGTTTAAAACTCATTCAAGCATGTGAAATATGCACCTCCTTTAAAGAATTCCCCTTCCTTACATATGTGTCAAAATTTTATTGCTCATAGTTTTTTTACTAATAAACCTTGTACATTTTCAACTCTTCATCTTATGTGAAATATGCACCTCCTTTAAAGAACTCCTCTTCCTTACATATGTGTCATAGTTTTTTTACTAATAAGCCTTGTACATTTTCAACTCTTCATCTTATGTGAAATATGCACCTCCTTTAAAGAACTCCCCTTCCTTACATATGTGTCTATTTACTAATAAACCTTGTACATTTTCAACTCTTCATCTTATGTGAAATATGCACCTCCTTTAAAGAACTCCCCTTCCTTACATATGTGTTTATTTACTAATAAACCTTGTACATTTTCAACTCTTCATCTTATGTGAGCATTTACTCATTTTTGGATACCCAAAATATCTCATATTTTTAATATTGCTCATAGTTTTTTTACTAATAAATCTTGTACATTTTCAACTCTTCATCTTATGTGAGCATTTACTCATTTTTGGGTATCTTCTTTTACAAATTGGATTTATCTCCTCCCTACACATGGATTGATGCTATTGGCCCATAGGAACCTTAATTGGACCATAATCTAAAAATTTCTGAAAATCTAGACCCTTAGACTAAGGTTCTTTATACTTATTTCCATTTAATTCCAATTGCACATTGGAAAATTCTTTTTGAATTTCTATTTCAGGGGAACTTATTTTAATAAGATGAGTTAATTTTCTATCCAAAAATATTCATAATCTGAATATTCTCTCTCTAGCATATTTTCTCTCTCTAGGTTAAAACAGCCACAAACAAGATCTCTTATATTTCAGAAAAGGAATTGATTACAGGGGAATATACTAGACATCAAAAAGGGGTTGGGGGAGGAATCTTACAGAGATCTTGGGTGATATGCGGCCAATGGGATGACAGGCTGTGTGACAGCCATTCTAGAGACTGGCATAGTTATAGCGCCAGCTCATTTAGTCGGGTTCACACTATAGAGAACCCGTGTATGTATTGGTTGAGTACCTTTCATATTGTGTGTACTCTTATCTTGTATATGGTGTGTTGAGTGTTGAGTAGAGAAGAAGAAGATTTTCAGCCTCTCACCTTGTGTGTTCTCTATTAGGGTTTTGTGAGTGTGTGTGTGTGCTTGCAAGAGCTCAAGCTCTCTTCCCCCCTGCATCTTTTCAAACCCACCCTTCAATTGGTTCATCCGGCACATTTTTCTTAATGATTTTTCACAATTTCTTATGCATTAGAGGGTACTTCATCTGTGTAAGGTGTGGAATCCTTCCCCATTGAACTTCTCAAACATTTGTGATAGTGCCTGACACCATTGCAAAGGTCTTACTAGAGTTTGGTTGACTCCTGGTAGGTGCCACGATCGTAGGTCCTATTGGTGGGGGCTTACTATAGACCATAGGGATTCATGGAGAGATACTTGCTTGGTAGTTATTCAGATGGGATGTTCAAAAAGAGGATGAGATTAAGCAAAGATACCTACCACCTCTTGTGTGCAAGGCTAGCTCCATTCTTGCAAAGCTGTGCAGACACCAACTGTAAAAAAGCCATTGCTATGGAGAAGCGTGTTTGTGTGGCATTGCACTGTCTAGCCACTAGCTCTAACTTACAAGTGGTTCTCTACATCCTCTGCACAAAAAATAGTGATAGCTTTCTATGAGGCTATGGAGAATTTTGGCTTGCACAACTTAAACATAAAGTGGCCATCTCTTGAAAGGATGCTACCTTGGCAGAGGAATTTGAGGCTATATGTGGCATTCCATATGTTATCGGTGATGTGGATGGTAGTCATGTGCCTATCATTGCTTTGCATGTGCATTCAAAAGACTAATTCAACAGGAAAGGTTTGATCAGCCACATGATCCCTATACAAGTTCACATCATTGTGTTCATTAATTAATCAAGCCCGATAGGGCTTGATTAATTAATGAACATGTGGCTAGCCTAAATATGTGGTCATGAGTAATATGCACACTATATGAGCAAGGTGACGTGAAAAATAAAGTTTAATTATTTTTTTCAACAATCTATTTGACCATGCATATGTGTACATGGAAAACTACATACCACAAATAGGCTTGGTGTGAGCCTTGAATAGACCAATTGGATTATTCCCAATATAGGGAATGGGATTATGCATATGGACAAGAAAAGAGATGTTTCAATATACAAAGGCATGAAAGACCCGTATATTACTCAATACTTAGAGCCTTAGACATTCATGATATTTTCTTTTTCAAATAATGTTGGCTTTAGATACTATAGAGATGGCAATGGTGTCACGATGAGTGAGATGAACAAGGAAAAGACAACAAAGACGACCTACTTGGGAGCCAAAACAGTCGCATATCTCCTTGGATATTGATGACGAGGAGGATCCAAAGGAGCACTTCTCCGATAGATACACAGTAACACGTCCCTCTGGAAAAATATTCAATTGAAAAATCCAACCTTAAATGCTAAAGGTTTTGTGCGACTTTCTTCTTGCAAAGGCTATTTTCATGTAGCATCTTTTGTCTACTGATCTTTAATATGAGGCCTAGTACACACCGAGGGTGCCCGCCAAAGGAGTCACGGTGCGAATGAATGAATAGAGGACAAAATAGCTCTGCGCACGCTTACATTTTACACATCATATGATTAGGATTGAGCACACCATAGCTATGCATGCTTGAGGCCTCATTCATGTCCGATCTTTTGACATGGTATCAGAGCCACTCCTCTTCTCTCATGAACTTCTCCATTAGCTTAGCCATAGCCCACATTAATCCTTTCCACCAGTAATCTCATGTTTATTAAACCAATTCTCAATTTTCAGCATCTTATCCATAGCTCCCACTTGTGGACAAAATTTTCATAGCTTGATTCTCCACATCCTCTTCACTATTGATCAATTCCTCTTACATATATCTTGTTGATCTCATTGCTATTCTATTAGCTTAATTTCTCATAAATCGCCTCATTTTCACCGACTGTACAAACGCTCCATTCGTTACATGTAGTCAACATTGGATCAAGCCCTTATAGGGCTCGTTAGACACTACTACAAGGACTAAACAACTCAAGTATCAAGTACTTTGGTATACTACATGACCCGGGAGACGTGGATGTGCACAGGCGCTAGAAACAAGCATAAATCCACCAAATTTGGGCGACTTTAGCTAGTTGTTTCCCTTGGGACATTGATTCTCATCAAGGGTTCTAAGGCTATCAACAAAGCCACATCAAAAACTTTTACATTTGCTCAACTTTGACCTCCAAAGTTTGATGTTGTTTATCACTAGTTTTAGCTCCAATCACAGAAGTTCAATGGGGAAGGGTTCCACACCTTACACAGATGAAGTACCCTCTAATGCATAAGAAATTATGAAAAATCATTAAGAAAAATGTGCCGGATGAACCAATTGAAGGGTGGGTTGAAAAAGATGAGCAATCATTGTCACTTATTGGTTTACACCTAGTTGTATTCATCACATCAACTCTAAGGAACACGCTGCAAAGGATGCATGGGATACATTGAATCTCGTGTTTGGAGCTAAGGCAAAGAACCAGGAAATTCACTTAAAGATTGAATTCTATGGTCTACAAATGAACTTTAATAAGTCTTTGGCTCAATTTGTCAGTAAAATGAAAGCATCATGACCCAGTTAGATGGAATATATGCTAAGATTAGAGATAAATATGCACCTGCAATACTCATAAAAAGCATGCCAGAGGAATATGGTGCACTTGTAACCACTCTAAAGAATCGACTTGAACCAACATTTGAGAATTATACTTGAAGAAGAGAAGCAGTTCAAGAATGGCATACAAAGTACATCAAGGAAACAAGCTTTGACATCGTGTGTTACCACACTTAACCACCTTGAGTAGCATGTTGTACTAAGGGGAAAGTATGGATATTTTGTAATACACATTCAACCACATTGTAGTAGCCTATACATCATGGCACCAAGGGGGGGTGTTGAAATTTGTGGTGCCAT
This sequence comes from Cibotium barometz, assembly GCF_041138505.1. Classification (NCBI taxonomy): domain Eukaryota; kingdom Viridiplantae; phylum Streptophyta; class Polypodiopsida; order Cyatheales; family Cibotiaceae; genus Cibotium; species Cibotium barometz. The sequence continues at coordinate 21,044,357 of NC_141078.1, forward strand.
TGTGGGAAAGGTATGAGTAGAGGACCAGGATCAAGAGCATGCAACCACATCACACTTGGACATTATCCCACATGAGCATATTTGTAAGAGGTTTATCCTCATATAAAAAGGGTTATTTCCAAGCAATGAACGCAAGCAGCTCTCTCAAGCCTCTCTATGAGTAGAAGTTTCCATCTTATAACCTAATTGTGCGGGCGTGACTCAAGCTTGGTTAAGTCATTAGGAGTTTCATTATTTTGTTAATTAACCCCAATCCCCCATAAGATTAGTATTTCTTAATCACACGATTAGGATTGAGCACACCATAGCTATGTATTCTTGAGGATTCATGTCCAATATTTTGACACTGGCTTGCGCACCTGTGGTCCTGGTTTGTTGGAGTGTGATCCGCCTTCTATCTTGCAACCCTAATACAAGTACCTTCTTTGAGCCTGATGCAGTTTTCAACCTGCTCTACTGTTGGATCTTGTCGACTTCCTTATGCATAATGCACCGATTAATGGTTTGTACTCCTACATGTCAAAGTCCAGATGAAGTATTCCCATGCATGTTACTTTTTTTTTTTAGATTTTGGTTTGTGGAGGTAACAAGAATCTCACGGGCTACTACAACACCATGAACTGAGCATGACCTCCAACAATTTATATTTGTTGGGCAGATCTCTCTCTCTCTCTCTCTCTCTCTCTCTCTCTCTCTCTCTCTCTCTCTCTCACTCTCTCTCTCTCTCTCTCTCTCTCTCTCTCTCTCTCAGTAGTAGGTTACATTGAAATTGTAAAATTGGGTTTCTTTTCATGTTCATAAAGGAACATGTTGCTATTGAAATTTTTATAAAGAAATAGGTTCTTATAAACTAATTTTATTGACTTGTTAATGCTTGAAGTAGTCTCTGAAACCCAACCACTTCATAGCATAATAACAAATAAACAACGTGATTACAAGTTGTCACTAATAGTGGCCTCTATTAGCTATATAGGACAGACACCTCAAATAACATCGATGCCTACAAAGATACATGAAAAAGTACATCTTTGTGTTAAAAACTAGCTAGTTGTCTAGGTAGGTTCAAAACAATCATTCGTCACAACATAAATCAAGCAAAGTCCATATGTATTGACACCACTCCTGTAGTTTTTGAAATCCTTAGGGCATGGATTCTGTAATGTCAACGTTGTGAAGTGATAGATGCATCTGCCTTCCCTACATTCAGCCTACCGTCATAAACATACAAATTAGTTTTGAATTACACTCTGTAGATACACAATAAGACTTGATTACTGCAAACGTGTGAGACTCACTGATTTTCTTCACTAGAGGCTACAAACTTCTTGTCGAACGGAATGGTTGGCAACCGTTGTCTGAATGATTTGTTGAGACCATGTTCTCTCTCTCTCTCTCTCTCTCTCTCTCTCTCTCTCTCTCTCTCTCAACAGGTTATATTGCAATTGTAAAATTGGTTTTTCATGTCCATAAAGAAATGCATTCTAATAAACTAATTTTATTGATGTGCTTATATAATTTACAACATACAAGATGGACTCCGAAGAACTTCATAACACTGATTGCTACACACAATACTCACCATTCCCATAGCCAACATTCTATGTAGGCATGTAGGAGTCTCAAATTCCAAACTATTGCAATGCCAAGTACCGTGTCTTCTCACAATGGACATTCATTCCATGTGCATCCTCCCATCCAATCACTCACTTTCACAACATGTTAACTGGACTGAGAATGGGATCTTCTTTCTCATTTAGGTCATACCAAAGGCTAGGTTTGCCTACCACACTAGCCCACCATCAAGTCATGCAACCTCCGAATTATGCCATCTAAGGATAGCATGCTAGAATGCAATTTGAGGAAAGTGGGCAGCCACCATTAGTGCCTCAGGAAAAGCCAACAAAGAGGAGATACATGAAAGCTATAGATGCTAGCTTGGAGGGATTCGAAACACAGGAGAAAGGAAATATAAAGAAGAAGGAAAAGGGTGCTACCAATAGCACTTTTGTGGATGAGCATACAACTAGGGAAAGAGCCGTGGGTGGCACAACTCATCCACATTTGTGGATCCATGGTGGCCGATGAATTTGGAAAAACGCTGAAGCAGGGAGTGGACCTTTAGGCAAAAGTTGCAACACAACTTGCTTCGCTTTTCCTAGAATGTGATAAAGAAGGATAAGGCACACAATTCAATTTCAAGAAATGATCAAAAGGTCACTTGCCAATGGTTTGACACTATGGACGAGTATATGCATGGTTGTGTGAATGTCATAAGCTACAACCATGCTGCTGTAATAGGAGGGAGTGGTGTGGGTGGAGGCAGTGGAGTTTCTAATGTGGAAGATGTTTTTGAATCATAGGATCGCAAAAGAGGTGGTCTTGAATGAGGTGTCTGCCCAAGGTCCTCGCAAGGACAAGAACATTGAGGAGAGCCTTTAGTACATGGCGAGCACATAAAAAATGATGGCAATCCATTGAAAGGAGTCAGATGTAGACCACAAGGCTCTAGAAACTCAAAAACTTGTGATGTTGGGAAACCTTACAACGGCCTTGACTGGTCTTATGGATGTCTTGAAGAGTTTTCAGAAGCCTTAAGTTGCAAGGAAGCTATGTTATTGTACTTTCATGTAGTGATTAACATGCCATTTGCTTGTTGTACTTCATTCTGGTCTTGCGGTTGAAGCTTGTCATTCAATATGAAGGTGTTAAGTTTTACCTCATTTGTCTCACACTTGTTACATATGTTGATCATACTTTTCTAATAATGGGTATTCTTTAACATGTAAAGCCTCAATCTGATGTCATTCCATTCATTGGGTTCAAGTGATGAAAGAATCAATGCTCATTGTGTTTGGCACTATTGCAATACAACATACAAGATGGACTCCGAAGAACTTCATGACAGTGATTGCTACACACAATACTCACCATTCCCATAGCCAACATTCTATGTAGGCACGTAGGAGTCTCAAATTCCAAACTATTGCAATGAAAAGTACTGTGTCTTCTCACAATGGACATTCATTCCATGTGCGTCCTCCCATCCAATCACTCACTTTCACAGCATGTTAACTGGACTGAGAATGGGATCTCCTTTCTCATTTAGGTCATACCAAAGGCCAGGTTTGCATACCACACTAGCCCATCAAGTCATACAACCTCCTAATTATGCCATCTAAGGATAGCATGCTGGAATGCAATTTGAGGAAAGTGGGCAGCCACCATTAGTGCCTCAAGAAAAGCCAACAAAGAGGAGATACATGAAAGCTATAGATGCTAGCTTGGAGGGATTCAAGACACAGGAGAAAGGCAAAATAAAGAAGAAGAAAAAGGGTGCTACCAATAACACTTGTGGGGATGAGCAGACAACTAGGGAAAGAGCTGTGGGTGGCACAACTCATCCACATTCTCATGGATCCATGGTGGGGCTGATGAATTTGGGAAAACTCTGAAGCAGGGAGTGGACCTTTAGTCAAAAGTTGCAACACAACTTGCTTCGCTTTTCCTAGAATGTGATAAAGACAGTGAAAGTTGTCGCAAAGGTATGGGGCCGTGTGTACACCTCTGAGTACAAGAAGGATAAGGCACACAATTCGATCTCAAGAAATAATCAAAAGGTCACTTGCCAATGGTTTGACACTGTGGACGAGTATATGCATGGTTGTGTGAATGTCATAAGCTACAGCCATGCTCTTGCAATAGGAGCGAGTGGTGTGGGTGGAGGCAGTGGAGTTTCTAATGTGGAAGATGCCGCTGAATCATAGGATTGCAAAAGAGGTGGTCATGAATGAGGTGTCTGCCCAACGTCCTCGCAAGGACAAGAACATTGAGGAGAGCCTTCAGTACATGGCGAGCACATAAAAAATGATGGCAATCCATCAAAAGGAGTCAGATGTAGACCGCAAGGCTCTAGAAACTCAAAAACTTATGATGTTGGGAAACCTTACAACGGCCTTGACTGGTCTTACGGATGTCTTGAAGAGTTTTCAAAGAAACCTTGAGTTGCAAGGAAGCTATGTTATTGTACTTTCATGTAGTGATTAACATGCCATTTGCTTGTTGTACTTCGTTTTGGTCCCGCGCTTGACATTCAATATGACGGTGTTAAGTTTTACCTCATTTGTCTCACACTTGTTACATATGTTGATCATACTTTTCTAATAATGGGTAGCCTTTAACATGTAAAGCCTCAATCTGATGGCATTCCATTCATTGGGTTCAAGTGATGAAAGAATCAATCCTCATTGTGTGCACTATTACAATTCTCATAGCCATGATTACTAAGATAGAATTAAGTGAGTGGTGCTATGATGCAAGTGAGGCAATCACACATTGGATGACATTTTTTAGTCAGTGTTGGCTTGTGCAATATTGGCATGCAAAGCCCCCGGATTGCTCGTCGCGATGCCACGACCGTAGGTCCTATTGGTGGGGGCTTACTATAGACCATCGGGAATCATGGAGAGATACTTGCTTGGTAGTTATTATGATGGGATGTTCAAAAAGAGGATGAGATTGAGCAAAGATACCAGGAGGATCCAAAGGAGCACTTCTCTGATAGATACACAGTGACACATCCCTCTGGAAAAATATTCAATTGAAAAATCCAACCTTAAATGCTAAAGGTTTTGTGCGACTTTCATCTTCTTGCAAAGGCTATTTTCATGTAGCATCTTTTGTCTACTGATCTTCAATACGAGGCCTGGTACACACCGAGGGTGCTCGCCAAAGGAGTCACAGTGCGAACGAATGAATAGAGGACAAAATAGCTCTGTGCACACTTACATTTTACACACAACCAAAGCACAAATTGAGTCACGGCGCAAACCAATGAATAGAGGAAAAAATAGTTGGGCGAGCACTTGCATTTTACACACAATCAAAGCATGTGTAGGGTGTGGGTAGCCAACTCTGGCTACCTATAGGGATGGACAAGCTACTCCACAGCCAATGGGAGCCCTTCCTCCAACCTACGATAAAACATTCCCGTGTACCTACAAATTCTCGTGTACCTTTATATTCTCCATCTTGGCTATTGAAATTTGTGGTGCCATTGAGGACAAAGTATGAGTAGAGGACCAAGATCAAGAGCATGCAACCACATCACACTTGGACATTATCACACATGAGCATATTTGTAAGAGGTGTACCCTCCTCATATAAAAAGGGTCATTTCCAAGCAATGAACATAAGCAGCTCTCTATGAGTACAAGTTTCCATCTTGTAACCTAATCATGCTCGTGTCAAGCTTGATTAAGTCATTAGGAGTTTCATTATGTTGTTAATTATGCTACATCCACCATAGGATTAGTATTTCTTAATCATATGATTAGGATTGAGCACACCATAGCTATGCATGCTTGAGTCCTCATTCATGTCTGATCTTTTGACATGGTATCAGAGCCACTCCTCTTCTCATGAACTTCTCCATTAGCTTAGCCTCAGCCCACATTAATCCTTTCCACCAGTAATCTCATGTTTATTAAACCAATTCTCAATTTCGAGCATATCCTCTTCACTATTCCTCTTAGATATATCTTGTTGACCTCATTGCTATTCTATTAGCCTAATTTCTCATAAATTACCTCATTTTCACTGACTGTAGAATTGCTCTATTCGTTACATGTAGTCAACATTGGATCAAGCCCTTATAGGGCTTGTTAGACACTACTACAAGGACTAAACATCTCAAGTATCAAGTACTTTGGTATACTACATGACCCGGGAGATGTGGATGCTAGAAATAAGCACAAATCCACCGAATTTGGGTGACTTTGAGCTAGTTCTTTCCCTTGGGACATTGATTCTCTCAAGGGTTCTAAGACCATCAACAAAGCCCAAGCTTTTGCATTTGCTCAATTTTGACCTCCAAAGTTTGATGTTGTTTATCACTATTTTTAGCTCTAATCACTATAATTAAGAGGATAATTTAAAAAAATTAGCCTAATTAAATGTTAAAATTGAATTCCTCAGGTTTTATTATCCTTGTTTGAGTGTCAAATCTCTCATTTGGCATTTGGGTCATTAACGGGAAGCCTATGGAGCATATTCAGTTTTACCACTAATTTGTAATTTGTAAGCAATTAGACACTACCAAGAGTCAAACTCTAGAAAGACCTTTGCAATGGTATCAGGCACTATCACAAATGTGGAGAAGTTCAATGGGGAAGGGTTCCACACCTTACATAGATGAAGTACTATCTAATGCATAAGAAATTATGAAAAATCATTAAGAAAAATGTGTCAGATGAACCAATTGAAGGGTGGGTTGAAAAAGATGAGCAATCATTGTGACTTATTGGTTTACACCTAGTTGTATTCATCACATTACCTCTAAGGAACACGCTACAAAGGATGCATGGGATATATTGAATCTCGTGTTTGGAGCTAAGGCGAAGAACCAGGAAATTCACTTAAAGATTGAATTCTATGGTCTACAAATGAACTTTAATGAGTCTTTGGCTCAATTTGTCAGTAAAATGAAAACATCATGACCCAGTTAGTTAGATGGAATAGATGCTAAGATTAGAGATAAATATGCACCTCCAATACTCATAAAAAGCATGCCAGAGGAATATGGTGCACTTGTAACCACTCTAAAGAATCTACTTGAACCAACATTTGAGAATTATACTTGAAGAAGAGAAGCAGTTAAAGAATGGCATACAAAGTACATCAAGGAAACAAGCTTTGACATCTTGTGTTACCACACTTAACCACCTTGAGTAGCATGTTGTACTAAGGGGAAGTGATGGATCTTTTGTAATACACATTCAACCACCTTGTAGTAGCCCATCATGGCACCAAGGGGGGGGTGTTGAAACTTGTGGCGCCATTGTGGGAAAGGTATGAATAGAGGACCAGGATCAAGAGCACGCAACCACATCACACTTAGACATTATCCCACATGAGCATATTTGTAAGAGGTTTACCCTCCTCATATAAAAAGGGTTTTTTTCAAGCAATAACCGCAACAGCTCTCAAGCCTCTCTATGAGTAGAAGTTTCCATCTTATAACCTAATTGTGTGTGACTCAAGCCTTGTTAAGTCATTAGGAGTTTCATTATGTTGTTAATTAGCCCCAACCCACCATAAGATTAGTATTTCTTAATCACATGATTAGGATTGAGAACACCATAGCTATGTATGCTTGGGGATTCATGTCCAATATTTTGACATTGGCTTATGCACCTGTGGTCCTAGTGGTTTGTTGGAGTGTGATCCGCCTTCTGTCTCAAGAGCAACCCTAATACAAGTACCTTATTTGAGCTTGATGTAGTTTTGAACCTGCTCTGTTGCTGGATCGTGTCGACTTCCTTATGCATATTAATGCACCGATTAATGTTTTGTACTCCTCCATGTCAAAGTCCAGATAAAGTATTCCCATGCATGTTACTATTTGGTTCCTAGATTTTGGTTTGTGGAGGTAACAAGAATCTCACAGGCTACTACAACACCATGAATTGAGCATGACCTCCAACAATTTATATTTGTTTGTGGGCAGATCTCTCTCTCTCTCTCTCTCTCTCTCTCTCTCTCTCTCAATTACACTCTGTAGATACACAAAAACACTTGATTACTACAAACGTGTGAGACTCAGTGACTCTCTTCATTGGAGGCTGCAAACTTCTTGTCGAACAAAATGGTCAACCGTTGTCTGAATGATTTGTTGAGACCATGTTCTCTCTCTCTCTCTCTCTTTCTCTCTCTCAATAGGTTATATTACAATTGTAAATTTGATTTTTCATGTCCATAAAGAAATGCATTCTAATAAACTAATTTTATTGACATGCTTATATAATTTACAACATACAAGATGGACTCCAAAGAACTTCATGACACTGATTTCTACACACAATACTCACCATTCCCATAGCCAACATTCTATGTAGGCATGTAGGAGTCTCAAATTCCAAACTATTGCAATGCCAAGTACCGTGTCTTCTCACAATGGACATTCATTCCATGTGCGTCCTCCCATCCAATCACTCACTTTCATAGCATATTAACTGGACTGAGAATGGGATCTCCTTTCTCATTTAGGTCATACGAAAGGCCAGGTTTGCCTACCACACTAGCTCATCAAGTCATACAACCTCCCAATTATGCCATCTAAGGATAGCATGTTGGAATGCAATTTGAGGAAAGTGGGCAGCCACCATTAGTGCCTCAGGAAAAGCCAACAAAGAGGAGATACATGAAAGCTATAGATGCTAGCTTGGAGGGATTTGAGACACAGGAGAAAGATAATATAAAGAAGAAGAAAAAGGGTGCTACCAATAGCACTTGTGTGGATGAGCAGACAACTACCTAGGGAAAGAGCCGTGGGTGGCACAACTCATCCACATTTGTGGATCCATGGTGGCTGATGAATTTGGGAAAACTCTGGAGCAGGGAGTGGACCTTTAGTTAAAAGTTGCAACACAACTTGCTTCTCTTTCCTAGAATGTGATAAAGACAGTGAAAGTTGTCTCGCAAAGGGATGGGGCCGTGTGTACACCTCTGAGTACAAGAAGGATAAGGCACACAATTCGATTTCAAGAAATGATCAAAAGGTCACTTGCCAATGGTTTGACACTATGGACGAGTATATTCATGGTTGTGTGAATGTCATAAGCTACAACCATGCTCGTGAATAGGAGACAGTGGTGTGGGTGGAGGCAGTGGAGTTTCTAATGTGGAAGATGCCGCTGAATAATAGGATCACAAAAGAGGTGGTCTTGAATGAGGTGTTTGCCCAATGTCCTCGCAAGGACAAGAACATTGAGGAGAGCCTTCAATACATGGCGAGCACATAAAAAATGATGGCAATCCATCAAAAGGAGTCAGATGTAGATCGCAAGGCTCTAGAAACTCAAAAACTTATGATGTTGGGAAACCTGACAATGGCCTTGATGACTGGTCTTATGGATGTCTTGAAGAGTTTTCAGAAGCCTTGAGTTGCAAGGAAGCTATGTTATTGTACTTTCATGTAGTGATTAACATGCCATTTGCTTGTTGTACTTCATTTTGGTCCCGCGCTTGAAGCTTGTCATTCATTATGAAGGTGTTAAGTTTTACCTCATCTGTCTCTCACACTTGTTACATATGTTGATCATTCTTTTCTATAGCCTTAAACATGTAAAGCCTCAATCTGATGTCATTCCATTCATTGGGTTCAAGTGATGAAAGAATCAATGCTCATTGTGTTTGGCACTATTGCAATTCTCATAGCCATGATTACTAAGATAGAATTAAGTGAGTGGTGCTATGATGCAAGTGAGGCAATCACACATTGAATGACATTTTTTAGTCAGTGCTGTATGGCTCCTGCAATATTGGCATGCAAAGCCTGGATTGCTCGTCGATGCCACGAGCGTAGGTCCTATTGAGGGCTTATTGTAGACCATAGGGATTCATGGAGAGATACTTGCTTGGTAGTTATTCAGATGGGATGTTCAAAAAGAGGATGAGATTGAGCAAAGATACCTACCACCTCTTGTGTGCAAGGCTAGCTCCATTCTTGCAAAGCTGTGCAAACACTAACTGCAAAAAAGCCATCGCTCTGGAGAAGCGTGTTTGTGTGGCATTGCACTGTCTAGCCACTAGCTCTAACTTACAAGTGGTTCTCTACATCCTCTGCACAAAAATAGTGATAGCTTTCTATGAGGCTATGGAGAATTTTGGCTTGCACAACTTAAACATAAAGTGGCCATCTCCTGAAAGGATGCTACCTTGGCAGAGGGATTCGAGGCTATATGTGGCATTCCGTATGTTATCAGCGGTGATGTGGATGGTAGTCATGTGCCTATCATTGCTTTGCATGTGCATTCGAAAGACTAATTAAACAGGAAAGGTTTGATCAGCCACATGATCCCTATACAAGTTCACATCATTGTGTTCACTAATTAATCAAGCTTGATAGGGCTTGATTAATTAATGAACATGTGGCTAGCCTAAATATGTGGTCATTGCTATTCTATTAGCTTAATTTCTCATAAATCACCTCATTTTCATCGACTGTAGAAACGCTCCATTCATTACATGTAGTCAACATTGGATCAAACCCTTATAGGGCTCGTTAGACACTACTACAAGGACTAAACAACTCAAGTATCAAGTACTTTGGTATACTACATGACCCGGGAGATGTGGATGTGCACAGGCACTAGAAACAAGCACAAATACACCAAATTTGGGTGACTTTGAGCTAGTTCTTTCCCTTGGGACATTGATTCTCATCAAGGGTTCTAAGGCTATCAACAAAGCCCCATCAAAAGCTTTTGCATTTGCTCAATTTTGACCTCCAAAGTTTGATGTTGTTTATCACTATTTTTAGCTCTAATCCACTATAATTAAGAGGATAATTTAAAAAAATTGGCCTAATTAAATGTTAAAATTGAATTCCTCAAGTTTTATTATCCTTGTTTGAGTGTCAAATCTCTCATTTGGCATTTGGTTCATTAACGGGAAGCCTTTTGAGCATATTTAGTTTTACCACTAAATTTGTAAGCAATTAGACACTACCAAGAGTCAAACTCTAGTAAGACCTTTGCAATGGTGTCAGGCACTATCACAAATGTTGAGAAGTTCAATGGGGAAGGGTTCCACACCTTACACAGATGAAGTACCCTCTAATGCATAAGAAATTATGAAAAATCATTAAGAAAAATGTGTCGGATGAACCAATTGAAGGTGGGTTGAAAAAGATGAGCAATCATTGTGACTTATTGGTTTACACCTAGTTGTATTCATCACATGACCTCTAAGGAACACGCTACAAAGGATGCATGGGATATATTGAATCTCGTGTTTGGAGCTAAGGCGAAGAACCAAGAAATTCACTTAAAGATTGAATTCTATGGTCTACAAATGAACTTTAATGAGTCTTTGGCTCAATTTGTCAATAAAATGAAAACATCATGACCCAGTTAGTTAGATGGAATAGATGCTAAGATTAGAGATAAATATGCACCTCCAATACTCATAAAAAGCATGCCAGAGGAATATGGTGCACTTGTAACCACTCTAAAGAATCTACTTGAACCAACATTTGAGAATTATACTTGAAGAAGAGAAGCAGTTAAAGAATGGCATACAAAGTACATCAAGGAAACAAGCTTTGACATCTTGTGTTACCACACTTAACCACATTGAGTAGCATGTTGTACTAAGGGGAGTGATGGATCTTTTGTAAATTTGTGGCGCCATTGTGGGAAAGGTATGAGTAGAGGACCAAGATCAAGAGCATGCAAGCACATCACACTTGGACATTATCCCACATGAGCATATTTGTAAGAGGTTTACCCTCCTCATATAAAAAGGCTTATTTCCAAGCAATGAACAAAAGCAACTCTCAAGCCTCTCTATGAGTAGAAGTTTCCATCTTATAACCTAATTGTGCGTGACTCAAGCTTGGTTAAGTCATTAGGAGTTTCATTATGTTGTTAATTAGCCCCAACCCACCATAAGATTAGTATTTCTTAATCACATGATTAGGGTTAAGCACACCATAGCTATGTATGCTTGAGGATTCATGTCCAATATTTTGACACTGGTTGCGCATGTGGTCCTAGTTTATTGGAGTGTGATCTGCCTTCTGTCAGCAGCAACCCTAATACAAGTACCTTCTTTGAGCCTGATGTAGTTTTCAACCTGCTCTGTTATTGGATCTTGTTGACTTCCTTATGCATGTTAATGCACCGATTAATGTTTTGTACTCCTGCATGTCAAAGTCTAGATGAAGTATTTCCATGCATGTTACTATTTGGTTCCTAGATTTTGGTTTGTGGAGGTAACAAGAATCTCACGGGCTACTACAACACCATGAACTGAGCATGACCTCCAACAATTTATATTTGTTGGGCAGATCTCTCTCTCTCTCTCTCTCTCTCTCTCTCTCTCTCTCTCTCTCTCTCTCTCTCTCTCTCTCAGCAGTAGGTTACATTGAAATTGTAAAATTGGGTTTCTTTTCATGTTCATAAAGGAACATGTTGCTGTTGAAATTTCTATAAAGAAATACGTTCTTATAAACTAATTTTATTGACTTGTTAATGCTTGAAGTAGTCTCTAAAACCCAACCACTTCATAGCATAACAACAAATAAACAACGTGATTACAAGTTGTCACTAATAGTGGCCTCTATTAGCTATATAGGATAGACACCTCAAATAACATCGGTGCCTACAAAGATACATGAAAAAGTACATCTTTGTGTTGAAAACTAGCTAGTTGTCTAGGTAGGTTCAAAACAATCATTCCTCCCAACATAAATCAAGCAAAGTCCATATGTATTGACACCACTCCTATAGTTTTTGAAATCCTTAGGGCATGGATTCTGTAATGTCAACGTTTTGAAGTGATAGATGCATCTGCCTTCCCTACATTTAGCCTACCATCATAAACATATAAATTAGCTCTGAATTACACTCTGTAGATACACAAAAAGACTTGATTACTGCAAACGTGTAAGACTCACTAATTTTCTTCACACTGGAGGCTGCAAACTTCTTGTCGAACACGGAATGGTTGTTGGCAACCATTGTCTGAATGATTTGTTGAGACCATGTTCTCTCTCTCTCTCTCTCTCTCTCTCTCTCTCTCTCTCTCTCTCTCTCTCTCTCTCAACAGGTTATATTGCAATTGTAAAATTTGTTTTTCATGTCCATAAAGAAATGCATTCTAATAAACTAATTTTATTGATGTGCTTATATACTTTACAACATACAAGATGGACTCCGAAGAACTTCATGATACTTATTGCTACACTTATTGCTACACACAATACTCACCATTCCCATAGCCAACATTCTATGTAGGCACGTAGGAGTCTCATATTCAAAACTATTGCAATGCCAAGTACCGTCTCTTCTCACAATGGTGGACATTCATTCCATGTGCATCCTCCCATCCAATCACTCACTTTCAGAGCATGTTAATTGGACTGAGAATGGGATCTCCTTTCTCATTTAGGTCATACCAAAGGCCAAGTTTGCCTACCACACTAGCCCATCAAGTCATACAACCTCCCAATTATGCCATCTAAGGATAGCATGCTGGAATGCAATTTGAGGAAAGTGGGCAGCCACCATTAGTGCCTCAGGAAAAGCCAACAAAGAGGAGATACATGAAAGCTATAGATGCTAGCTTAGAGGGATTCGAGACACAAGAGAAAGGCAATATAAAGAAGAAGAAAAAGGGTACTACCAATAGCACGTGTGGATGGGAAAGAGCCGTGGGTGGCACAACTCATCCACATTCGTGTGGATGGGAAAGAGCCGTGGGTGGCACAACTCATCCACATTCGTGGATCCATGGTGGTTGATGAATTTGGGAAAACTCTGAAGTAGGGAGTGGACCTTTAGTCAAAAGTTGCAACAGAACTTGCTTTGCTTTTCCTAGAATGTGATAAAGACAGTGAAAGTTGTCGCAAAGGGATACGGCCGTGTGTACACCTTTGAGTACAAGAAGGATAAGGCACACAATTTGATTTCAAGAAATGATCAAAAGGTCACTTGCCAATGGTTTGACACTGTGGACGAGTATATGCATGGTTGTGTGAATGTCATAAGTTACAACCATGCTCCTGCAATAGGAGGGAGTGGTGTGGGTGGAGGCAGTGGAGTTTCTAATGTGGCTAAATAATAGGATCGCAATAGAGGCGGTCTTGAATGAGGTGTCTGCCCAACGTCCTCGCAAGGACAAGAACATTGAGGAGAGCCTTCAGTACTACATGGCGAGCACATAAAAAATGATGGCAATCCATCAAAAGGAGTTAGATGTAGACCGCAAGCCTTTAACATGTAAAGCCTCAATCTGATGGCATTCCATTCATTGGGTTCAAGTGATGAAAGAATCAATGCTCATTGTGTTTGGCACTATTGCAATTCTCATAGCCATGATTACTAAGATAGAATTAAGTGAGTGGTGCTATGATGCAAGTGAGGCAATCACACATTGGATTACATTTTTTAGTAAGTGCATGGCTCGTGCAATATTGGCATGCAAAGCCCGGATTGCTCGTCGATGCCACAAGCATAGGTCCTATTGGGGGCCTATTGGTGGGGGCCTATTGGGGGCTTACTGTAGACCATAGGGATTCATGGCTCATGCAATATTGGCATGCAAAGCCCGGATTGCTCGTCGATGCCACGAGCGTAGGTCCTATTGGGGGCTTACTGTAGACCATAGGGATTCATGGAGAGATACTTGCTTGGTAGTTATTCAGATGGGATGTTCAAAAAGAGGATGAGATTGAGCAAAGATACCTACCACCTCTTGTGTGCAAGGCTAGCTCCATTCTTGCAAAGCTGTGCAGACACCAACTGTAAAAAAGCCATCATTGCTTTGCATGTGCATTCGAAAGACTAGTTCAATAGGAAAGGTTTGATCATCCACACAGATCCCTATACAAGTTCACATCATTGTGTTCACTAATTAATCAAGCTCGATAGGGCTTGATTAATTAATGAACATGTGACTAGCCTAAATATTCCGTCATGAGTAATATGCACACTATATGAGCAAGGTGACGTGAAAAATAAAGTTTAATTATTGTTTGTCAACAATCTATTTAACCATGCATGTGTACATGGACAACTACATACCACAAATAGGCTTGGTGTGAGCCTTGAATAGACCAATTGGATTATTCCCAATATAGGGAATGGGATTATGCATATGGACAAGAAAAGAGATGTTTCAATCTACAAAGGCATGAAAGACATGTACATTACTCAATGCTTAGAGCCTTAGACATTCATGATATTTTCTTTTCAAATAATGTTGGCTTTAGATACTATAGAGATGGCAATGGTGTCGCGATGATTGATGAACAAGGAAAAGATAACAAAGACAACCTACTTGGGAGCCAAAACAGTCACATATCTCCTTGAATATTGATGACGAGGAGGATCCAAAGGAGCACTTCTCCGATAGATAGTAACACGTCCCTCTGGAAAAATATTCAATTGAAAAATCCAACCTTAAATGCTAAAGGTTTTGTGCGACTTTCATCTTCTTGCAAAGGCTATTTTCATGTAGCATCTTTTGTCTACTGATCTTCAATACGAGGCCTGGTACACACCCCCGCCAAAGGAGTCACGGTGCGAACAAATGAATAGAGGACAAAATAGCTCTGCGCATGCTTACATTTTACACACAACCAAAGCATAAATTGAGTCACGGTGCAAACCAATGAATAGAGGACAAAACAGTTGGGCGAGCACTTGCATTTTACACACAATCAAAGCACGTGTAGGGTCTACCTCCAACTTGGAGTGCCATGTTGTGTTGCCGCTTTTGCATGCCATGGGTAGCCAACTCTTGCTACCTAGGGATGGACAAGCTACTCCATAGCCAATGGGAGCCCTTCCTCCAACCTACAATAAAACATTCCCATGTACCTGCAAATTCTCGTGTACCTTTATATCATCCATCTTGGCTATTGAAATTTGTGGTGCCATTGAGGACAAAGTATGAGTAGAGGACCAAGATCAAGAGCATGCAACCACATCACACTTGGACATTATCACACATGAGCATATTTGTAAGAGGTGTACCCTCCTCCTCATATAAAAAGGGTCATTTCCAAGCAATGAACATATTTGTAAGAGGTGTACCCTCCTCCTCATATAAAAAGGGTCATTTCCAAAGCAATGAACATAAGCAGCTCTCAAGCTTCTCTATGAGTACAAGTTTCCATCTTGTAACCTAATTATGCTTGAGTCAAGCTTGATTAAGTCATTAGGAGTTTCATTATGTTGTTAATTATGCTACATCCACCATAGGATTAGTATTTCTTAATCATATGATTGATTGAGCACACCATAGCTATGCATGCTTGAGGCGTCATTCATGTCCAATCTTTTGACAAGTTATGAAAGCCACTCCTCTTCTCATGAACCTCTCCATTAGCTTAGCCTTAGCCCACATCATTGTGTTCACTAATTAATCAAGCTCGATATGGCTTGATTAATTAATTAACATGTGGCTAGCCCAAATATGTGGTCAAAGTAATATGCACACTATATGAGCAAGGTGACGTGACAAATAAAGTTTAATTATTGTTTGTCAACAACTATTTGACCATGCATGTGTACATGGACAACTACATATACCACAAATAGGCTTGGTGTGAGCCTTGAATAGACGAATTGAGTTATTCCCAATATAGGGAATGGGATTATGCATATGGACAAGAAAAGAGATGTTTCAATCTACAAAGGCATCAAAGACCCGTATATTACTCAATGCTTAGAGCCTTAGATATTTTCTTTTCAAATAATGTTGGCTTTAGATACTATAGAGATGGCAATGGTGTCGTGATGAGTGGATGAACAAGGAAAAGACAGCAAAGATGACCTACCTAGGAGCCAAAACAATCACATATCTCCTTGGATATTGATGACAAGGAGGATCCAAAGGAGCACTTCTCCAATAGATACACAGTAACACGTCCCTCTGGAAAAATATTCAATTGAAAAATCCAACCTTAAATGCTAAAGGTCTTATGCGACTTTCATCTTCTTGCAAAGGCTATTTTCCTGTAGCATCTTTTGTCTACTGATCTTCAATATGAGGACCTAGTTCACATGGAGGGTGCCCGCCAAAGGAGTCACAGTGCAAACGAATGAATAGAGGACACAATAGCTATGCACACGCTTACATTTTACACGCAACCAATGCACCAATTGAGTCACGGTGCAAACCAATGAATAGAGGACAAAACAGTTGGGCGAGCACTTGCATTTTACACACAATCAAAGCACGTGTAGGGTCTACCTCCAACTTGGAGTGCCATGTTGTGTCGCTGCTTTTGCATGCCATGGGTAGCCAACTCTGGCTACCTAGGGATGGAAAAGCTACTCCACACCCAATGGGAGCCTTTC
This sequence comes from Cibotium barometz, assembly GCF_041138505.1. NCBI lineage: Eukaryota > Viridiplantae > Streptophyta > Polypodiopsida > Cyatheales > Cibotiaceae > Cibotium > Cibotium barometz. The sequence continues at coordinate 21,061,225 of NC_141078.1, forward strand.
CTCCAACCTACAATAAAACATTCCCGTGTACCTGCAAATTCTCGTGTACCTTTATATCCTCCATCTTAGCTATTGAAATTTGTGGTGCCATTGAGGACAAAGTATGAGTAGAGGACCAAGATCAAGACCGTGCAACCACATCACACTTGGACATTATCACACATGAGCATATTTGTAAGAGGTGTACCCTCCTCATATAAAAAGGGTCATTTCCAAGCAATGAACATAAGCAGCTCTCTATTAGTACAAGTTTCTATCTTGTAACCTAATTATGCTTGTGTCAACCTTGATTAAGTCATTAGGAGTTTCATTATGTTCTTAATTATGCTACATCCACCATAGGATTAGTATTTCTTAATCATATGATTAGGATTGAGAGCACACCATAACTATGCATGCTTGAGGCCTCATTCATGTCCGATCTTTTGACATGGTATCACAGCCACTCCTCTTCTCATGAACTTCTCCATTAGCTTAGCCTCAGCCCACATTAATCCTTTCCACCAGTAATCTCATGTTTATTAAACCAATCCTCAATTTCTAGCATCTTATCCATAGCTCCCAGTTGTGGACAAAATTTTCATAGCTTGATTCTCCACATCCTCTTCACTATTGATCAATTCCTCTAAGATATATCTTGTTGACCTCATTGCTTTTCTATTGGCTTAATTTCTCATAACCGATTGTAGAAATGCTCCCATTCGTTACATGTAGTCAACATTGGATCAAGCCCTTATAGGGCTCGTTAGACACTACTACACGGACTAAACAATTCACAAGTACTTTGGTATACTACATGACCCGGGAGACGTGGATGTGCACAGGCGCTAGAAACAAGCACAAATCCATCAAATTTGGGCGACTTTGAGCTAGTTCTTTCCCTTGGGACATTGATTCTCATCAAGGGTTCTAAGGCTATCAACAACAAATCCCCATCAAAAGCTTTTGCATTTGCTCAATTTTGACCTCCAAAGTTTGATGTTGTTTATCACTATTTTTAGCTCTAATCACTATAATTAAGAGGATAATTAAAAAAATTTAGCCTAATTAAATGTTAAAATTGAATTCCTCAAGTTTTATTATCCTTGTTTGAGTGTCAAATCTCTCATTTGGCATTTGGGTTATTAACGACGGGATGCCTTTTAAACATATTCAATTTTACCACTAATTTGTACGCAATTAGACACTACCAAGAGTCAAACTCTAGTAAGACCTTTGCAATAGTGTTAGGCACTATCACAAATGTTGAGAAGTTCAATGGGGAAGGGTTCCACACCTTACACAGATAAAGTACTCTCTAATGCATAAGAAATTGTGAAAAATCAGAAAAATGTGCCGGATGATGAACCAATTGAAGGGTGGGTTGAAAAAGATGAGCAATCATTGTCACTTATTGGTTTACACCTAGTTGTATTCATCATCACATCAACTCTAATTTGTGGCACCATTGTGGGAAAGGTATGAGTAGAGGACCAGGATCAAGAGCATGCAACCACATCACATTGTGGGAAAGGTATGAGTAGAGGACCAGGATCAAGAGCATGCAACCACATCACACTTGGACATTATCCCACATGAGCATATTTGTAAGAGGTTTACCCTCCTCATATAAAAAGTTTTATTTCCAAGCAATGAACGCAAGTAGCTCTCAAGCCTCTCTATGAGTAGAAGTTTCCATCTTATAACCTAATTGTGCATGACTCAAGCTTGGTTAAGTCATTAGGAGTTTCATTATGTTGTTACTTAGCCCCAACCCACCATAAGATTAGTATTTCTTAATCACATGATTAGGATTGAGCACACCATAGCTATGTATGCTTGAGGATTCATGTCCAACATTTTGACACTGGCTTGCGTACCTGTGGTCCTGGTTTGTTGGAGTGTGATCCGCCTTCTGTCAAGCAGCAACCCTAATACAAGTACCTTCTTTGAGCCCGATGTAGTTTTCAACCTGCTCTGTTATTGGATCTTGTCAACTTCCTTATGCATATTAATGCACCGATTAATGTTTTGTACTCTTGCATGTCAAAGTCCAGATGAAATATTCCCATGCATATTACTATTTGGTTCCTAGATTTTGGTTTGTGGAGGTAACAAGAATCTCACGGGCTACTACAACACCATGAACTGAGCATGACCAACAATTTATATTTGTTGGGCGAATCTCTCTCTCTCTCTCTCTCTCTCTCTCTCTCTCTCTCAGTAGGTTACATTGAAATTTTAAAATTGGGTTTCTTTTCATGTTCATAAAGGAACATGTTACTGTTGAAATTTCTATAAAGAAATACGTTCTTATAAACTAATTTTATTGACTTGTTAATGCTTGAAGTAGTCTCTGAAACCCAACCACTTCATAGCATAACAACAAATAAACAACGTGATTACAAGCACTAATAGTGGCCTCTCTTAGCTATATAGGACAGACACCTCACATAACATCGGTGCCTACAAAGATACATGAAAAAGTACATCTTTGTGTTGAAAACTAGCAGTCGTCTAGGTAGGTTCAAAACAATCATTCCTCCCAACATAAATCAAGCAAAGTCCATATGTGTTGACACCACTCCTATAGTTTTTGAAATCCTTAGGGCATGGATTTTGTAATGTCAACGTTGTGAAGTGATAGATGCATCTACCTTCCCTACATTCAACCTACTATCATAAACATACAAATTAGCTCTAAATTACACTCTGTAGATATACAAAAAGACTTGATTATTGCAAACGTGTGAGACTCAATGATTTCTTCACTAAAGGTTGCAAACTTCTTGTCAAACGGAATGGTTGGCAACCATTGTCTGAACGATTTGTTGAGACCATGTTCTCTCTCTCTCTCTCTCTCTCTCTCTCTCTCTCTCTCTCTCTCTCTCTCTCTCTCTCTCTCTCTCTCTCTCTCTCTCTCTCAACAATAGGTTATATTGTAATTGTAAAATTGGTTTTTCATGTCCATAAAGAAATGCATTCTAATAAACTAATTTTATTGACGTGCTTATATAATTTACAACATACAAGATGGACTCCGAAGAACTTCATGACACTGATTGCTACACACAATACTCACCATTCCCATAGCCAACATTCTATGTAGGCACGTAGGAGTCTCAAATTCCAAACTATTGCAATGCCAAGTACCGTGTCTTCTCACAATGGACATTCATTCCATGTGCGTCCTCCCATCCAATCACTCACTTTCATAGCATGTTAGCTGGACTGAGAATGGGATCTCCTTTCTCATTTAGGTCATACCAAAAACTAGGTTCACCTACCACACTAGCCCATCAAGTCATACAACCTCCCAATTATTCCATCTAAGGATAGCATGCTGGAATGCAGTTTGAGGAAAGTGGGCAGCAACCATTAGTGCCTCAGAAAAAGACAACAAAGAGGAGATACATGAAAGCTATAGATGCTAGCTTGGAGGGATTCAAGACACAGGAGAAAGGCAATATAAAGAAAAAGAAAAAGGGTAATAGCTTGTGTGGATGAGCAAACAACTAGGGAAAGAGCTGTGGGTGGCACAACTCATCCACATTCATGGATCCATGGTGGCTGATGAATTTAAGAAAACTCTAAAGGAGGGAGTGGACCTTTAGTCAAAAGTTGCAACACAACTTGCTTCGCTTTTTCCTAGAATGTGATAAAGATAGTGAAAGTTGTCGCAAACAATGGGGCCATGTGTACACCTCTAAGTACAATTCAATTTCAAGAAATGATCAAAAGGTCACTTGCCAATGGTTCGACACTGTGGACGAGTATATGCATGGTTGTGTGAATGTCATAAGCTACAAAACCATGCTCCTGCAATAGGAGGGAGTGGTGTGGGTGGAGTTTCTAATGTGGAAGATGCCACTGAATCATAGGATCGCAAGAGAGGCGGTCATGAATGAGGTTCTCGCGCAACGTCCTCGCAAGGACCAGAACATTGAGGAGATCCTTTTGGACATGGCGAGCACATAAAAAATGATGGCAATCCATCAAAAGGAGTCAGATGTAGACCGCAAAAACTTGTGATGTTGGAAAAACTTACAACGGCCTTGATTGGTCTTATGGATGTCTCGAAGAGTTTTTCAGAAGCCTTGAGTTGCAAGGAAGCTATGTTATTGTACTTTCATGTAGTGATTAACATGCCATTTGCTTGTTGTACTTCATTTTGGTCCCGCGCTTGAAGCTTGTCATTCAATATGAAGGTGTTACGTTTTACCTCATTTATCTCACACTTGTTACATATGTTGATCATACTTTTCTAATAATGGGTAGCCTTTAACATGTAAAGCCTCAATCTGATGTCATTCCATTCATTGGGTTCAAGGGATGAAAGAATCAATGCTCATTGTGTTTGGCACTATTGCAATTCTCATAGCCATGATTACTAAGATAGAATTAAGTGAGTGATGCTATGATGCAAGTGAGGCAATCACACATTGGATTACATTTTTTAGTCAGTGCATGGCTCGTGCAATATTGGCATGCAAAGCCCGGATTGCTCATTAATGCTGCCAAAGTGTAGGTCCTATTGGGGGCTTACTGTAGACGATAGGGATTCATGGAGAGATACTTGCTTGGTAGTTATTCAGATGGGATGTTCAAAAAGAGGATGAGATTGAGCAAAGATACCTACCACCTCTTGTGTGCAAGGCTAGCTCCATTCTTGCAAAGCTGTGCAGACAAAGCCATCGCTCTGGAGAAACATGTTTGTGTGGCATTGCACTGCCTAGCCACTAGCTCTAACTTACAAGTGGTTCTCTACATCCTCTGCACAAAAAATAGTGATAGCTTTCTATGAGGCTATGGAGAATTCTGGCTTGCAAAACTTAAACATAAAGTGGCCATCTCCTGAAAGGATGCTTATCATTGCTTTGCATGTGCATTCGAAAGACTAATTCAACAAGAAAGGTTTGATCAGCCACATGATCCCTATACAAGTTCACATCATTGTGTTCACTAATTAATGAACATGTGGCTAGCCTAAATATGTGGTCATGAGTAATATGCACACTATATGAGCAAGGTGACGTGAAAAATAAAGTTTAATTATTGTTTGTCAACAATCTATTTGACCATGCATATGTGTACATGGACAACTACATACCACAAATAGGCTTGGTGTGAGCCTTGAATAGACCAATTGGATTATTCCCAATACAGGGAATGCCAAAGGAGGGCCTGGTACAAACCGAGGGTGCCCGCCAAAGGAGTCACGGTGCGAACGAATGAAGAGGACAAAATAGCTCTGCGCACGCTTACATTTTACACACAACCAATGCACAAATTGAGTCACGGTGTAAACCAATGAATAGAGGACAAAACAGTTGGGCGAGCACTTGCATTTTACACACAATCCTCAAAGCACGTGTAGGGTCTACCTTCAACTTGGAGTGCCATGTTGTGTCACCGTTTTTGCATGCCATGGGTCTACCTCCAACTTTGGCTACCTAGGGATGGACAAGCTACTCCTCCATAGCCAATGGGAGCCCTTCCTCCAACCTACCAGTTTATATTTGTTGGGCAGATCTCTCTCTCTCTCTCTCTCTCTCTCTCTCTCTCTCTCTCTCTCTCTCTTAGTAGGCCCTACATTGAAATTGTAAAATTGGGTTTCTTTTCATGTTCATAAAGGAACATGTTACTGTTGAAATTTCTGTAAAGAAATACGTTCTTATAAACTAATTTTATTGACTTGTTAATGCTTGAAGTAGTCTCTGAAACCCAACCACTTCATAGCATAACAACAAATAAACAATGTGATTAAAAGTTGTCACTAATAGTGGCCTCTCTTAGCTATATAGGACAAACACCTCAAATAACATCGGTGCCTACAAAGATACATGAAAAAGTACATCTTTGTGTTGAAAACTAGCTAGTTCTCTAGGTAGGTTCAAAATAATCATTCCTCCCAACATAAATCAAGCAAAGTCCATATGTATTCACACCACTCCTATAGTTTTTGAAATCCTTAGGGCATGGATTCTGTAATGTCAACATTGTGAAGTGATAGATGCATCTGCCTTCCCTACATTCAGCCTATCATCATAAACATACAAATTAGCTCTCAATTACACTCTGTAGATACACAAAAAGACTTGATTACTGCAAACGTGTGAGACTCACTGATTTTCTTCACTGGAGGTTGTAAACTTTTTATCGAGCGAACGAAATGGCAACCGTTGTCTGAACCATTTGTTGAGACCATGTTCTCTCTCTCTCTCTCTCTCTCTCTCTCTCTCTCTCTCTCTCTCTCTCTCTCTCTCTCTCTCTCTCTCTCTCTCTCTCTCTCTCTCTCTCTCTTTCAACAATAGGTTATATTGCAATTGTAAAATTGGTTTTTCATGTCCATAAAGAAATGCATTCTAATAAACTAATTTTATTGACGTGCTTATATAATTTACAACATACAAGATGGACTCTGAAGAACTTCATGAACATGTAAAGCCTCAATCTGATGTCATTCCATTCATTGGGTGCAAGTGATGAAAGAATCAATGCTCATTGTGTTTGGCACTATTGCAATTCTCATAGCCATGATTACTAAGATAGAATTAAGTGAGTCGTGCTATGATGCAAGTGAGGCAATCACACATTGGATTACATTTTTTAGTCAGTGCATGGCTCGTGCAATATTGGCATGCAAAGCCCGGATTGCTCGTCGGTGCCACGATTGTAGCTCTTTTTTAAGGGCTTACTATAGACCATAGGGATTCATGGAGAGATACTTGCTTGGTAGTTATTCAGATGGGAAGTTTAAAAAGAGGATGAGATTGAGCAAAGATACCTACCACCTCTTGTGTGCAAGGCTAGCTCCATTCTTGCAAAGCTGTGCAGACACCAACTGCAAAAAAGCCATCGCTGTGGAGAAGCATGTTTGTGTGGCATTGCACTGTCTAGCCACTAGCTCTAACTTACAAGTGGTTCTCTACATCCTCTGCACAAAAAATAGTGATAGCTTTCTAGGAGGCTATGGAGAATTCTGGCTTGCACAACTCAAACATAAAGTGGCCATCTCCTGAAAGGATGCTACCTTGGCAGAGGGATTCAAGGCTATATGTGTGGGATTCCGTATGTCAGTGATGTGGATGGTAGTCATGTGCCTATCATTGCTTTGGCAGTGATGTGGATGGTAGTCATGTGCATTCGAAAGACTAATTCAACAGGAAAGGCTTGATCAGCCACATGATCCCTATACAAGTTCACATCATTGTGTTCACTAATTAATGAAGCTCGATAGGGCTTGATTAATTAATGAACATGTGGCTAGCCTAAATATGTGGTGATGAGTAATATGCACACTATATGAGTAAGGTGACGTGAAAAATAAAGTTTAATTATTGTTTGTCAACAATAATTAAACTATATGAGTAATATGCACACTATATGAGTAAGGTGACGTGAAAAATAAAGTTTAATTATTGTTTGTCAACAATCTATTTGACCATGCATATGTGTACATGGACAACTACATACCACAAATAGGCTTGGTGTGAGCCTTGAATAGACCAATTGGATTATTCCCAATACAGGGAATGGGATTATGCATATGGACAAGAAAAGAGATGTTTCAATCTACAAAGGCATGAAAGACCCGTATATTACTCAATGCTTAGAGCCTTAAACATTCATGATATTTTCTTTTCAAATAATGTTGGCTTTAGATACTATAGAGATGGCAATGGTGTCGCGAGACGATGAGTGGATGCACAAGGAAAAGACAACAAAGACAACCTACGCTGGGAGTCAAAACAATCACATATCTCCTTTGATATTGATGACAAGGAGGATCAAAAGTAGCACTTCTCCAATAGATACACAAGAACACGTCCCTCTGAAAAAATATTCAATTGAAAAATCCAACCTTAAATGCTAAAGCTTTTGTGCGACTTTCATCTTCTTGCAAAGGCTATTTTTATGTAGCATCTTTTGTCTACTGATCTTCAATATGAGGCCTGGTACACACGGAGGGCGCCCGCTAAAGGAGTCACGGTGAGAACGAATGATTATACATTTTACACACAACCAATGCACAAATTGAGTCAGGGTGCAAACCAATGACTAGAGGACAAAATATGTGGGCAAGCACTTGCATTTTACACACAATCAAAGCACGTGTAGGGTCTACCTCCAACTTGGAGTGCCATGTTGTGTCACCTGCTTTTGCATGCCATGGGTCTACCTCCAACTTTGGCTACCTAGGGATGGACAAGCTACTCCTGCACAGCCAATGGGAGCCCTTCCTCCAACCTACAATAAAACATTCTCGTGTACTTGCAAATTCTTGTGTACCTACAAATTCTCGTGTACCTTTATATCCTCCATCTTGGCTGTTGAAATTTGTGGTGCCATTGAGGAGACAAAGTATGAGTAGAGGACCAAGATCAAGGGCATGCAACCATATCACACTTAGACATTATCACACATGAGCATATTTGTAAAAGGTGTACCCTTCTCATATAAAAAGGGTCATTTCCAAGCAATGAACATAAGCAGCTCTCAAGCCTCTCTATGAGTACAAGTTTCCATCTTGTAACCCAATTATGCTTGAGTCAAGCTTTATTAAGTCATTAGGAGTTTCATTATGTTGTTAATTATGCTACATCCACCATAGGATTAGTCTTTCTTAATCATATGATTGGGATTGAGCACACCATAGCTATGCATGCTTGAGGCCTCATTCATGTCCGATCTTTTGACATGGTATCAGAGCCACTCCTCTTCTCATGAACTTATCCATTAGCTTAGCCTCAGCCCACATTAATCCTTTCCACTAGTAATCTCATGTTTATTAAACCAATTCTCAATTTCCAACATCTTATCCATAGCTCCCACTTGTGGACAAAATCTTCATAGCTTGATTCTCCACATCCTCTTCACTATTGATCAATTCCTCTTAGATATATCTTGTTGACCTCATTGCTATTCTATTGGCTTAATTTCTCATAAATCGCCTCATTTTCACCGATTGTAGAAATGCTCCATTTGTTACATGCAGTTAACATTGGATCATAGGGCTCGTTAGACATTACTACAAGGACTAAGCAACTCAAGCATCAAGTACTTTGGTATATTACATGACCCGGGAGACGTGAATGTGCAGAGGTGCTAGAAATAAGCACAAATCCACCAAATTTGGGTGACTTTAAGCTAGTTCTTTCCCTTGGGACATTGATTCTCATCAAGGGTTCTAAGGCTATCAACAACAAGGCCCCATCAAAAGCTTTTGCATTTTCTCAAATTTGACCTCCAAAGTTTGTTGTTTATTACTATTTTTAGCTCTAATCACTATAATTAAGAAGATAATTAAATTTTTTTGGCCTAATTAAATGTTAAAATTGAATTCCTCAAGTTTTATTATCCTTGTTTGAGTGTCAAATCTCTCATTTGGCATTTGGGTCATTAACGGGAAGCCTTTTGAGCATATTCAGTTTTACCACTAATTTGTAAGCAATTAGACACTACCAAGAGTCAAACTCTAGTAAGACCTTTGCAATGGTGTCAGGCACTATCACAAATGTTTAGAAGTTCAATGGGGAAGGTTTACACACCTTACACAGATGAAGTACCCTCTAATGCATAAGAAATTGTCAAAAATCATTAAGAAAAATGTGCCGAATGAACCAATTGAAGGGTGGGCTGAAAAAGATGAGCAATCAATGTCACTTATTGGTTTACAGCTAGTTGTATTCATCACATCAACTCTAAGGAACATGCAGCAAAGGATGCATGGGATACATTGAATCTCGTGTTTGGAGCTAAGGCAAACAACTAGGAAATTCACTTAAAGATTGAATTCTATGGTCTACAAATGACCTTTAATGAGTCTTTGGCTCAATTTCTCAGTAAAATAAAAGCATCATGACCTAGTTAGATGGAATAGATGCTAAGATTAGAGATAAATATGCACCTGCAATACTCATAAAAAGCATGCCAGAGGAATATGGTGCACTTGTAACCACTCTAAAGAATCTACTTAAACCAACATTTGAGAATTATACTTGAAGAAGAGAAGCAGTTAAAGAATGACATACAAAGTACATCAAGGAAACAAGCTTTGGCATCTTGTGTTACCACACTTAACCACCTTGAGTAACATGTTGTACTAAGGGGAAAGTATGGATCTTTTGTAATACACATTCAACCACACCTTGTAGTAGCCTATACATCATGGCACTAAGGGGGGTGTTGAAATTTGTGGCGCCATTATGAGAAAGGTATGAGTACAGGACCAAGATCAAGAGCATGCAAGCACATCACACTTGGACATTATCCCACATGAGTATATTTGTAAGAGGTTTACCCTCCTCATATAAAAAGGCTTATTTCCAAGCAATGAACAAAAGCAACTCTCAAGCCTCTCTATGAGTAGAAGTTTCCATCTTATAACCTAATTGTGCATGACTCAAGCTTGGTTAAGTCATTAGGAGTTTCATTATGTTGTTAATTAGCCCCAACCCACCATAAGATTAGTATTTCTTAATCACATGATTAGGATTGAGCACACCATAGCTATGTATGCTTGAAGATTCATGTCCAATATTTTGACACTGGCTTGCGTACCTGTGGTCCTGGTTTGTTGGAGTGTGATCCGCCTTCTCTCAGTAGAGCAACCCTAATACAAGTACCTTCTTTGAGCCTGATGTAGTTTTCAACCTGCTCTATTATTGGATCTTGTCGACTTCCTTATGCATATTAATGCACTGATTAATGTTTTGTACTCCTGCATGTCAAAGTCCGGATGAAGTATTCCCATGCATGTTACTATTTGGTTCCTAGATTTTTGTTTTTGGAGCTAACAAGAATCTTACGGGCTACTACAACATTATGAACTGAGCACGACCTCCAACAATTTATATTTGTTGGGCAGATCTCTCTCTCTCTCTCTCTCTCTCTCTCTCTCTCTCTCTCTCTCTCTGAGTCTCTCAGTAGGTTACATTGAAATTGTAAAATTGGGTTTCTTTTCATGTTCATTAAGGAGCATGTTACTGTTGAAATTTCTATAAAGAAATACGTTCTTATAGACTAATTTTATTGACTTGTTAATGCTTGAAGTAGTCTCTAAAACCCAACCACTTCATAGCATAACAACAAATAAACAACGTGATTACCACTAATAGTGGCCTCTCTTAGCTATATAGGACAGACACCTCAAATAACATCGGTGCCTACAAAGATACATGAAAAAGTACATCTTTGTGTTGAAAACTAGCAGTCATCTAGGTAGGTTCAAAACAATGATTCCTCCCAACATAAATCAAGCAAAGTCCATATGTATTGACACCACTCCTATAGTTTTTGAAATCCTTAGGGCATGGATTCTGTAATGTCAACGTTGTGAAGTGATAGATGCATCTACCTTCCCTACATTCAACCTACCATCATAAACATACAAATTAGCTCTGAATTACACTCTGTAGATACACAAAAAGACTTGATTACTACAAACGTGTGAGACTCATTGATTTCTTCATTGGAGGTTGCAAACTTCTTGTTGTCAAATGGAATGGTTGGCAACCATTGTCTGAACCATTTGTTGAGACCATGTTCTCTCTCTCTCTCTCTCTCTCTCTTCAACAGGTTATATTGCAATTGTAAAATTGGTTTTTATGTCAATAAAGAAATGCATTCTAATAAACTAATTTTATTGACGTGCTTATATAATTTTATTGACGTGCTTATATAATTTACAACATACAAGATAGACTCCGAAGAACTTCATGACATTGATTTCTACACACAATACTCACATTCCCATAGCCAACATTCTATGTAGGCATGTAGGAGTCTTAAATTCCAAACTATTGCAATGCCAAGTACCGTGTCTTCTCACAATGGACATCCATTCCATGTGCATCCTCCCATCCAATCACTCACTTTCACAACATGTTAACTGGACTGAGAATGGGATCTCCTTTCTCATTTAGGTCATACCAAAGGCCAGGTTTGCCTACCACACTAGCCCATCAAGTCATACAACCTCCCAATTAGGCCATCTAAGGATAGCATGCTGGAATGCAATTTGAGGAAAGTGGGCAGCCACCATTAGTGCCTCAAAAAAAGCCAACAAAGAGGAGATATATGAAAGCTATAGATGCTAGCTTGGAGGGATTCGAGACACAGGAGAAAGGCAATATAAAGAAGATGAAAAAGGGTGCTACCAATAGCGCTTGTGTGGATGAGCAGACAACTAGGGAAAGACCCGTGGGTGGCACAACTCATCCACATTTGTGGATCCATGGTGGCTGATGAATTTGGGAAAACTCTGAAAGCAGGGAGTGGATCTTTAGTCAAAAGGTGCAACACAACTTGCTTCGCTTTTCCTAGAATGTGATAACAACAGTGAAAGTTGTCGCAAAGGGATGGGGCGGTGTGTACACCTCTGAGTACAAGAAGGATAAGGCACACAATTTGATTTCAAGAAATGATCAAAATGTCACTTGCCAATGGTTTGACACTATGGACGAGTATATGCATGGTTGTGTGAATGTCATAAGCTACAACCATGCTCCTGCAACAATAGGAGGGAGTGGTGTGGGTGGAGGCAGTGGCGTTTCTAATGTGGAAGATGCCGCTGAATCATAGGATTGCAAAAGAGGCAGTCTTGAATAAGGTGTTTGCCCAACATCCTCGCAAGGACAAGAACATTGAGGAGAGCCTTCTGGACATGGCAATCCATCGAAAGGAGTCAGATGTAGACCGCAAGGCTCTAGAAACTCAAAAACTTGTGATGTTGGGAAAACTTACAACGGCCTTGATTGGTCTTATGGATGTCTTGAAGAGTTTTTCAGAAGCCTTGAGTTGCAAGGAAGCTATGTTATTGTACTTTCATGTAGTGATTAACATACCATTTGCTTGTTGTACTTCATTTTGGTCCTGCGCTTGAAGCTTGTCATTCAATATCAAGGTGTTTAGTTTTACCTCATTTGTCTCACACTTGTTACATATGTTGATCATACTTTTCTAATAATGGGTAGCCTTTAACATGTAAAGCCTCAATCTAATGTCATTCCATTCATTGGGTTCAAGGGATGAAAGAATCAATGCTCATTGTGTTTGGCATTATTGCAATTCTCATAGCCATGATTACTAAGATAGAATTAAGTGAGTGGTGTTATGATGCAAGTGAGGCAATCACACATTGGATTACAATTTTTAGTCAGTGCATGGCTCGTGCAATATTGGCATGCAAAGCCCGGATTGCTCATTAATGATGCCAGAGCGTAGGTCCTATTGGGGGCTTACTATAGACCATAGGGATTCATGGAGAGATACTTGCTTGGTAGTTATTCACATGTAGGGATGTTCAAAAAGAGGATGAGATTGAGCAAAGATACCTACCACCTCTTGTGTGCAAGGCTAGCTCCATTATTGCAAAGCTGTGCAGACAACAACTGCAAAAAAGCCATCGCTGTGGAGAAGCGTGTTTGTGTGGCATTGCACTGTCTAGCCACTAGCTCTAACTTACAAGTGGTTCTCTACATCCTCTGCACAAAAGATAGTGATAGCTTTCTATGAGGCTATGGAGAATTCTGGCTTGCACAACTTAAACATAAAGTGGTCATCTCCTGAAAGGATGCTACCTTGGCAGAGGGATTCGAGGCTATATGTGGCATTCCGTATGTTATCATCAGTGATGTGGATGGTAGTCATGTGCCTATCATTGCTTTGCATGTGCATTCGAAAGACTAATTCAACAGGAAAGGTTTGATCAGCCACATGATCCCTATACAAGTTCACATCATTGTGTTCACTAATTAATCAAGTCCGATATGGCTTGATTAATTAATTAACATGTGGCTAGCCCAAATATGTGGTCATGAGTAATATGCACACTATATGAGCAAGGTGACGTGAAAAATAATGTTTAAGTATTGTTTGTCAACAATCTATTTGACCATGCATATGTGTACATGGACAACTACATACCACAAATAGGCTTGATGTGAGCCTTGAATAGACCAATTGAATTATTCCCAATATAGGGAATGGGATTATGCATATGGACAAGAATAGAGATGTTTCAATCTACAAAGGCATCAAAGACCCGTATATTACTCAATGCTTAGAGCCTTAGATATTTTCTTTTCAAATAATGTTGGCTTTAGATACTATAGAGATGGCAATGGTGTCGCGATGAGTGGATGAACAAGGAAAAGACAACAAAGACGACCTACCTCTCAAGCCAAAACAATCACATATCTCCTTGGATATTGATGACAAGGAGGATCCAAAGGAGCACTTCTCCAATAGATACACAGTAACACGTCCCTCTGGAAAAATATTCAATTGAAAAATCCAACCTTAAATGCTAAAGGTCTTGTGCGACTTTCATCTTCTTGCAAAGGCTATTTTCATGTAGCATCTTTTGTCTACTGATCTTCAATATGAGGACCTAGTACACATCGAGGGTGCCCGCCAAAGGAGTCACGGTGCAAACGAATGAATAGAGGACAAAATAGCTCTACGCACGCTTACATTTTACACAACCAACGCACAAATTGAGTCACAGTGCAAACCAATGAATAGAGGACAAAACAGTTGGGCGAGCACTTGCATTTTACACACAATCAAAGCACGTGTAGGGTCTACCTCCAACTTGGAGTGCCATGTTGTGTCGCTACTTTTGCATGCCATGGGTAGCCAACTCTGGCTACCTAGGGATGGAAAAGCTACTCCACACCCAATGGGAGCCTTTCCTCCAACCTACAATAAAACATTCCCGTGTACCTGCAAATTCTCGTGTACCTTTATATCCTCAATCTTGGCTATTGAAATTTGTGGTGCCATTGAGGACAAAGTATGAGTAGAGGACCAAGATCAAGAGCATGCAACCACATCACACTTGGACATTATCACACACATGAGCATTTTTGTAAGAGGTGTACCCTCCTCATATAAAAAGGGTCATTTCCAAGCAATGAACATAAGCAGCTCTCTATAAGTACAAGTTTCCATCTTGTAACCTAATTATGCTTGTGTCAACCTTGATTAAGTCATTAGGAGTTTCATTATGTTGTTAATTATGCTACATCCACCATAGGATTAGTATTTCTTAATCGTATGATTAGGATTGAGCACACCATAGCTATGCATGCTTGAGGCCTCATTCATGTCCGATCTTTTGACATGGTATCATAGCCACTCCTCTTCTCATGAACTTCTCCATTAGCTTAGCCTCAGCCCACATTAATCCTTTCCACCAGTAATCTCATGTTTATTAAACCAATCCTCAATTTCTGGCATCTTATCCATAGCTCCCAGTTTGTGGACAAAATTTTCATAGCTTGATTCTCCACATCCTCTTCACTATTGATCAATTCCTCTAAGATATATCTTGTTGACCTCATTGCTTTTCTATTGGCTTAATTTCTCATAACCGATTGTAGAAATGCTCCCATTCTTTACATGTAGTCAACATTGGATCAAGCCCTTATAGGGCTCGTTAGACACTACTACACGGACTAAACAATTCAAGTATCAAGTACTTTGGTATACTACATGACCCGGGAGACGTGGATGTGCACAGGCGCTAGAAACAAGCACAAATCCATCAAATTTGGGCGACTTTGAGCTAGTTCTTTCCCTTGGGACATTGATTCTCATCAAGGGTTCTAAGGCTATCAACAACAAAGCCCCATCAAAAGCTTTTGCATTTGCTCAATTTTGACCTCCAAAGATTGATGTTGTTTATCACTATTTTTAGCTCTAATCACTATAATTAAGAGGATAATTAAAAAAATTTGGCCTAATTAAATGTTAAAATTGAATTCCTCAGGTTTTATTATCCTTGTTTGAGTGTCAAATCTCTCATTTGGCATTTGGGTTATTAACGACGGGAAGCCTTTTGAACATATTCAATTTTACCACTAATTTGTACGCAATTAGACACTACCAAGAGTCAAACTCTAGTAAGACCTTTGCAATAGTGTTAGGCACTATCACAAATGTTGAGAAGTTCAATGGGGAAGGGTTCCACACCTTACACAGATAAAGTACTCTCTAATGCATAAGAAATTGTGAAAAATCAAAAAAATGTGCCGGATGATGAATCAATTGAAGGGTGGGTTGAAAAAGATGAGCAATCATTGTCACTTATTGGTTTACACCTAGTTGTATTCATCACATCAACTCTAAGGAACACGTTGCAAAAGATGCATGGGATACATTGAATCTCGTGTTTGGAGCTAAGGCAAAGAACCAAGAAATTCACTTAAAGATTGAATTCTATGGTCTACAAATGAATTTTAATGAGTCTTTGGCTCAATTTGTCAGTAAAATGAAAGCATCATGACCCAATTAGATGGAATAGATGCTAAGATTAGAGATAAATATGCACCTACAATACTCATAAAAAGCATGCCAAAGGAATATGGTGCACTTGTAACCACTCTAAAGAATCTACTTGAACCAACATTTGAGAATTATACTTGAAGAAGAGAAGCAGTTAAAGAATGGCATACAAAGTACATCAAGGAAACAAGCTTTGACATCTTGTGTTACCACACTTAACCACACCTTGTGTTACCACACTTAACCCCACCTTGAGTAGCATGTTGTACTAAGGGGAAGTGATGGATCTTTTGTAATACACATTCAACCACCTTGTAGTAGCCTATACATCATGGCAACAAGGGGGGTGTTGAAATTTGTGGCACCATTGTGGGAAAGGTATGAGTAGAGGACCAGGATCAAGAGCATGCAACCACATCACATTGTGGGAAAGGTATGAGTAGAGGACCAGGATCAAGAGCATGCAACCACATCACACTTGGATATTATCCCACATGAGCATATTTGTAAGAGGTTTACCCTCCTCATATAAATAGGTTTATTTCCAAGCAATGAACGCAAGTAGCTCTCAAGCCTCTCTATGAGTAGAAGTTTCCATCTTATAACCTAATTGTGCATGACTCAAGCTTGGTTAAGTCATTAGGAGTTTCATTATGTTGTTAATTAGCCCCAACCCACCATAAGATTAGTATTTCTTAATCACATGATTAGGATTGAGCACACCATAGCTATGTATGCTTGAGGATTCATGTCCAACATTTTGACACTAGCTTGCGTACCTGTGGTCTTGGTTTGTTGGAGTGTGATCTGCCTTCTGTCAAGCAGCAACCCTAATACAAGTACCTTCTTTGAGCCTGATGTAGTTTTCAACCTGCTCTGTTATTGGATCTTGTTGACTTCCTTATGCATATTAATGCATCAATTAATGTTTTGTACTTTGCATGTCAAAGTCCAGATGGAGTATTCCCATGTATATTACTATTTAGCTCTTAGATTTTGGTTTGTGGAGGTAACAAGAATCTCCCAGGCTACTACAACACCATGAACTGAGCATGACCTCCAACAATTTATATTTGTTAGGCAAATCTCTCTCTCTCTCTCTCTCTCTCTCTCTCTCTCTCAGTAGGTTACATTGAAATTTTAAAATTGGGTTTCTTTTCATGTTCATAAAGGAACATGTTGCTGTTGAAATTTCTATAAAGAAATACGTTCTTATAAACTAATTTTATTGACTTGTTAATGCTTGAAGTAGTCTCTGAAACCCAACCACTTCATAGCATAACAACAAATAAACAACGTGATTACAAGTTGTCACTATTAGTGGCCTCTCTTAGCTATATAGGACAGACACCTCAAATAACATCGGTGCCTACAAAGATACATGAAAAAGTACATCTTTGTGTTGAAAACTAGCACTCATCTAGGTAGGTTTAAAACAATGATTCCTCCCAACATAAATCAAGCAAAGTCCATATGTATTGACACCACTCCTATAGTTTTTGAAATCCTTAGGGCATGGATTCTGTAATGTCAACGTTGTGAAGTGATAGATGCATCTACCTTCCCTACATTCAACCTACCATCATAAACATACAAATTAGCTCTGAATTACACTCTGTAGATACACAAAAAGGCTTGATTACTGCAAACGTGTGAGACTCATTCATTAGGGAAAAAGGGAGCTCATTTTGGGGCCCTGTAAGAAATTCACTATTTTTTGATTTATTTCTCTCCTAAAAGACCTCAAAAATAGTAAAATACGGAAACGTGGCTCAGAACTGTCAGTAAGGACTACAGAACTGTCAGTTCAGAAAGGAATAAGATAATCTTTTGTCTAACTAACACGATTTTTCATTAAATATCTCCTTAGTTTTTTTTTGTTTCCCGAAGATTCCGCATCTCTTTTGACGACGTGTGCAGGCCTCTCATAAAGAATCCATCACTGAACTTGATGATTGCACTTTTTCAAAATATTCACATGGATACTGCCACACTTCCACGATTCATGTTACAAAAAGACTATGAGATTGACAAGCATATTGAAGAAATATTTCATGGTGGTAAAGGAACCACTGTGTATGACCCTTGGAACAATATATTTGTAGATCTACAACAACTTCAAAGAAGAATGGTCGAGTTTTATGAAATTACATTTGAGGAGTGCAAAGGCATTTTGAAATTTGTTATCAAACTGGATGAGTGTGAGGTTGTAAAGGAAAAGAAAATGGAAAGGATTACTATTACATTGATGAATGGAGCACTTGATACATCATTGACTGAAGCGAGTTCGAAGTATTTTAGTGTGCAGTCAGAGAAACACATATGGTGGTTAGGCTCGTTCCAGGTATGATCATTTTTTTGTTTCGTACTTGATTTTAGTCATTGTTTTCAAATCTTTTATAGTAAGACTTTTGTTTTCTATAATCACAGGTAAAGATAGAAGACCATGAAACACTAGATTGGGTGTTTCACCACACGGAAATACCAAGAATAAATAAAAGACAAGTGCGAGGAGAGAATCTTCATGTTGCAGGAAAAGGTGATTTTCAAGTAGAGTGGCACATGGCGGGGGATCTTAAAACACTTAAGTCATGCATGTATAACGTTAGTAAAGGAGGCAACTCAAAGTCTCCTTGTCTTTACTGCAAAGAATCAGCTCAAGTAATGGATTCCAAATGGTGGAAGAGAGCACCTAATAGAGATAAAGTTGACCCTAACTTCAAGGCCATTCTTGACATTCCACTATGTAATGTTCACATATGCTCATTGCATGGTCTATGTCGAATTATTGAGAAATTGGTATTTTTGTATATTGGATTTGCTTGGAAACTTTGTCCCAAAAAAAATAGAAAGGATGCTCTTCTGATATAGGTCTGCATGGAGGTGATGTTCATATCACAAAGGATTTTAAAAAGTCTACCAATGGCAAGGAGGTACCAATCAAGCCCTCTATTGGTGGTGTTAAGGCAAGAAGATTCTTGTCTCGACCCAAACACAGTAGTGAGCAAGTAAGGCAAGGTAGAACAGTTTCAAGGATTAATTATGGATTGTGGAAGCAAGTCCATAATGCCGTGAAAGATCATGAGGCAGATGGAGAAGCACGAAATGTGAAGGCAGAGGTGTGGAGGTCTCTTGATCAACTCTTCATGTTCTGTGACAATGTAACATGGACAAAAAGTGATTACAAGAACTTTGAAGAGGCAATTAAACATTTTGGGAAGTCAATGAAAGACGCATGGACAGCCTGCAATATAACTCACTACATGGTAAAGTTCTGTCTTCTTCTTTTACTTAAGTGTGATCCTCTTTTTTTTTATAACTTACTATGCATTCTTATGTCTTTGTGAAAACAGCATATCATCTACAACCACCTTCCCTATTTTCTCAAAAAGTATGGATGCCCAGCAATTTGGTCTACCCAAGGCATGGAGAAGTCTCACTACATGGCACGTAATGCATTTTTCAGACACACACAACACTACGGAGGGAGTCAAAAGGCAAATAGTCTAAAGGAAGTCTTCCAATGGTTTTACCGAGGCATACTACAGAGGCTGCATGCTAAAAGAAAAGTTGCTAGCTCCAAAGTCAAGCTTGCTTTTATTCTAGCCCAAAAGCAAAGACGAAGACAAAATTTGGACAATTCAATGGCAGCAGAGAGACATAGACAATGGAGGGATTCGAAGATATTTAGAAACCATAAATGGACAAGTAAACATGAATAGCAGTTTGTAACTTATTGGTGTTATGTCCACATGTTTTCAAACTCAATCAATAGATTTTTATTTTGTGGAACAAGTGACTCCCTGTGTTATGTCTATATGTTTTGAGACTCCATCAAAAGTATTTCTTTTGTGAAACATGTGATCTATATTAAACAAGCATCAATACATCCATGAGCTACACACAAAAAATTCAATCAATACTACTTAATTATGCTAGACACACTATTGATCCTTACCAATAAGGTACTGAGTGTGTATTGAGTGTCAAATGCTTTTAGAAGCTACTAAGTGTGTACTGTGAGTGTCAAATGCTTTTAGAAGCTACTGAGTGTGGGAAGAGTATTGAAGTGTCGTACGGTGATGGGACAAATGCAAAAGGGAAAGGTAGAGGATCAAAGACTTTGTACAAATCAGTTCAACTTCAACATAATGTTTGTGCTATATTTGATGACTAAATCCTATTACTTCCAGGGCCTACCAATTGGAACTCTCTTTTTGATCTTGATTGGACTCTTTTTCTTGGAGAGTGATATCTAATTCTTGCTCTGCTATTTCTGTTGCCACAGGAACATCCTCTTTTTCCTCTGCTTCAAATGTGTCTTGTTCGTCAGCCTCCTGCCCTTGCTCTTCTAGAGAGTACTGACTAAAGACAATGTACATAAGGAATGCCATGGTTTCCTCAAGCACTCTACACTTTCTGGTGTGCAAGATACAGTTGAATTTATATTTCTCAGGCAGGCTGTCAAATCTTCTATTCACATGGTACCTCAGCCTGTCAATGGAGACAATATGATTTATATGCACAAAAACCTTTTCACCTTCCACAATTCTTCCTGCCTCTGTCAGTTGTTTGAAGGTATCCCAATGATCTGAAAGAAAATCTCTGTGATGCTCCAGTACAGAGCTCATAGTGAACTCCCTGTTTGAAAATACTGTGGTATATGTGGAAGTTCCTCTGAGCCTTGCATTTGTGAAGAAAGTCAAATAGGAGCAAATCTGGAGATTTGTGCTCTTCTGATTCCTTTTGTTTTGAGAGGGAAGACAGCTTTCTGCTCCAGTCTCTTCCTTTTGCCTGAACCAAAATTTATATATCATGAATTCTATATGTTGACATATGCAATCAGGGAATGTATAGGATATCACCAAACAACTCCCTTCATAAGCACACATGACTCACCTGGTGATTGCTGTGGTCTAAGTATAGCAGCAGAAAAGTCCAACTTTCTCTTGAAAGGAGGGGCCTGAGAATCAACTGTTCCAAAGCAAAAACTATTCTCATCATCAAGGAAGAAATCCCCAGGGCCAAAGAAAGCAAAACAATGAGGAAGAAGTGAAAACCAAAAGGGACACAGGAATTTGCAAGAAAACGCGATGTAGGGCCATTTGGAAAATGTCAAGTACTCTCCTCGCATTTTGTTGTGCAAATTTTCCATTTCTATTGCTATCCATCTCCAATCAAATGCTAGGATCACCTCAAAGATTCCTGAACAGTAGATGATACTAGGAAGAATTCCCCAGGGCCAAAGAAAGCAAAACAATGAGGAAGAAATGAAAACCAAAAGAAATATAGGAATTTGCAGGAAAACGCGATATAGGGCTATTTGGAAAATGTTAAGCACTCTCCTCGCATTTTGTTGCAAACTTCTAGGTTCTATTGATATCCATCTCCAATCAAATAGATAGCTTCCAGGTCAGTAAGACTCTCTATATCCTTATCTTCTTGTTTAATAGTATAACACACATACTTTTGGGATGTGATGTAGCTTAGATATTAGGATAAATACCACAAGCAAGAAGACTTTTGAATTGGGCTGGTTGAAATGACTGAAGGCATGTTCCAGCAGGCTGCCTCATGAATTTGCAGGAAAACGCGAGGAGAAAGCTTTAGGAATTTCAAACAGCCGAAATCGCGTTTTGTTGCAAATATAAAACTAGGATGTGGAAATTTGGGATATGGGATGTGGTGGATGGGAATTGCCCAGATATCTGGACATCAAGAATTCTATGGATGGAAGAAATATATATCAAAAAACATTGAAAAGGATATAGAACTCTGACCTTTCTTTTCCTTTTCCATGCTGTTGGAGTTGCACTGGTGAATCTTCTTTTCTCTCCCAAACTTGAGCTACAGCCTAGGTAGCCTGGAGATCTGGTAGTGGTAGTAGTCTTCAGGCAGGTTGCAGTCTGGATGGAGTGTGTTGGGTAGGAAGGGATCAGAGAGGGAAGGAAAAGGATGATGGGAGGGTGCTGGCAAGGATGAAAGACGGGGAGGGAAGAGTGGTTATGGAACTGATTATGAAATCATGATTGGCACAAGTTCCAAGGCAAAAAGTGTCCCATTCACAGTGCCAAGTTTTAAACTCCAAGAGATCTGGGTCCCATCCACACGTGTGAAAAAACGGCTCCATCATTTAGTAGCTGTCTTTTTTGTATTTTGCACTAATCTTTTCCCTCTTGTTTAATCTCTCCTGTCTTGGCCCTCCCCTCTCAGCTCTCTTGCCTCCCTACCTCCCTACTCTGCACCATCAGCATCCTGACCAGCAGCACAGGTTCATCCCCAGCACAGGGTACTCATCAACAGCACAGCACACCCACAGATAGCTTCTAGGTCAGTAAGACTCTCTATATCCTTATCTTTTTGTTTAATAGTATAACACATACTTTTGGGATGTGATGTAGCTTAGATATTAGAATAAATACCACAAGCAGAAAGACTTTTGAATGGGGCTGGTTGAAATGACTGGAGGCATGTTCCAGCAGGCTGCCTCATAAATTTGCAGGAAAACGCGAGGAGAAGGGTTTAGGAATTTCAAACAGCTGAAATCGCGTTTTGTTGCAAATTCACTTTTGGGGCCTTTTTTGGCCGTTTCCGGGCCTCCGGATGTCCGATTCCAGCGTTTCAAGTACCGTTTTTGGGGTTTTGGGCCGTTCTGGACGTGTTTGCAATGTCAGAATCACCAAATTCTACACAAAAAATAAATTTTTTAAAGATTCAAATTGGATCACCTTATTAATGTGACACGTTTCTATGAACATATAGTACTATTTATTTTTCTTATTTTCATCTTCTTTTGTTGAATTTTCAATGTAACGTTGGCCCACTCCTGATTGGTTGAGAGCCTATTTTCTCTCTCTTCTAAAATACCCCAAAATGAGCTTCCTTTTTTCCTAATGTATTGTATTTAGTTGTAAAGACAGAGAAATCACTGTAGGAATGTACCAACATGTTACTTCAAGTATTTGCAGGAAAACGCGAGAGTGAGCTATTAGGAATTTCAAACTGTCGAAATCGCGTTTTGTTGCAAATTTATAAATGTTGCTTCATCCACCCCTGTCTCATTGCCTTTTTGTATCATTCCATGTTCTCCATGGCTGTAATCTCTTTCCATTACTTTGTGTGCAGCTTGTCAGAGTGATGGCTAGAACCAAGTCAACTGCAAGGAGTGCTGGCAAGGGGCCAGGACTTGCAGCAGCAGCAGAGCTGGGGCAGGTATCAAGGAATTTAGTGTGCCTCCAAAGGGAAGAGTTGCACATGGCAGGAAGGGGAAGCCAATGAGCCTGCTCCAGCAAAAGGCCAAGAGATTGAAACATGGTGCAGGTGTGCTAAAGGAGATCAGGAAGCAATAGAAAGCTATAGGCTTTGCAATCCCCAAGGCACCTTTTTAGAGACTAGTGAAAGACATATGTGATAGTAGGCACCTTGGTTTCAGGTGGAACAGGACTGCCATTCTTTCCTTACAGGAAATGGCAGAGGATTACTTGGAGAAATATTTTGAAGATGCAATGTATGGCAGGACATCAAGATGAGAGACATATTATTAATTCCACCTACAAGAAAGTTGAAGGTAGATGAGGTTAAGGTTGTTGAAGTAACCCACTCAAAGAACACCAGCAGAGGGAAAGCTACTTATGAGGAGTCACTGTCAACTGAAGTAGCAAATAAAAGAATCCAAATCTGTTATAGATGTGGAGACTGTACAGAGGGAGCTGCAGATACAGAGAAGGTTGCAGGAGCTGGGGCCCTAACATAGTTGGCAGCATTGGCTCATAAGAATGAGTATTGCTCAGATACTATCATTCTTGCAATGCTCTAGTAAGTGTCTTTTATTTTAGATTTGTTTGCAAAACAATCCTTCTTGTACCTCCTTTACACCCTACCCTAATTATTGTTTGGTCCAATGCAGCATGATGAGAAGCTGGCTTAACCACGCTGTACAACATACAGTTCATATTATTGATCCTGCCATTTCCTCCAGGTTAAGAGATGCAAAGGAAACTCCCATGGATATTTTCAATTGGTTCAGACACTGCAATTTTGATGTTATCGATGTTTTGCTACTTCCATACCATAACAGGTATGTGGGTGACTGCTTCTTTTGGGATTCTTCTTTAAGATTGAGAACTCTTGTAGCCTTTGATTTCTTAATGCTTTTTTCCTTACACAGTGACCACTGGAGCTTTGCTTCTATTGATATCCAGCAGAAGAAATGCTTTATATTCAACTCTCTTAAAAACACACACAGAGAGCTGAAATTGTAAGTGGTGTGTGTGCTATTTTTAACTTTAAACTTTATTATTTTGTTTTAATGCACACTAACTGAATTATATGTATTGCAGTTGTATTAGAAGGTTTCTGGATCACTGTCCTCCTAATGTCAATCTTTTGGATTCAATAGAGTCAATAAATTTAGAGGTAGAAAGTCGTTTCCCCTACTGATGTCTATTTCATGCTATGCCTTTGAACCTATTGAATAATTTTGTTTTGTTCAGATGTTAACAGTTTCTAACATATCTTTCCAACTGTACAGACACCACAACAAGATGATTCAAGTAGCTGCGGGGCTGCTGGAGAGTGCTGATCAGTGCCAAATATATACTTTCAAGCTATTTTGAGATAGGACAGCTAGACCTTGTAAGAAAAAATAATTTTCATTTAGCTTCAAAATAATTGATATTGGTACAAAGTGTTCTAAATCATCATATGCCATTGCAGATGAGAGAAGATAGCTTCAGCTCGAACTATATATATAGTTTCATAGCTGATACAATTTGGAAGTTTTTGAAGTATGCCTCTCCCAAACCTATTGTACCAGCTACTGTCGAGTTGGGTGAGAGCTCTAAAGTCCGAGAAGGTGTCATACACCTTGATGACACAGATGATGCTGATGTGGTGCCACAGGAACAAGGACCTAGTGATGATGAGGAGAAGCCACAGGAACAAGGACCTGCTGCTGATGTTATTGAGGAGAAGATGGAGCAGCACAGCAAACAGATTCTCCAGGGGTAGTAGAGGAGACAATGGAGCAGCACCAAGAGATTGTACAGGACAGGATGGAGTAGCAGAAAACAGATTCTCCAAAAAAAGATGATACGGAGAGCTTGGACCATGTAGAGCAACCTCTGGATCAGGCTATAGATAAATAGAAAATGGTTGTCAAGAATATGTTCTACATATACAATTAAACACTTCTGTATAAAATTTTACTTTATTGAATATAATACCTTTGTTTATGGAGTCTGTGTTATCTCAATTTTCAAATTTTCAATGTCTTTGCATTTTATTAAACTCTCTCTTCTTTTGAGCACCTGCAAAAAAGCAATATGAATCAATAGGGTAAAGTAAACTAATAGCAGTGCTTAATGAGACTAGGATAAGTCAGATGATCTTGTTTTCTTAACACACCATGTGTGTTAGCATTGTCCAGCCAACTGATAAAAATGATCAGTAAAAAATATACCCGATTGAGCTAGCTCTGTTGCACATCGACCTTGGTATTGTTGTTCTCCTATCGATCCATGCAAAACATCTATAAATCCCAGAATACAATCGATGTTTTGCCATGTCTCATACGATGAAGGGTATAAATCTGAAATAAAATAACACAAGAATGTCAATAAGCAAAGAAAGAAAGCTTCATCTTAAAAATCCATACACCTCATAAAGAACAAAACCACAATAGAAAAATATACAATTAGGCCTGTGTTGCAGAAGATCATTTGGATAGTCTCGCAAGACAAGTTCTTTATGCATGTACACATGCTTAATCAAAACTTCTTTCACCGATATCTTCCCTCTGGTGATTTTAAAATCTCGTACTCTTCCCTTCCATGACGCCAAGAAATGTTTTTTGTCTGGGGTCTCTTTCTTTTGCTAGGTTGCATGAGCACCCATGCTCCTTTCGAAACACTAAAACTTTCCCAAGTTCCTTCCGTTTTGACTGTACTTGAATTCTCTACCGAAGAAATAGAAGAAGCAGGTCGACGGGGTAATGATGTGTGATATAATTCTGCCTTCATAGCATTATCATCCACAGAGCGTCTTCCACAAGAACGGCCATAGTTTTTATTCACCATGGAGACCTTGTGAATCTGTAACAACAGCAAAGTAATATAAACAAGATAACAAAGTGAAGTTTCAAGAAAGAGAAAGTGGGCAGACAGACAGTTGACAAGAAACATCTTACTCTAAGCCAAAGAGGATCAAGGGAGCAGTTTTGGAAAAGAAGAGGCTGCTGCACAATGAGGCAGTGGTGTAGAATGGTAGACCTTTCGAAGGAAAGGCAGCACAACATTTCAAAGTTCAAAGGAAGGTGGAAGCGGGAAGGCCCTTGTCAGAGAAAATGTCAGACTAGATTCTATCTTCATGTCCAAAGATCTTGTGAGAATAAAAAGCCAATCTCCACATTAATGTAGCACGCTTGTACCTACATAAAGTATTGTTTCTTTTATCTATTTTCTCTTATTTTTGTGAATTTCCAACGTTACGTTGGCCCTCTATTGATTGGTTGAGAGCTTATTTTTCCAAACCGTAAAAGGCCCCAAAATGAGCTCCCTTTTTTCCTAATGGATTTCTTCATTGGAGGCTGCAAACTTCTTGTTGTCAAACGGAATGGTTGGCAAACTTCTTCTTCATTCCATGTGCGTCCTCCCATCCAATCACTCACTTTCACAGCATGTTAACTGGACTGAGATTGGGATCTCCTTTCTCATTTAGGTCATACCAAAAACCAGGTTTGCTTACCACACTAGCCCATCAAGTCATACAACCTCCCAATTATGCCATCTAAGGATAGCATGCTGGAATGCAGTTTGAGGAAAGTGGGCAGCAACCATTAGTGCCTCAGAAAAAGCCTACAAAGAGGAGATACATGAAAGCTATAGATGCTAGCTTGGAGGGATTCGAGACATAGGAGAAAGGCAATATAAAGAAAAAGAAAAAGGGTAATAGTGCTTGTGTAGATGAGCAGACAACTAGGGAAAGAGCCATGGTGGGTGGCACAACTCATCCACATTCATGGATCCATGGTGGCTGATGAATTTAAGAAAACTCTAAAGAAGGGAGTGGATCTTTAGTCAAAATTTGCAACACAACTTGCTTCGCTTTTCCTAGAATGCGATAAAGATAGTGAAAGTTGTCGCAAAGGGATGGGGTCGTGTGTACACCTCTAAGTACAATTCGATTTCAAGAAATGATCAAAAGGTCACTTGCCAATGGTTCAACACTGTGGACGAGTATATGCATGGTTGTGTGAATGTCATAAGCTACAAAACCATGCTCCTGCAATAGGAGGGAGTGGTGTGGGTGGAGGCAGTGGAGTTTCTAATGTGGAAGATGCCGCTAAATCATAGGATCGCAAAAGAGGCGGTCTTGAATGAGGTACTTGCCCAACGTCCTCGCAAGGACAAGAACATTGAGGAGAGCCTTTTGGACATGGCGAGCATATAAAAAATGATGGCAATCCATCAAAAGGAGTCAAATGTAGACCGCAAAAACTTGTGATGTTGGGAAAACTTACAACAGCCTTGATTGGTCTTATGGATGTCTTGAAGAGTTTTTCAGAAGCCTTGAGTTGCAAGGAAGCTATGTTATTGTACTTTCATGTAGTGATTAACATGCCATTTGCTTGTTGTACTTCATTTTGGTCATGCGCTTGAAGCTTGTCATTCAATATGAAGGTGTTATGTTTTACCTCATTTGTCTCACACTTGTTGCATATGTTGTTCATACTTTTCTAATAATGGGTAGCCTTTAACATGTAAAGCCTCCATCTGATGTCATTCCATTTATTGGGTGCAAGTGATGAAAGAATCAATGCTCATTGTGTTTGGCAATATTGCAATTCTCATAGCCATGATTACTAAGATAGAATTAAGTGAGTCGTGCTATGATGTAAGTGAGGCAATCACACATTGGATGGCATTTTTTAGTCAGTGCATGGCTCATGCAATATTGGCATGCAAAGCCCGGATTGCTTGTCGGTGCCACGAGCGTAGGTCCTATTGGGGCCTTACTGTAGACCATAGGGATTCAGGGAGAGATACTTGCTTGGTAGTTATTCAGATGGGATGTTCAAAAAGAGGATGAGATTGAGCAAAGATACCTACCACCTCTTGTGTGCAAGGCTAGCTCCATTCTTGCAAAGCTGTGCAGACACCAACTGCAAAAAAGCCATCGCTCTGGAGAAACATGTTTGTGTGGCATTGCACTGTCTAGCCACTAGCTCTAACTTACAAGTGGTTCTCTACATCCTCTGCACAAAAAATAGTGATAGCTTTCTATGAGGCTATGGAGAATTCTGGCTTGCACACAACTTAAACATAAAGTGGCCATCTCTTGAAAGGATGCTACCTTGGCAGAGGGATTCGAGGCTTTATGTGGCATTCCGTATGTTATCGGTGATGTGGATGGTAGTCATGTGCCTATCATTGCTTTGCATGTACATTCAAAAGACTAATTCAACAGGAAAGGTTTGATTAGCCACATGATCCCTATACAAGTTCACATCATTGTGTTCACTAATTAATGAACATGTGGCTAGCCTAAATATGTGGTGAGTAATGTGCACACTATATGAGCAAGGTGATGTGAAAATAAAGTTTAATTATTGTTTGTCAACAAACTATTTGACCATGCATATGTGTACATGGACAACTACATACCACAAATAGGCTTGGTGTGAGCCTTGAATAGACCAATTGGATTATTCCCAATACAGGGAATGGGATTATGCATATGGACAAGAAAAGAGATGTTTCAATCTACAAAGGCATGAAAGACCCGTATATTACTGAATGCTTAGAGCCTTAGACATTCATGATATTTTCTTTTCAAATAATGTTGGCTTTAGATACTATAGAGATGGCATTGGTGTCGCGACAATGAGTGGATGAACAAGGAAAAGACAACAAAGAAGACCTACCTGGGAGTCAAAACAATCACATATCTCCTTGGATATTGATGATAAGGAGGATCCAAAGGAGCACTTCTCCGAAAGATACACAGTAACACGTCCCTCTGGAAAAATATTCAATTGAAAAATCCAACCTTAAATGCTAAAGGTTTTGTGCGATTTTCATCTTCTTGCAAAGGCTATTTTCATGTAGCATCTTTTGTCTACTGATCTTCAATATGAGGGCCTGGTACAAATCGAGGGTGCCCGCCAAAGGAGTCACGGTGCGAACGAATGAATAGAGGACAAAATAGCTCTGCACACGCTTACATTTTACACACAACCAATGCACAAATTGAGTCAAGGTGCAAAAAAAATGAATAGAGGACAAAATAGTTGGGCGACCACTTGCATTTTACACACAATCAAAGCACGTGTAGGGTCTACCTCCAACTTGGAGTGCCATGTGTTGTCGTTTTTGCATGCCATGGGTCTACCTCCAACTTTGGCTACCTAGGGATGGACAAGCTACTCCTCCACAGCCACCTTCCTCCAACCTACAAGTTTATATTTGTTGGGCAGATCTCTCTCTCTCTCTCTCTCTCTCTCTCTCTCTCTCTCTCTCAGTAGGTTACATTGAAATTGTAAAATTGGGTTTCTTTTCATGTTCATAAAGGAACATGTTACTGTTGAAATTTTTGTAAAGAAATACGTTCTTATAAACTAATTTTATTGACTTGTTAATGCTTGAAGTAGTCTCTGAAACCCAACCACTTCATAGCATAACAACAAATAAACAATGTGATTAAAAGTTGTCACTAATAGTGGCCTCTCTTAGCTATATAGGACAAACACCTCAAATAACATCGGTGCCTACAAAGATACATGAAAAAGTACATCTTTGTGTTGAAAACTAGCTAGTTCTCTAGGTAGGTTCAAAATAATCATTCCTCCCAACATAAATCAAGCAAAGTCCATATGTATTCACACCACTCCTATAGTTTTTGAAATCCTTAGGGCATGGATTCTATAATGTCAACATTGTGAAGTGATAGATGCATCTGCCTTCCCTACATTCAGCCTACCATCATAAACATACAAATTAGCTCTGAATTACACTCTGTAGATACACAAAAAAGACTTGATTACTGCAAACCTGTGAGACTCACTGATTTTCTTCACTGGAGGTTGTAAACTTCTTGTCGAATGGAATGGTTGGCAACCGTTGTCTGAACCATTTGTTGAGACCATGTTCTCTCTCTCTCTCTCTCTCTCTCTCTCTCTCTCTCTCTCTCTCTTTCAACAGGTTATATTGTAATTGTAAAATTGGTTTTTCATGTCCATAAAGAAATGCATTCTAATAAACTAATTTTATTGACGTGCTTATATAATTTACAACATACAAGATGGACTCTGAAGAACTTCATGACACTGATTGCTACACACAAAACTCACTATTCCCCTAGCCAACATTCTATGTAGGCACGTAGGAGTCTCAAATTCCAAACTATTGCAATGCCAAGTACCGTGTCTTCTCACAATGGACATTCATACCATTTGCATCCTCCCATCCCATCACTCACTTTCACAGTATGTTAACTTTTGTTACATATGTTGATCATACTTTTCTAATAATGGGTAGCCTTTAACATGTAAAGCCTCAATCTGATGTCATTCCATTCATTGGGTGCAAGTGATGAAAGAATGAATGCTCATTGTGTTTGGCACTATTGCAATTCTCATAGCCATGATTACTAAGATAGAATTAAGTGAGTCATGCTTTGATGCAAGTGAGGCAATCACACATTGGATTACATTTTTTAGTCAGTGCATGGCTCGTGCAATATTGGCATGCAAATCCCGGATTGCTCGTCGGTGCCACGAGTGTAGGTCCTTTTTTAAGGGCTTACTGTAGACCATAGGGATTCATGGAGAGATACTTGCTTGGTAGTTATTCAGATGGGAAGTTCAAAAAGAGGATGAGATTGAGCAAAGATACCTACCACCTCTTGTGTGCAAGGCTAGCTCCATTCTTCCAAAGTTGTGCAGACACCAACTGCAAAAAAGCCATCGCTGTGGAGAAGCATGTTTGTGTGGCATTGCACTGTCTAGCCACTAGCTCTAACTTACAAGTGGTTCTCTACATCCTCTGCACAAAAAATAGTGATAGCTTTCTATGAGGGTATGGAGAATTCTGGCTTGCACAACTTAAACATAAAGTGGCCATCTCGTGAAAGGATGCTACCTTGGCAGAGGGATTCAAGGCTATATGTGTGGGATTCCATATGTTATCGGTGATGTGGATGGTAGTCATGTGCCTATCATTGCTTTGCATGTGCATTCGAAAGACTAATTCAACAGGAAAGGTTTGATCAGCCACATGATCCCTATACAAGTTCACATCATTGTGTTCACTAGTTAATCAAGCCCGATAGGGCTTGATTAATTAATGAACATGTAGCTAGTCTAAATATGTGGTCATGAGTAATATGCACACTATATGAGCAAGGTGACATGAAAAATAAAGTTTAATTATTGTTTGTCAACAATCTATTTGACCATGCATATGTGTACATGGACAACTACATACCACAAATAGGCTTGGTGTGAGCCTTGAATAGACCAATTGGATTATTCCCAATAGAGGGAATGGGATTATGCATATGGACAACAAAAGAGATGTCTCAATCTAGAAAGGCATGAAAGATCCGTATATTACTCAAAGCTTAGAGCCTTATACATTCATGATATTTTCTTTTCAAATAATGTTGGCTTTAGATACTATAGAGATGGCAATGGTGTCGCGAACGATGAGTGGATGAACAAGGAAAAGACAACAAAGATGACCTACCTGGGAGCCAAAACAATCACATATCTCCTTTGATATTGATGACAAGGAGGATCCAAAGGAGCACTTCTCCAATAGATACACAGTAACACGTCCCTTTGAAAAAATATTCAATTGAAAAATCCAACCTTAAATGCTAAAGGTTTTGTGCGACTTTCATCTTCTTGCAAAGGCTATTTTTATGTAGCATCTTTTGTCTACTGATATTCAATATGAGGCCTGGTACACACCGAGGGTGCCCACCAAAGGAGTCATGGTGCGAATGAATGAATATACATTTTACACACAACCAATGCACAAATTGAGTCACAGTGCAAACCAATGAATAGAGGACAAAATAGCTGGGCAAGCACTTGCATTATACACACAATCAAAGCACGTGTAGGGTCTACCTCCAACTTGGAGTGCCATGTTGTGTCGCCCGCTTTTGCATGCCATGGGTCTACCTCCAACTTTGGCTACCTAGGGATGGACAAGCTACTCCTGCACAACCCCAATGGGAGCCCTTCCTCCAACCTACAATAAAACATTCCCGTGTACTTGCAAATTCCCATGTACCTACAAATTCTCGTGTACCTTTATATCCTCCATCTTGGCTGTTGAAATTTGTGGTGCCATTGAGGAGACAAAGTATGAGTAGAGGACCAAGATCAAGGGCATGCAACCATATCACACTTAGACATTATCACACATGAGCATATTTGTAAGAGGTGTACCCTCCTCATATAAAAAGGGTCATTTCCAAGCAATGAACATAAGCAGCTCTCAAGCCTCTCTATGAGTACAAGTTTCCATCTTGTAACCCAATTATGCTTGAGTCAAGCTTTATTAAGTCATTAGGAGTTTCATTATGTTGTTAATTATGCTACATCCACCATAGGATTAGTCTTTCTTAATCATATGATTAGGATTGAGCACACCATAGCTATGCATGCTTGAGGCCTCATTCATGTCCGATCTTTTGACATGGTATCAGAGCCACTCCTCTTCTCATGAACTTATCCATTAGCTTAGCCTCAGCCCACATTAATCCTTTCCACTAGTAATCTCATGTTTATTAAACCAATTCTCAATTTCCAACATCTTATCCATAGCTCCCACTTGTGGACAAAATCTTCATAGCTTGATTCTCCACATCCTCATCACTATTGATCAATTCCTCTTAGATATATCTTGTTGACCTCATTGCTATTCTATTGGCTTAATTTCTCATAAATCGCCTCATTTTCACCGATTGTAGAAATGCTCCATTCGTTACATGTAGTTAACATTGGATCATAGGGCTCGTTACATACTACTACAAGGACTAAGCAACTCAAGTATCAAGTACTTTGGTATATTACATGACCCGAGAGACGTGGATGTGCAGAGGTGCTAGAAATAAGCACAAATCCACCAAATTTGGGTGACTTTAAGCTAGTTCTTTCCCTTGGGACATTGATTCTCATCAAGGGTTCTAAGGCTATCAACAAAAAAGCCCCATCAAAAGCTTTTGCATTTGCTCAATTTTGACCTCCAAAGTTTGTTGTTTATCACTATTTTTAGATCTAATCACTATAATTAAGAGGATAATTTAAAAAATTGGCCTAATTAAATGTTAAAATTGAATTCCTCAAGTTTTATTATCCTTGTTTGTGTCAAATCTCTCATTTGGCATTTGGATCATTAACGGGAAGCCTTTTGAGCATATTCAGTTTTACCACTAATTTGTAATATATATAAGCAATTAGACACTACCTAGAGTCAAACTCTAGTAAGACCTTTGCAATGGTGTTAGGCACTATCACAAATGTTGAGAAGTTCAATGGGGAAGGTTTCCACACCTTACACAGATGCAGTACCCTCTAATGCATAAGAAATTGTGAAAAATCATTAAGAAAAATGTGCCGGATGAACCAATTGAAGGGTAGGCTGAAAAAGATGATTAATCAATGTCACTTATTGGTTTACATCTAGTTGTATTCATCACTTCAACTCTCTGGAACACGCAGCAAAGGATGCATGGGATACATTGAATCTCGTGTTTGGAGCTAAGGCAAACAACTAGGAAATTCACTTAAAGATTGAATTCTATGGTCTACAAATGAACTTTAATGAGTCTTTGGCTCAATTTGTCAGTAAAATGAAAGCATCATGACCCAGTTAGATGAAATAGATGCTAAGATAAGAGATAAATATGCACCTGCAATACTCATAAAAAGCATGCCAGAGGAATATGGTGCACTTGTAACCACACTAAAGAATCTACTTAAACCAACATTTGAGAATTATACTTGAAGAGAAGAGAAGCAGTTAAAGAATGGCATACAAAGTACATCAAGGAAACAAGCTTTGGCATCTTGTGTTACCACACTTAACCACCTTGAGTAGCATGTTGTACTAAGGGGAAAGTATGGATCTTTTGTAATACACATTCAACCACACCTTGTAGTAGCCTATACATCATGGCACCAAGGGGGGGTGTTGAAATTTGTCGAGCCATTGTGGGAAAGGTATGAGTAGAGGACCAAGATCAAGAGCATGCAAGCACATCACACTTGGACATTATCCCACATGAGCATATTTGTAAGAGGTTTACCCT
Organism: Cibotium barometz; assembly: GCF_041138505.1. Lineage (NCBI taxonomy): Eukaryota > Viridiplantae > Streptophyta > Polypodiopsida > Cyatheales > Cibotiaceae > Cibotium > Cibotium barometz. The sequence goes on from NC_141078.1 coordinate 21,095,818, forward strand.
CCTCATATAAAAAGGCTTATTTCCAAGCAATGAACGCAAGCAACTCTCAAGCCTCTCTATGAGTAGAAGTTTCCATCTTATAACCTAATTGTGCGTGACTCAAGCTTGGTTAAGTCATTAGGAGTTTCATTATGTTGTTAATTAGCCCCAACCCACCATAAGATTAGTATTTCTTAATCACATGATTAGGATTAAGCACACCATAGCTATGTATGCTTGAGGATTCATGTCCAATATTTTGACACTGGTTGCGCATGTGGTCCTAGTTTATTGGAGTGTGATCTGCCTTCTGTCAGCAGCAACCCTAATACAAGTACCTTCTTTGAGCCTGATGTAGTTTTCAACCTGCTCTGTTATTGGATCTTGTTGACTTCCTTATGCATATTAATGCACCGATTAATGTTTTTGTACTCCTGCATGTCAAAGTCCGGATGAAGTATTCCCATGCATGTTACTATTTGGTTCCTAGATTTTGGTTTGTGGAGCTAACAAAAATCTCACGGGCTACTACAACACTATGAACTGAGCACGACCTCCAACAATTTATATTTGTTTGGCAGATCTCTCTCTCTCTCTCTCTCTCTCTCTCTCTCTCTCTCTCTCTCTCTCTCTCTCTCTCTCTCTCTCTCTCAGTAGGTTATATTGAAATTGTAAAATTGGGTTTCTTTTCATGTTCATTAAGGAACATGTTACTGTTGAAATTTCTATAAAGAAATACGTTCTTATAGACTAATTTTATTGACTTGTTAATGCTTGAAGTAGTCTCTGAAACCCAACCACTTCATAGCATAACAACAAATAAACAACGTGATTACCACTAATAGTGGCCTCTCTTAGCTATATAGGACAGACACCTCAAATAACATCGGTGCCTACAAAGATACATGAAAAAGTACATCTTTGTGTTGAAAACTAGCTAGTTGTCTAGGTAGGTTCAAAATAATCATTCCTCCCAACATAAATCAAGCAAAGTCCATATGTATTCACACCACTCCTATAGTTCTTGAAATCCTTAGGGCATGGATTCTGTAATGTCAACGTTGTGAAGTGATAGATGCATCTGCCTTCCCTACATTTAGCCTACCATCATAAACATACAAATTAGCTCTGAATTACACTCTGTAGATACACAAAAAGACTTGATTACTGCAAACGTGTGAGACTCACGGATTTTCTTTACTGGAGGCTACAAACTTCTTGTCCAACGGAATGGTTGGCAACCGTTGTCTGAACCATTTGTTGAGACCATGTTCTCTCTCTCTCTCTCTCTCTCTCTCTCTCTCTCTCTCTCTCTCTCTCTCTCTCTCTCTCTCTCTCTTCAACAGGTTATATTGCAATTGTAAAATTGGTTTTTCATGTCCATAAAGAAATGCATTCTAATAAACTAATTTTATTGATGTGCTTATATAATTTACAACATACAAGATGGACTCCGAAGAACTTCATGACATTGATTTCTACACACAATACTCACATTCCCATAGCCAACATTCTATGTAGGCACGTAGGAGTCTCAAATTCCAAACTATTGCAATGCCAAGTACTGTGTCTACTCACAATGGACATTCATTCTATGTGCATCCTCCCATCCAATCACTCACTTTCACAGCATGTTAACTAGACTGAGAATGGGATCGCCTTTCTCATTTAGGTCATACCAAAGGCCAGGTTTGCCTACCACACTAGCCCATCAAGTCATACAACCTCCCAATTATGCCATCTAAGGATAGCATGCTGGAATGCAATTTGAGGAAAGTGGGCAGCCACCATTAGTGCCTCAAAAAAAGCCAACAAAGAGGAGATATATGAAAGCTGTAGATGCTAGCTTAGAGGGATTCGAGACACAGGAGAAAGGCAATATAAAGAAGATGAAAAAGGGTGCTACCAATAGCGCTTGTGTGGATGAGCAGACAACTAGGGAAAGACCCGTGGGTGGCACAACTCATCCACATTCGTGGATCCATGGTGGCTTATGAATTTAGGAAAACTCTGAAGCAGGGAGTGGATCTTTAGTCAAAAGTTGCAACACAACTTGCTTCACTTTTCCTAGAATGTGATAACAACAGTGAAAGTTGTCGCAAAGGGATGGGGTCGTGTGTACACCTCTGAGTACAAGAAGGATAAGGCACACAATTTGATTTCAAGAAATGATTAAAAGGTCACTTGCTAATGGTTTGACACTGTGGACGAGTATATGCATGGTTGTGTGAATGTCATAAGCTACAACCATGCTCCTGCAAAATAGGAGGGAGTGGTGTGGGTGGAGGCAGTGGCGTTTCTAATGTGGAAGATGCCGCTACATCATAGGATCGCAAAAGAGGCGGTCTTGAAGAAGGTGTTTGCCCAACATCCTCGCAAGGACAAGAACATTGAGGAGAGCCTTCTGGACATGGCAATCCATCAGATGTAGACCGCAAGGCTCTAGAAACTCAAAAACTTGTGATGTTGGGAAAACTTACAACGGCCTTGATTGGTCTTATGGATGTCTTGAAGAGTTTTTTAGAAGCCTTGAGTTGCAAGGAAGCTATGTTATTGTACTTTCATGTAGTGATTAACATGCCATTTGCTTGTTGTACTTCATTTTGGTCCCGTGCTTGAAGCTTGTCATTCAATATATCAAGGTGTTCAGCTTTACCTCATTTGCTCACACTTGCTACATATGTTGATCATAATTTTCTAATAATGGGTAGCCTTTAACATGTAAAGCCTCAATCTGATGTCATTCCATTCATTGGGTTCAAGTGATGAAAGAATCAATGCTCATTGTGTTTGGCACTATTGCAATTCTCATAGCCATGATTACTAAGATAGAATTAAGTGAGTGGTGCTATGATGCAAGTGAGGAAATCACACATTGGATGGCTTTTTTAAGTCAGTGCATGGCTCGTGCAATATTGGCATGCAAAGCCCGAATTGCTCGTTAATGCTGCCAGAGCGTAGGTCCTATTGGGGGATTACTGTAGACCATAGGGATTCATGGACAGATACTTGCTTGGTAGTTATTCAGATGGGATGTTCAAAAAGAGGATGAGATTGAGCAAAGATACCTACCACCTCTTGTGTGCAAGGCTAGCTCCATTCTTGCAAAAGCTGTGCAGACACTAACTGGAAAAAAGCCATCGCTGTGGAGAAGGGTGTTTGTGTGGCATTGCACTGTCTAGCCACTAGCTCTAACTTACAAGTGGTTCTCTACATCCTCTGCACAAAAAATAGTGATAGCTTTCTATGAGGCTATGGAGAATTCTGGCTTGCACAACTTAAACATAAAGTGGCCATCTCCTGAAAGGATGCTACCTTGGCAGAGGGATTCGAGGCTATATGTGGCATTCCGTATGTTATCAGTAATGTGGATGGTAGTCATGTGCCTATCATTGCTTTGCATGTGCATTCGAAAGACTAATTCAACAGGAAAGGTTTGATCAGCCACATGATCCCTATACAAGTTCACATCATTATGTTCACTAATTAATGAACATGTGGCTAGCCTAAATATATGGTCATGAGTAATATGCACACTATATGAGCAAGGTGACATGAAAAATAAAGTTTAATTATTGTCAACAATCTTTTTGACCATGCATATGTGTACATGGACAACTACATACCACAAATAGGCTTGGTGTGAGCCTTGAATAGACCAATTGGATTATTCCCATATAGGGAATGGGATTATGAATATGGAGAAGAAAAGAGATGTTTCAATCTACAAAGGCATGAAAGGGTCCCCGTATATTACTCAATGCTTAGAGCCTTAGACATTCATGATATTTTCTTTCTAAATAATGTTTGCTTTAGATACTATAGATAGAGATGGCAATGGTGTCGTGATGAGTGGATGAACAAGGAAAAGACAACAAAGTCGACCTACCTGGGAGCCAAAACAATCACATATCTCCTTGGATATTGATGACAAGGAGGATCCAAAGGAGCACTTCTCGGATAGATACACAGTAACACGTCCCTCGGAAAAATATTCAAATAAAAAAACCAACCTTAAATGCTAAAGGTTTTGTGCGACTTTCATCTTCTTTTGCAAAGGCTATATTCATGTAGCATCTTTTGTCTATTGATCTTCAATATGAGGCCTGGTACACACTGTGAGGGTGCCTGCCAAAGGAGTCACGGTGCAAAGGAATGAATAGAGGACAAAATAGCTCTGCGCACGCTTACATTTTACACACAACCAAAGCACAAATTGAGTCACGGTGCAAACCAATGAATAGAGGACAAAACAGTTGGGTGAGCACTTGCATTTTACACACAATCAAAGAATATGTAGGGTCTACCTCCAACTTGGAGTGCCATGTTGTCTTGCCACTTTTGCATGCCATGGGTAGCCAACTCTTGCTACCGAGGGATGGACAAGCTACTCCACACCCAATGGGAGCCCTTCCTCCAACCTACAATAAAACATTCCTGTGTACCTGCAAATTCTCGTGTACCTTTATATCCTCCATCTTGGTTGTTGAAATTTGTGGTGCCATTGAGGACAAAGTATGAGTAGAGGACCAAGATCAAGTGCATGCAACCAGATCACACTTGGACATTATCACACATGAGCATATTTGTAAGAGATGTACCCTCCTCATATAAAAAGGGTAATTTCCATGCAATGAATATAAGCAGCTCTCTATGAGTACAATTTCCCAAGCAATGAATATAAGTAGCTCTCTATGAGTACAAGTTCCCATCTTGTGACCTAATTATGCTTGAGTCAAGCTTGATTAAGTCATTAGGAGTTTCATTATGTTGCTAATCATGCTACATCCACCATAGGATTAGTATTTCTTAATCATATGATTAGGGTTGAGCACACCATAGCTATGCATGCTTGAGGCCTCATTCATGTCCGATCTTTTGACATGGTATTAGAGCCACTCCTCTTCTCATGAACGTCTCCATTAGCTTAGCCTTAGCCCACATTAATCCTTTCCACTAGTAATCTCATGTTTATTAAACCAATTCTCAATTTCCAGCATCTTATCCGTAGTTCCCACTTATGGACAAAATTTTCATAGCTTGATTCTCCACATCCTCGTCACTATTGACATTTCTCTTAGATATATCTTGTTGACCTCATTGCTATTCTATTGGCTTAATTTCTCATAAATCGCCTCATTTTCATCGATTGTAGAAACGCTCCATTCGTTACATGTAGTCAACATTGGATCGAGCCCTAGTATAGGGCTCGTTAGACACTACTACAAGGACTAAACAACTCAAGTATACTTTGGTATACTACATGACCCGGGAGACGTGGATGTGCACAGGCACAAGAAACAAGCACAAATCCACCAAATTTGGGCGACTTTGAGCTAGTTCTTTCCCTTGGGACATTGATTCTTATCAAGGGTTCTAAGGCTATCAGAAAAGCCCCATCAAAAGCTTTTGCATTTGCTCAATTTTTACCTCCAAAGTTTGATGTTGTTTATCACTAGTTTTTAGCTCTAATCACTATAATTAAGAGGGTAATTAAAAAAATTGGCCTAATTAAATGTTAAAATTGAATTCCTTAGGTTTTATTATCCTTGTTTGAGTGTCAAATCTCTCATTTGGCATTTGGGTCATTAACAGCGGGAAGCCTTTTGAGCATATTCAGTTTTATCACCAGTAATTTGTAAGCAATTACTACCAAGAGTCAAACTCTAGTAAGACCTTTGCAATGGTGTCAAGCACTATCACAAATGTTAAGAAGTTCAATGGGGAAGGGTTCCACACCTTACACGGATGAAGTACTTTCTAATGCATAAGAAATTGTGAAAAATCATTAAGAAAAATTTGTTGGATGAACCAATTGAAGGGTGGGTTGAAAAGATGAGCAATCATTATCACTTATTGGTTTACACCAATTGAAGGGTGGGTTGAAAAAGATGAGCAATCATTGTCACTTATTGGTTTACACCTAGTTGTATTCATCATCACATCAACTCTAAGGAACACGTTGCAAAGGATGCATGGGATACATTGAATCTCGTGTTTGGAGCTAAGGCAAAGAACCAAGAAATTCACTTAAAGATTGAATTCTATGGTCTACAAATGAACTTTAATGAGTCTGGCTCAATTTGTCAGTAAAATGAAAGCATCATGACCCAGTTAGATGGAATAGATGCTAAGATTAGAGATAAATATGCACCTGCAATACTCATAAAAAGCATGCCAGAGGAATATGGTGCACTTGTAACCACTCTAAAGAAGCTACTTGAACCACATTTGAGAATTATACTTGAAGAAGAGAAGCAGTTAAAGAATGGCATACAAAGTACATCAAGGAAACAAGCTTTAACATCTTGTGTTACCACACTTAACTACCTTGAGTAGCATGTTGTACTAAGGGAAAGTGATGGATCTTTTGTAATACACATTCAACCACCTTGTAGTAGCCTATACATCATGGCACCAAGAGGTGGGAAAGGTATGAGTAGAGGACCAAGATCAAGAGCATGCAAGCACATCACACTTGGACATTATCCCACATGAGCATATTTATAAGAGATTTACCCTCCTCATATAAAAAGGGTTATTTCCAAGCAATGAATGCAAGCATTTCTCAAGCCTCTCTATGAGTAGAAGTTTCCATCTTATAACCTGATTGTGCATGACTCAAGCTTGGTTAAGTCATTAGGAGTTTCATTATGTTGTTAATTAGCCCCAACCCACCATAAGATTAGTATTTCTTAATCACATGATTAGGATTGAGCACACCATAGCTATATATGCTTGAGGATTCATGTCCAATATTTTGACACTAGCTTGCGCACCTATGGTCCTGGTTTGTTGGAGTGTGATTCGCCTTCTATCAGCAGCAGACAGCAGCAACCCTAATACAAGTACCTTCTTTGAGCCTGATGTAGTTTTCAACCTACTCTGTTGTTGGATCTTGTCGACTTCCTTATGCATATTAATGCACCAATTAATGTTTTGTGCTCTTGCATGTCAAAGTCCAGATGAAGTATTCCCATGCATATTACTATTTGGTTCCTAGATTTTAGTTTGTCGAGGTAACAAGAATCTCACGGGCTACTACAACACCATGAACTGAGCATGACCTCAAACAATTTATATTTATTGGGCAAATCTCTCTCTCTCTCTCTCTCTCTCTCTCTCTCTCTCTCTCTCTCTCTCTCTCTCTCTCTCTCTCTCTCTCTCTCAGTAGGTTACATTGAAATTGTAAAATTGGGTTTCTTTTCATGTTCATAAAGGAACATGTTGCTGTTGAAATTTCTATAAAGAAATACATTCTTATGAACTGATTTTATTGACTTGTTAATACTTGAAGTAGTCTCTGAAACCCAACCACTTCATAGCATAACAACAAATAAACAGCATCATTAAAAGTTGACTTGTTAATGCTTGAAGTAGTCTCTGAAACCCAACCACTTCATAGCATAACAACAAATAAACAACGTGATTACAAGTTGTCACTAATACTGGCCTCTATTAGCTATAGAGGACAAACACCTCAAATAACATTGGTGCCTATAAAGATACATGAAAAAGTACATCTTTGTGTTGAAAACTAGCTAGTTGTCTAGGTAGGTTCAAAACAATCATTCCTCCCAACATAAGTCAAGCAAAGTCCATATGTAATGACACCACTCCTATAGTTTTTGAAATCCTTAGGGCATGGATTCTGTAATGTCAACGTTGTGAAGTGATAGATGCATTTGCCTTCCTTACATTCAGCCTACCATCATAAACATACAAATTAGCTCTGAATTACACTCTGTCGATACACAAAAAGACTTGATTACTGCAAACGTGTGAGACTCACTGATTTTCTTCACTGGAGGCTGCAAACTTCTTGTCGAACGGAATGGTTGGCAACTGTTGTCTGAATGATTTGTTGAGACCATGTTCTCTCTCTCTCTCTCTCTCTCTCTCTCTCTCTCTCTCTCTCTCTCTCTCTCTCTCTCTCTCTCTCCAGGTTATATTGCAATTGTGAAATTGGTTTTTCATGTCCATAAAGAAATGCATTCTAATAAACTAATTTTATTGACGTGCTTATATAATTTACAGCACATACAAGATGGACTCTGAAGAACTTCATGAAACTGACACACAATACTCACCATTCCCTTAGCCAACATTCTATGTAGGCACGTAGGAGTCTCAAATTCCAAACTATTGCAACGCCAAGTACTGTGTCTTCTCACAATGGACATTCATTCCATGTGCGTCCTCCCATCCAATCACTCACTTTCACAGCATATTAACTAGACTGAGAATGGGATCTCGTTTCTCATTTAGGTCATACCAAAGGCCAGGCTTGCCTACCGCTCTAGCCCATCAAGTCATACAACTTTCCAATTATGCCATCTAAGGATAGCATGCTGGAATGCAATTTAAGGAAAGTGGGTAGCCACCATTAGTGCTTGAGAAAAAGCCAACAAAGAGGAGATACATGAAAGCTATAGATGCTAGCTTCTTGGAAGGATTCGAGACACAGGAGAGAGGCAATATAAAAAAGAAGAAAAAGGGTGCTACCAATAGCGCTTGTGTGGATGAGTAGACAACTAGGGAAAGAGCCGTGGGTGGCACAACTCATCCACATTCGTGGATACATGGTGGCTGATGAATTTGGCAAAACTCTGAAGCAGGGAGTGGACCTTTAGTCAAAAGTTGCAACATAACTTGCTTCGCTTTTCCTAGAATGTGATAAAGACAGTGAAAGTTGTCGTAAAGGGATGGGGCCGTGTGTACACCTCTAAGTACAAGAAGGTTAAGGCACACAATTCAATTTCAAGAAATGATCAAAAGGTCACTTGCCAATGGTTTGACACTGTGGATGAGTATATGCATGGTTGTGTGAATGTCATAAGCTACAACCATGCTCGTGTAATAGGAGGGAGTGGAGTGGGTGGAGGCAGTGGAGTTTCTAATGTGGAAGATGCCGCTGAATCATAGGATTGCAAAAGAGGCGGTCTTGAACGAGGTGTCTCCCCAACATCCTCGCAAGGACAAGAACATTGAGGAGAGTCTTTTGGACATGGCGCGAGCACATAAAAAATGATGGCAATCCATCAAAAGGAGTCAGATGTAGACCGCAAGGCTCTAGAAACTCAAAAACTTGTGATGTTGGGAAACCTTACAACGGCCTTGACTGGTCTTATGGATGTCTTGAAGAGTTTTCAAAAGCCTTGAGTTGCAAGGAAGCTATGTTATTGTACTGTCATGTAGTGATTAACATGCCATTTGCTTGTTGTACTTCATTTTGGTCCTGCGCTTGAAGCTTGTCATTCAATATCAAGGTGTTTAGTTTTACCTCATTTGTCTCACACTTGTTACATATGTTGATCATACTTTTCTAATAATGGGTAGCTTTTAACATGTAAAGCCTCAATCTGATGTCATTCTATTCATTGGGTTCAAGTGACGAAAGAATCAATGCTCATTGTGTTTGGCACTATTGCAAGTGAGTCGTGCTATAATGCAAGTGAGGCATGATTACTAAGATAGAATTAAGTGAGTCGTGCTATGATGCAAGTGAGGCAATCACACATTGGATGACATTTTTTAGTCAGTGCATGGCTCATGCAATATTGGCATGCAAAGCTTGGATTGCTCGTCGATGCCACGAGCGTAGGTCCTATTGGGGGCTTACTGTAGACCATAGGGATTCATGGAGAGATACTTGCTTGGTAGTTATTCAGATGGGATGTTCAAAAAGAGGATGAGATTGAGCAAAGATACCTACCACCTCTTGTGTGCAAGGCTAGCTCCATTATTGCAAAGTTGTGCAGACACACCAACTGCAAAAAAAGCCATCACTCTGGAGAAGCATGTTTGTGTGGCATTGCACTATCTAGCCACTAGCTCTACCTTACAACAAGTTGTTCTCTACATCCTCTGCACAAAAAATACTGATAGCTTTCTATGAGGCTATGGAGAATTCTGGCTTTTGCACAACTTAAACATAAAGTGGTCATCTCTCGAAAGGATGCTACCTTGGCAGAGGGATTCGAGGCTATATGTGGCATTCCGTATGTTATCGGTGGTGATGTGGATGGTAGTCATGTGCCTATCATTGCTTTGCATGTGCATTCGAAAGACTAATTCAACAAGAAAGGTTTGATCAGCCACATGATCCCTATACAAGTTCACATCATTGTGTTTACTAATTAATCAAGCCCGATAGGGCTTGATTAGTTAATGAACATGTGGCTAGCCTAAATATGTGGTCATGAGTAATATGCACACTATATGAACAAGGTGATGTAAAAAATAAAGTTTAATTATTGTGTCAACAATCTATTTGACCATACATATGTGTACATGGACAACTACATACCACAAATAGACTTGGTGTGAGCCTTGAATAGACCAATTGGATTATTCCCAATACAGGAAATGGGATTATGCATATGGACAAGAAAAGAGATGTTTCAATCTACAAAGGCATGAAAGATGCGTATATTACTCAATGCTTAGAGCCTTAGACATTCATGATATTTTCTTTTCAAATAATGTTGGCTTTAGATACTATAGATAGAGATGGCAATGGTGTCGCATGAGTGGATGAACAAGGAAAAGACAACAAAGACGACCTACCTGGGAGCCAAAACAATCACATATCTCCTTGGATATTGATGACAAGGAGGATCCAAAGGATCACTTCTCTGATAGATACACAGTAACACGTCCCTCTAGGATAATATTCAATTGAAAAATCCAACCTTAAATGCTAAAGGTTTTGTGTGACTTTCATCTTCTTGCAAAGGCTATTTTCATGTAGCATCTTTTGTCTACTGATCTTCAATATGAGGCCTGCGAGGGTGCTCGCCAAAGGAGTCACAGTGCAAACGAATGAATAGAGGACAAAATAGCTCTGCGCATGCTTACATTTTACACACAACAAATTGAGTCACAGTGCAAACCAATGAATAGAGGACAAAACAGTTGGGTGAGCACTTGCATTTTACACACAATCAAAGCACGTGTAGGGTCTACCTCCAACTTGGAGTGCCATGTTGTGTCGCCGCTTTTGCATGCCATGGGTCTACCTCCAACTTTGGCTACCTAGGGATGGACAAGCTACTCCTCCATAGCCAATGGGAGCCCTTCCTCCAACCTACAATAAAACATTCCCGTGTACCTGCAAATTCCCGTGTACCTGCAAATTCTCTTGTACCTTTATATCCTCCATCTTGGCTGTTGAAATTTGTGGTGCCATTGAGGACAAAGTATGAGTGGAGGACCAAGATCAAGAGCATGCAACCACATCACACTTGGACATTATCACACATGAGCATATTTGTAAGAGGTGTACCCTCCTCATATAAAAAGGGTCATTTCCAAGCAATGAACATAAGCAGCTCTCTATGAGTACAGGTTTCCATCTTGTAACCGAATTATGCTTGAGTCAAGCTTGATTAAGTCATTAGGAGTTTCATTATGTTGTTAATTATGCTACATCCACCATAGGATTAGTATTTCTTAATCATATGATTAGGATTGAGCACACCATAGCTATGTATCCTTGAGGACTCATTCATGTCCGATCTTTTGACATGGTATCAGAGCCACTCCTCTTCTCATGAACTTCTCCATTAGCTTAGCCTCAGACCACATTAATCCTTTCCACTAGTAATCTCATGTTTATTAAACCAATTCTCAATTTCCAACATCTTATCCATAGCTCCCACTTGTGGACAAAATTTTCATAGCTTGATTCTCCACATCCTCTTCACTATTGATCAATTCCTCTTAGATATATCTTGTTGACCTCATTGCTATTCTATTGGCTTAATTTCTCATAAATCGCCTCATTTTCACTGACTCTAGAAATGCTCCATTCGTTACATGTAGTCAACATTGGATCATAGGGCTCGTTAGACACTACTACAAGGACTAAACAACTCAAGTATCAAGTACTTTGGTATATTACATGACTCGGGATACGTGGATGTGCACAGGTGCTAGAAACAAGCACAAATCCACCAAATTTGGGTGACTTTAAGCTAGTTCTTTCCCTTGGGACATTGATTCTCATCAAGGGTTCTAAGGCTATCAACAACAAAGCCCCATCAAAAGCTTTTGCATTTGCTCAATTTTAACCTCCAAAGTTTGTTGTTTATCACTATTTTTAGCTCTAATCACTATAATTAAGAGGATAATTAAAATTTTTGGCCTAATTAAATGTTAAAATTGAATTCCTCAAGGTTTATTATCCTTGTTTGAGTGTCAAATCTCTCATTTGGCATTTGGGTCATTAACGGGAAGCCTTTTGAGCATATTCAGTTTTACCACTAATTTGTAAGCAATTAGACACTACCAAGAGTCAAACTCTAGTAAGACCTTTGCAATGGTATCAGGCACTATCACAAATGTTGAGAAGTTCAATGGGGAAGGGTTCCACACCTTACACAGATGAAGTGCCCTCTAAGGCATAAGAAATTATGAAAAATCATTAAGAAAAATGTGCCGGATGAACCAATTGAAGGGTGGGTTGAAAAAGATGAGCAATCATTGTCACTTAGTGGTTTACACCTAGTTGTATTCATCACATCAACTCTAAGGAACATGCTGCAAAGGATGCATGGGATACATTCAATCTCGTGTTTGGAGCTAAGGCAAAGAACCAGGAAATTCACTTAAAGATTGAATTCTATGGTCTACAAATGAACTTTAATGAGACTTTGGCTCAATTTGTCAGTAAAATGAAAGCATCATGACCCAGTTAGATGGAATAGATACTAAGATAAGAGATAAATATGCACCTGCAATACTCATAAAAAGCATGCCAGAGGAATATGGTGCACTTGTAACCACTCTAAAGAATCTACTTAAACCAACATTTGAGAATTATACTTGAAGAGAAGAGAAGCAGTTAAAGAATGGCATACAAAGTACATCAAGGAAACAAGCTTTGGCATCTTGTGTTACCACACTTAACCACCTTGAGTAGCATGTTGTACTAAGGGGAAAGTATGGATCTTTTGTAATACACATTCAACCACACCTTGTAGTAGCCTATACATCATGGCACCAAGGGGGGGTGTTGAAATTTGTGGCGCCATTGTGGGAAAGGTATGAGTAGAGGACCAAGATCAAGAGCATGCAAGCACATCACACTTGGACATTATCCCACATGAGAATATTTGTAAGAGGTTTACCCTCCTCATATAAAAAGGCTTATTTCCAAGCAATGAACGCAAGCAACTCTCAAGCCTCTCTATGAGTAGAAGTTTCCATCTTATAACCTAATTGTGCGTGACTCAAGCTTGGTTAAGTCATTAGGAGTTTCATTATGTTGTTAAGTAGCCCCAACCCACCATAAGACTAGTATTTCTTAATCACATGATTGAGATTGAGCACACCATAGCTATGTATGCTTGAGAATTCATGTCCAATATTTTGACACTGGCTTGCGCACTTGTGGTCCTAATTTGTTGGAGTGTGATCCACCTTTTCTGTCAGCAGCAGCAACCCTAATACAAGTACCTTCTTTGAGCCTGATGTAGTTTTCAACCTGCTCTGTTGTTGGATCTTGTCAACTTCCTTATGCATATTAATGCACCGATTAATGTTTTGTACTCTTGCATGTCAACGTTGTGAAGTGATAGATGCATCTGTCTTCCCTACATTCAGCCTACCATCATAAACATACAAATTAGCTCTGAATTACACTCTATAGATACACAAAAAGACTTGATTACTGCAAACATGTGAGACTCACTGATTTTCTTCACTGGAGGCTGCAAACTTCTTGTCGAACGGAATGGTTGGCGACCATTGTTTGAACGATTTGTTGAGACCATGTTCTCTCTCTCTCTCTCTCTCTCTCTCTCTCTCTCTCTCTCTCTCAATAGGTTTTATTGCAATTGTAAAATTGGTTTTTCATGCATAAAGAAATGAATTCTAATAAACAAATTTTATTGACGTGCTTATATAATTTACAACATACAAGATGGACTTAGAAGAACTTCATAACACTGATTTTGCTACACACAATACTCACCATTCCCATAGCCAACATTCTATGTAGGCACGTAGGAGTCTCAAATTCCAAACTATTGCAATGCCAAGTACCGTGTCTTCTCACAATGAACATTCATTCCATGTGCGTCCTCCCATCCAATCACTCACTTTCACAGCATGTTAACTGGACTGAGAATGGGATCTCCTTTCTCATTTAGGTCATACCAAAGGCCACGTTTACCTACCACACTAGCCCATCAAGTCATACAACCTCCCAATTATTCCATCTAAGGATAGCATGCTGGAATGCAATTTGAGGAAAGTGGGCAGCCACCATTAGTGCCTGAGAAAAAGCCAACAAAGAGGAGATACATGAAAGCTATAGATGCTAGCTTGGAGGGATTCGAGACACAGGAGAGAAAGGCAATATAAAGAAGAAGAAAAAGGGTGCTACCAATAGCACTTGTGTGGATAAGCAGACAACTAGGGAAAGAGCTGTGGGTGGCATAACTTATCCACATTCGTGGATCCATGGTGGCTGATGAATTTGGGAAAACTCTAAAGCAGGGAGTGGACCTTTAGTCAAAAGTTGCAACACAACTTGCTTCGCTGTTCCTAGAATGTGATATAGTGAAACTTGTCGCAAAGGGATAGGGCCATGTGTACACCTCTGAGTACAAGAAGGATAAGGCACACAATTCGATTTGAAGAAATGATCAAAAGGTCACTTGCCAATGGTTTGACACTGTGGACGAGTATATGCATGGTTGTGTGAATGTCATAAGCTACAACCATGCTCCTACAGCAATAGGAGGGAGTGGTGTGGGTGGAGGCAGTGGAGTTTCTAATGTGGAAGATGCTGCTGAATCGTAGGATCGCAAAAGAGGTGGTCTTGAATGAGGTGTCTGCCCAACGTCCTTGCAAAGACAAGAACATTGGGGAGAGCCTTTTGGACATGGCGAGCACATAAAAAATGATGGCAATCCATCAAAAGGAGTCAGAGATGTAGATCGCAAGGCTCTAGAAACTCAAAAACTTGTGATGTTGGGAAATCTTACAATGGCCTTGACTGGTCTTATGGATGTCTTGTGAAGAGTTTTCAAAAGCCTTGAGTTGCAAGGAAGCTATGTTATTGTACTTTCATGTAGTGATTAACATGCCATTTGCTTGTTGTACTTCACTTTGGTCCTGCGCGGGCTTGAAGCTTGTCATTCAATATGAAGGTGCTAAGTTTTACCTCATTTGTCTCACACTTGTTACATATATGTTGATCATACTTTTCTAATAAGGGGTAGCCTTTAACATGTAAAGCCTCAATCTGATGTCATTCCATTCATTGGGTTCAAGTGATGAAAGAGTCAATGCTCATTGTGTTTGGCACTATTGCAATTCTCATAGCCATGATTACTAAGATAGAATTAAGTGAGTCGTGCTATGATGCAAGTGAGGCAATCACACATTGGATGACATTGTTTAGTCAGTGCATGGCTTGTGCAATATTGGCATGCAAAGCCCAGATTGCTCGTCGATGCTATGAGTGTATTCCTATTGGGGGCTTACTGTAGACCATAGGGATTCATGGAGAGATACTTGCTTGGTAGTTATTCAGATGGGATGTTCAAAAAGAGGATGAGATTGAGCAAAGATACCTACCACCTCTTGTGTGCAAGGCTAGCTCCATTATTGCAAAGCTGTGCAGACACACCAACTGCAAAAAAAGCCATCACTCTGGAGAAGCGTGTTTGTGTGGCATTGCACTGTCTAGCCACTAGCTCTACCTTACAACAAGTGGTTCTCTGCATCCTCTGCACAAAAAATACTGATAGCTTTCTATAAGGCTATGGAGAATTCTGGCTTGCACAACTTAAACATAAAGTGGTCATCTCTCGAAAGGATGCTACCTTGGCAGAGGGATTCGAGGCTATATGTGGCATTCCGTATGTTATGGGTGATGTGGATGGTAGTCATGTGCCTATCATTGCTTTGCATGTGCATTCGAAAAGACTAATTCAACAAGAAAGGTTTGATCAGCCACATGATCCCTATACAAGTTCACATCATTGTGTTCACTAATTAATCAAGCCCGACAGGGCTTGATTAATTAATGAACATGTGGCTAGCCTAAATATGTGGTCATGAGTAGTTGTCAACAATCTATTTGACCATGCATATGTGTACATGGACAACTACATACCACAAATAGGCTTGGTGTGAGCCTTGAATAGACCAATTGGATTATTCCCAATATAGGGAATAGGATTATGCATATGGACAAGAAAAGAGATGTTTCAATCAACAAAGGCATGAAAGATCCGTATATTACTCAATGCTTAGAGCCTTAGACATTCATGATATTTTCTTTTCAAAAATAATGTTGGCTTTAGATACTATAGAGATGGCAATGGTGTCGCAATGAGTGGATGAACAAGGAAAAGACAACAAAGACGACCTACTTGGGAGCCAAAACAATTACATATCTCCTTGGATATTGATGATAAGGAGGATCCAAAGGAGCACTTCTTCGATAGATATACAGTAACACGTCCCTCTGGGAAAATATTCAATTGAAAAATCCAACCTTAAATGCTTAAGGTTTTGTGCGACTTTCATCTTCTTGCAAAGGCTATTTTCATGTAGCATCTTTTGTCTACGTATCTTCAATATGAGGCCTGGTACACTGCGAGGGTGCCCGCCAAAGGAGGCCTGGTATCTTCTGGGAAAATATTCAATTGAAAAATCCAACCTTAAATGCTTAAGGTTTTGTGCGACTTTCATCTTCTTGCAAAGGCTATTTTCATGTAGCATCTTTTGTCTACGTATCTTCAATATGAGGCCTGGTACACTGCGAGGGTGCCCGCCAAAGGAGTCACGGTGCGAACGAATGAATAGAGGACAAAATAGCTCTACGCACGCTTATATTTTACACACAACCAATGCACAAATTGAGTCACGGTGCAAACCAATGAATAGAGGACAAAACAGTTGGGAGAGCACTTGCATTTTACACACAATCAAAGCACGTGTAGGATCTACCTCCAACTTGGAGTGCCATGTTGTGTCACCGCTTTTGCATGCCATGGGTCTACCTCCAACTTTGGCTACCTAGGGATGGACAATCTACTCCTCCACAGCCAATGGGATCCCTTCCTCCAACCTATAATAAAACATTCCCGTGTACCTGCAAATTCTCGTGTACCTTTATATCCTCCATCTTGGCTGTTGAAATTTGTGGTGCCATTGAGGACAAAATATGAGTAGAGGACCAAGATCAAGAGCATGCAACCACATCACACTTGGACATTATCATACATGAGCATATTTGTAAGAGGTGTACCCTCCTCATATAAAAAGGGTCATTTCCAAGCAATGAACATAAGCACCTCTCAAGCCTCTCTATGAATACAAGTTTCCATCTTGTAACCTAATTATGCTTGAGTCAAGCTTTATTAAGTCATTAGAAGTTTCATTATGTTGTTAATAATGCTACATCCACCATAGGATTAGTATTTCTTAATCATATGATTAGGATTGAGCACACCATAGCTATGCATGCTTGAGGCCTCATTCATGTCCGATCTTTTGACATGGTATCAGAGCCACTCCTTAGAGCCCAAATCGTGTACTTGATGTGATGAAATCCTAACCTCTTCATCCCAAGGGCAGATGGAACTCCAACCTGAACAAATTCTTGATGTTCGAGAAAAGATTCTTAGGAACAGAATTCTCAGAGAATTATTGGTAAAATGGAAATTCTTTCCTTTTGAAGATGCTACCTAATCTGTTGTGGATTTACCCCCAGTTTTGCGAGATGAGGGCATCTCGCATTTTTCAAGTGGGAGAGAATGTAAGATTCCTCCCCAGCCTCTCAAGATGTCCAGCATCTTCCCTGTAATCAAATCCCTCTTCAGAAATATAAAAGATCTTGTTTCTACCCAGAGAGAGAAAATCTTCTAGAGAGTGGTAATTTAGTTTTTAAATATTTTTGGATAGAAAAATATCTCATCTTATTAAAATAAGTTCCCCTAAAATAGAAGTTCAAAAAGATTTTCAGAAGGTGCATTAGAAATTAAGTATAATCTGTTCAAGAGGCATTATCCTAGGAGTCCAGATTTTTTAAAATTCTTAAATTAAGGTTCCTATGGACCAATAAGATTCATCCAAATGTAGGGAGGAGATAAATAGAAGAATAAAAGAAAAATCCCCCACAAATGAGTAAATACTCACATAAGATGAAAAGTTGACTAAGGACAAGGTTAATAGTTAAAAAAGAGAGATATTTAGATGAAATGATGCATTTTTGACACCTTAATATGGGGGAATTTTCCTCATGAAGGAGGCACCTATTTCACATGTGTGGGAGAGTTTTAAACTCCCAAATAATGAGATATTTTTATCTCTCCTCTCTCTTGTTTCAACTAGATCCAAAAAGTGGACTAAATTGACCCAAAAATGCTCAAAAATTCACCAAACTGATCTGGAAAATTCTAAAATCAGTTGGCTTGGTTAGAAGCTCACTTTTTCCTATAAATAGAAGCCTTCCCCTTTGTTGAAGCTTAATAGTGTTTTTGCACTGTTACCCTACTTCTCCCAAGAGCCAGAAAACTGTGAATTTACTCATAATTCATTAGTTTTTTGACCTTCCCTCTTCTAAAGATTGGTGGCCACTCTTGTTTCAAACAAGAGTAAAATCCTCAAACCATCAAGCCAAAGGAAAGCTCTCAAATTCCTTCGTAAGTTTTTTGACCTTTCCTCTTCTAAAGATTAGTGGCCACTCTTGTTTCAAACAAGAGTAAAACCCTCAAACCATCAAGCCAAAGGAAAGCTCTCAAATTCCTTCGTAAGTTGGAGATTCTTCTTCTCTTTTCTATTCATTTTATGGTTTTTTATGATTTTTGTCTTCTCTAAATTGAATATGATGTTATGCCTCGTTGAAAAAAGGCATTCCCCTCTCTTCTTTAGTAAATCCAACCATTCTTATCCTAAATGAATGATTAATGGATAAAATCAAGTTTTTCATAATGTTTCTCTTTGATAAAGTAGAAAATGTTTACATTAGAATGATTTAAATACTCTTGGTGAACTTCTAATTAATTTTAGAGTGTTAAAAATTGAAAAATGGTCAGCCATACAAAGGAGGTTATGGCAAATTTTTTCTAAAATTGTGAAAAATAAGTTTTACTTTTTTATTCAAAAAGAGTAATTCCCATCGTATATGTATTCTTAAAGTGTTATTTTTCATCCTAGGGTATAGAAAAATGCATACAAAAAATCTTTTATTAAAAAAATGTTACTTTCTTTAGAATTAAATTCTATGCATAGAAGGGAGCATATTGAAATTTTTATTTTGATTATAAAAGTGTTATTTTCATCATAAATGATTTTTATGCATAAATATATGCATAAAAGATTATTTTTATATTAAAAGTGTGATTTTTATGCATAAATATATGCATAAAAGATATTTTTTATTAAAAGAGTGATTTTCATCTTAAATGATTTGTATGCATAAAAGATATTTTTTTATTAAAAGACCGATTTTCATCATAAATGATTTGTATGCATAAACATATGCATAAAAGATTATTTTTTTATATTAAAAGTGTGATTTTCATCATAAATGATTTTTATGCATAAATGGATGCATAAAAGAAATACTTTTATATTAAAAGTGTGATTTTCATCATAAATAATTTTTATGCATAAAAGATATTTTTTTATTAAAAGAGCGATTTTCATCATAAATGATTTGTATGCATAAATGCATAAAAGATTATTTTTTTATATTAAAAGTGTGATTTTTATCATAAATGATTTTTATGCATAAATATATACATAAAAGATATTTTTTAATTAAAAGAGTGATTTTCATCATATATGATTTGTATGCATAAACATATGCATAAAAGATTATTTTTTTTATATTAAAAGTGTGATTTTCATCATAAATGATTTTTATGCATAAATATATGCATAAAAGATATTTTTTATTAAAAAAGTGATTTTCATCTTAAATGATTTGTATGCATAAATATATGCATAAAAGATAATTTTTATTAAAAGAGTGATTTTCATCTTAAATGATTTGTATGCATAAATATATGCATAAAAGATAATTTTTATTAAAAGAGTGATTTTCATCTTAAATGATTTGTATGCATAAATATATGCATAAAAGATAATTTTTATTAAAAGAGTGATTTTCATCTTAAATAATTTGTATGCATAAATATATGCATAAAAGATATTTTTATTATTAAAAGAGTGATTTTCATCATAAATGATTTGTATGCATAAACATATGCATAAAAGATTATTTTATATATTAAAAGTGTGATTTTCATCATAAATGATTTTTATGCATAAAAGATATTTTTTATTAAAAGAGTGGTTTTCATCTTAAATGATTTGTATGCATAAACATATGCATAAAAGATTATTTTTTTATATTAAAAGTGTGATTTTCATCATAAATCATTTTTATGCATAAATGGATGCATAAAAGAAATTCTTTTATATTAAAAGTGTGATTTTCATCATAAATGATTTTTATGCATAAATGGATGCATAAAAGAAATTCTTTTATATAAAAAGTTTGATTTTCATCATAAATGATTTTTATGCATAAATAGATGCATATAGAATTTTTATATTTAAATAAGGGTTCTCTTTAATCCTCTGTTTGATTTCCACAAAAATTGGAAAAATGAATAAGTAGATAATCTGTGAGAGGAAATTCTACCGTTTCATATTCACTAAGATAGTAATGAGAAAATTCAAATAAACTATCGAAGTCGGAGATCGAGATAAACGATTATTTTACTCCTCATAGGAATTCATGTTTAGTTTATAAATCTGTAAGCAAATATTCAATGAACGAAATTTAGAAAAAGAGAAATTGAAATATTACCTTTCAAGAAAGATAGTTTAGGAAGAACCTTTCCATACCCTAAACTCTGATTTAGACTATTGACCAAGACCTAATTCCTTCGTCAGTTTCAATCAATGACGATGTGCCCAGTTCAGGAAAAATGCACTCAAAACACCCACCGAATCTGAAACTAAGTTAAGACTTTTGATTTTGATACGAGGATCAAGTTAATAAAATTTGAGAAATTCTGTATGGAATTCAGACTTGGATCTAGAAGTATTGGGATACGGATTTAAGATTTATTCATGGTATTCTAACAAAATCAAAACTGAAAACTTGCATAGAAACCCTGTTTTCTTAAAGGACTGTCTTACGCCAGAATGCTGGAGGGAGCATTTGGCATATGTGTTTAACTAAGGGAAGTTTGGTTGCAACAGCTGGCGCGGGGAGTGTTCGAGGGATAGCTCACGTGGCAAAAACCTGCCCAGGTCTTGACCAGCTTGGGTATAGTGAAAAATGGTGTGCTTCTGGTACGATGGGCGAGGGCCGACGAAGCGGTCCCTGAGTGAAGTGCCAGGACACCTAAGGAGGATCCTGGAGGGTTCTGACCAGGGGATGCACGGCTCGCGGTGCTTAGGACACCCATACGTATGTCGAGGAAGATATATGTTGACGAAATGATTATTGTAATCTGTTAACTGGATCTCATTGCTGACCAGTTGGTCCCAACGGAGAGTCCAGATTGGTACTGTTTTTGTGAAACAAGGGATTGAATGGAAATTTTGAATTATGAAATCTGTGATCATATCTATTTTGTCAATGGATTATTTTTATATTAAAGTTTTAAAGAAGAGTGTGTGCGTATCTGTTTTCTAAAGATAAAGTTAAGAAAGGCATTTCAATTATGGGTGGGTGAGTACTTGTTTGGATCTACTGATTCCAGTGTGGCAGGGTGGTGGCTAACCCACGGGCCGGATAGGCTGGAATCAGTGGAGTTTTAATAATCAAACTGAAAAATCTTAGGATTACGCTAGGATTCGAGTAGCTAGTTAATTCCCTGATAAATTTCTCAATTGAGTGGATCAACGGCTATGCCTGATCTTGATTAAGAAAAAAGCGTTGAAATTACTCAAATGATCAAATTATATCAGCGAAAGTTTCCTTCTATCTGGTTTATTCAGGTGAAGGATAGTTTAGAATTGATCTCGTTAGAAAAAAATTCGTTAAGAAAATTCAAAAAGGTGGAATCGTCCCCGCTTTCCAGGCATGGGAAATTTTCCCGGTTTCGGTTTTCGGAGTGACCACCAGCCTAGTCTCGTGCCCGGACATTCGTGGACGAGGCCCCGAGTGAGAAACCCTGCCCCGCGCATGAGGGGATTGCTTCCGCGTCAGCTACTATCAGGAGTCCGCCGGTGCGCGGAGGGGGTAGAGGGATCTCACAGTTGGTATTAGAGCACTGTTGTAAATTTAAGTAACATTAGTAGAAATTGCCTAAATTTTTAATAGAAAACTGGGAAAGAAATGTTTTTCACTTGTTAATACTATGTGAATGAACTTCAAAAATTGAAAACTTATAAATTGAATTGGAAATTTATAGATGGACACCCCGAACCTATCTGGAATTCCTGGACTCTCTCAGAGTCAGGATATGATAGCTTTTGCATTTGATCACCTCATCAACTCTGCTACGACCCGAATGAGTAGAGTGAGACTCGCTCGCCATTTTGAGAGTCTTTACTTTCCTGATCCTCTTGAGCGACGTCAGTATATGTGGTTCTGTGGAGGACGGTGTATTAACATCAGTACCAGTCTCATAGCGTCGAGAGGCTCAGGCAAAATATTTCCTTGGCCATGATTCTGATAAGACTAGGGCTTGTTCAGCATGTTCAACTCTTTGATCATTCATCAGAACTTCATGCTAATTTTTTAGACTTCTTAGTCACTTTATCCTGAGAAATAGAATTACAGCACCTCTTTGTGTAATGAATCGTGTGTACCATGGTATGTCTTCTTCACAGTTTCGCTTCTTTATATGATTACGAGTGAGGCACTGATTCTGGAGCCGAGCTACTCTTTGTACATATTGCAACTTTTATATAAATATAGAAATGTTTTCTGGAGAAAAAAATTTCGTGTTGTATAAGTGATTGTTTACGGACGATCTGATAAAGAAAAATCTGTTATCGGACATATGTCATAGATCTCCAATAAGATCATTGTCTTGTTTAAGAAATTGTTTTCCGAACCTCTTAAGTCTTAGGATCTCGTGGATGATATCAAAATAAAAATTTAATAATATATAAATTTTTGGCAGAATCATGAGACAAGGAAACCATGGTCGTTAGTCAGACCCTCTCTCTGAAGATTACGAGCTTGACCCTGATGTTCGCAAGGCTCTTCATAGGACTCAGCTAGGACCCTTCAAAGGAGAAGGGGAGAACCTGGGCGAGGCTGTGTGGAGAAATGGGTGGAAGCCATGGAAGAATATTTTGACCTCACAGGCTACAATGA
The DNA here is from genome assembly GCF_041138505.1 of Cibotium barometz. Lineage (NCBI taxonomy): Eukaryota > Viridiplantae > Streptophyta > Polypodiopsida > Cyatheales > Cibotiaceae > Cibotium > Cibotium barometz. The sequence continues at coordinate 21,119,114 of NC_141078.1, forward strand.
GCAGAGCAAAATGGCTCTTGCCTGGCTGAAAATAGTGGAAACAGCCAGGGTAGCATGGAGGAACCACTGTGACACCAACCATCTGGACAGAAATACTCAGTCCTGGAACGACCTAAAAACCTATCTAAGAAAGAGATTTTGTCCCCCTAGATTTTTGGAAATCAAAATGAACGAATTCTTAGAGCTAAAGAAGGAGAGCAAAACCATCAAAGAATATCACCATGCCTTTGCTCTTCTACTCAAATATTCACGACCTCTAGATGAAGAACAACTCATGGCCAGGTTCATTCGGGGAATGAACGAACCCTTGGATACACTGGTCAAAAATGCCAAGCCAGTGTCCATGGTTGAAGCAGTAAGAATGGTAAAAGATTTTGCCAAAGCCTTTGTAGTAAAGGTCCCGCCAAAGCCTGCACCCTCTAACTTTAAAAGATTCCAAGCCCAGGGAAGTACTTCAAACTTTCCACCCTCGAAGAGGCAGCAAGGCCCGAATCAGAATCAAGATGCAGGAAGATTCCAAAGTGAAGGAAGACCCTTCCCCCAGAATACTTTCTCAGGAGCCCCACCTCTTTCAAGAAATCAAAGGGATGAGCTCACAAGTGAAAACCAATGTTTTGGATGCCAAGGTTTTGGTCACCAGCCTGAAAGACTGCCCGACTCCTGCCATATCAAGGGAATTGGGAAGTCAAGGACCCCGAGTTCAGAGACCAACCCCTTCATACCAGTCTAATCAGGGTCCGTCTCGCCCAAGCCAGGGAAACCCGAGAAGAACTCCAGCTCAGCCATCTGCCTCTATCCAGAGTAACCTCAAAACTCCCTCCCAGAATTGGGGCAACCAAAGAGAAAGAGTTCCACCTCAGACTACAGCAGCCAGAGCAGTCACAATTTCAGATGCAGTAGAAGAGGAAAGAGGGCAGATCTTTGCTGCAATTGAAAACCAAGGACTTAACCATCAGTTCTCAATTGTAAATTTTTGCTGCAATTGAAAACCAAGGACCTGACCGTCAGTTCTTAGTCATCCATACTCCAGCAGAATATCAAGATAAGCCTTTTAAGCTTTTGATTGATTCAGGCAGCTCTCATTCATTCATTTCCTCTGGATGCTTGGGTAAGCTAGTCTTAGAACAGAAATCAGGGAAACCTATGCAAGTTGAATTGGCCAGTGGGAAGACTCTTTTCACTCACCATGAGACAAATCTTATCCAATTCAATCTAGATGGTAATATAACCAACTGTCAGTTCAAAGTCTTACCTCTGGGAGTTTTTGACAGGATCCTTGGAATGGATTGGCTCCACAAAAATCAAGCTGACATACACTGTCACAATGGAACCATTTCCTTCCATGACCTTCACGGGAACAAAGTTCAAGGAACTGGAGTTTTCGGATCCCCAGACCTTCAGTTAGTAAAAGCTTCTAGGTTGCTGAAAGGACTTAGAAAGAAGCAACAAATTTATGTTGTCAAAATGAACCCAGTAGACTCAAAGCTTAAGGCTAAAGAACCAGAATGGTTAAATGAATTTGATGATCTATTTCCAGCAGAGCTAACGGAAATGCCTTCAATCCGGGAAGTAGATCATGTGATTGAATTGACCCCGGAGCTCAGCCAGTAGCCCTGCGCATGTACAAAATGCCAGTTCCTGAAGCCATCAAACTCAAGGAACATCTTAGACAGCTGTTAGAACAAGGGTTTGTAAGACCCAGTGTTTCACCTTGGGGTGGGGGTGCACCAGTTCTCTTTCAGAAAAAGAAAGATGGAACGCTTAGACTCTGTGTGGACTACAGAGGTCTAAATCAGATGTTGACAGTTAAGAATAAGTATCCTATCCCAAGAATTGATGAGCTTCTAGATAGGCTAAATAGAGCCCAGATCTTCACAAAGATAGATTTCAAATCCAGGTATTACCAGATCAGGATCAATAATCAAGATATACCGAAAATAGCCATCAATACTCACTATGGGCATTATGAATTTACTGTCATGCCGTTCGGATTAACTAATGCCCCAGCTACATTCAATCGCCTAATGTAGGACATCCTCAGAGAATACTTGGATGATTTTGTTCTAGTTTTCTTTGATGACATTCTGATTTACTCAAGGAATGCAGCTGACCATGAGACTCATGTCCAAAAAGTTCTTGAGATTCTAAGGAAGCACCAACTCTTTGCCAAAAAGAGCAAATGCACTTTCTCTGTCGACCACATTGAATACTTGGGCTTTCTGGTATCCAAAGATGGAATTTCTCCAAATTCCGCAAAAGTCCAAGCAGTCATAGATTGGCCTAAACCAAAGACAGTGAAAGAAGTCAGAGGATTCTTGGGATTGACTGGTTGGTATAGAATTTTTATACCAAAGTATGCTCTCATAGCTTCCCCCCTGACTAACCTTCTCAAAAAAAATACCCCATTTCAGTGGTCTGCCAGGTGCCAGAGTGCTTTTGATAAGCTGAAGACTGCCTTGGTAACCAGTCCCGTTCTGAAGCTGCCAGATTTCTCTCTACCCTTTGAGGTAGTAATTGATGCAAGTGGTTTTGCCCTGGGAGGTGCACTCATGCCGGAAGGTCATGCAGCAGTGGCCTATGAATCCCAAAAGCTCAGAATGCATGAGAGGAATAATGCTGTTCACGACCTGGAATTACTTTCAGTAGTCTATGCCTTAAAGTTGTGGAGGCATTACCTATTGGGAAAAAGATTCACTTTGATGACAGACCATCAGAGTTTAAAGTGGATCTTCACTTAGAAGGACCTCAACATGCGCCAAAGAAGGTGGATGCAGACCCTGTAGGAATTTGATTTTGAAATCAAGTACCGCCCAGGCAAAGAAAATGTGGTAGCAGATGCCCTTAGCAGAAAAGCCTCCTTGCTTACAATTACTGTAGTATCAAATCCTTTGATTATTGAAGCAAGAGAGAAGATCATGTAGGATAGATTCTTTGGCCCTATTGCTACCCTACTTATGCAGGAAAGCAAAACTCCTTAGGAGTTAAACAAAGTTCAAGGGTATAGCCTGGATGATGGCATTATGTATTATAATCACAGGTTATGCATTCCCAATGATGAGGGAACCAAGGGTCAAATTTTGAATGAAGCCCATGACAGCATTATAGCAGGACATCAGGTTTCATCAAAACCTACATGTCTGTAAAGAAAAGCTTCTTTTGGCCTGGTCTGAAAAAGGATGTACTGAATCATGTACATCAATGTCTGACATGCCAGAAAGTCAAAGCTGAAAGAGTAAAAATGCCTGAGAAGTTACATCCATTGGACATCCCCTAGATGAAGTGGGAATGTATCAGTATGGACTTTATTTTACTGGATTACCTTCAGTGCAATCAGGTTACAACTCCATTTTCGTGGTAGTTGACAGACTAACCAAAGTTGCCCATCTGATCCCAGTAAAAGAAACCTACACTACAGTGGATGTGGCCAAAGTGTTCCTCAAAGAAATCTTCAGATTGCATGGCCTACCCATGAGAATAGTAAGTGATCGAGATCCCAAATTTACTTCAAGGTTCTGGACTGCATTTTTCGAAGCAGTGGGAACTTTCTTGGATCTCAGCGCAGCTTATCACCCTGAGACTGATGGGTCAAACTGAAAGGGTAAACCAAGTAATCAAAGATATACTTCGGTCATGCTGTGGCAGGGAACCCAAGAAGTGGCTAAGCTATCTACACCTAGTCGAGTTCGCCTACAATGCTTCTTATCAGTGAAGTATCAGGATGAGCCCTTTTAAAGCTCTGTATGGAACAAGATTGCTTAACTCCACTAACTTGGTCCAACCCATTGATTAGGTTCGAGATGTCTAGACAAATGCTTGATGACATGGAGCAGCAGATGCAGTCAATTCGTAAAGATATTAAAGCTGCCTAGGATCAGTGGAGTTTTAATAATCAAACTGAAAAATCTTAGGATTACGCTAGGATTCAAGTAGCTAGTTAATTTCCTGATAAATTTCTCAATTGAGTAGATCAACGGCTGTGCTGCCTGATCTTGATTAGGAAAAAAGCGTTGAAATTACTCAAATGATCAAATTATATCAGCGATAGTTTCCTTCTATCTGGTTTATTCACGTGAAGGATAGTTTAGAATTGATCTCGTTAGGAAAAAATTCGTTAAGAAAATTCAAAAAGGTGGAATCGTCCCCGCTTTTTGGGAATGGAAAATTTTCTCGATTTTGGTTTTCGGAGTGACCACCAGCCTAGTCTCGTGCCCGGACATTCGTGGGCGAGGCCCCGAGTGAGAAACCCTACCCCGTGCATGAGGGGGCTGCTTCTGCTCTGTCAGCTATACCGGGAGTCCGTCGATGCACGGAGGGGGAGAGGGATCTCACAAGAGTTATTTACCGCTACCTAGTGGAACAATACCTACAATAGTGCGTGCCAGTGCCTATCGACCATATGTACCTATCGCTACTCATGCTCATGCAGCTCCTACGCCTCTTAGTATGCCAATGGCGTATGCTCCATGACCACCTTATCACAACCCTTATCCAAGAGGAGCTAGGCCTAGTCACATATCATATCCTACGTTAGTTGCCTACATACCAAGATCAACGCCGACTCCTATCAACCAGGCTATCCCAGAAGTGCCTCCACCAGCTATGCCTGCTCACCTAGGTGATCTCGCAGCGTTTGCTCATACGATCAGACAATCTATTGTGGAAAACATGTGGGGCATGCCTGAGAGAGAACCTAGAAGCAAGGCGGTACAAGTGGCTAAGCTCACTTAGAACTTCAGTGGTAACGAAGATGTTAGGAAGCACATTGAAGTTTTTGAACACGTGTGTGATTCCTTGGAAGAGCACAATGAGCTACATAAATGTAAAGCCTTAGGCTTAACCTCCTTGAGTGGAAAAGCCGGAGATTGGTATCGAACTTTAAGGGTTGAAGAGCGTACTCACTATCCCACTCTCAAGAGATTGTTCTTGAAAGAATACATACGTGAGGGTGTGCTTTGGGGAGTAGCATCTCAACTCCAAAAAGCTGAACGCGAGGAAGGGGAGTCAGTGCGAGACTTTATTAGTCGATTAAAGCATCTAAATTCTCGCTGCCCGATGAGCGCTTCAATAACAACCAACTGCAGATTCATCCGAGGATTGTGCCACGAGGACATATACAATGGCCTAGTCATTAGAGGTCTTACGACATGGGAAGCAGTCACTGCCAATGCAATCCAGTTAGAAGACAACTTGATGATTGCAAGTAAAAAGGTGTCTTCGGAGACAAAATCTGTTAGTTCGCAAGTATCTGGGCACGAGCCAATGACCGTAAAACCTATCGCCAAGGAGCCCACCAAGATATCCGAAATGTCTGTGACTGACCTTACTAAGGCTCTCCAAGAATACTTTAGGGGTAATTGAGCTCCTCAAAATAGCCATATGTACCCAAGAAGAGAGCAACAATGGTGTTCGGTTTGCTTAGGACCACATAGCACGAGTGAATGTCCCACATTCAGAGTTAAATTCAATGGGAATTGCAATGCATGTGGTAAAGTATGGCCATCAATCTAAGGATTTCCTAGTATTTAAGTGTATGTTAGCAAATCAGGCACCACTAGCCTGGTCAAGTACCCGCATTGATGCCTGCAGCACACCGGTCGAGCAACTCGGTCAAGCAACTGTGACGGCCGATTTGGGAACAACTCTCTTTGACTTCCCCTATTCTGAGGTGGAGGTCTTGCATTACTTTGGATTGAAATTGTAGGTTGGATAGAGGGTCTACCTCTGGATTTCCTTGATTTTGGTGGATAGAACCCTGATTACTCTGGAAGGAAGGGGCTGGACTCTGGAATCTTGATCCCTGATTTTCTTGCCCTGAAAACCTTGATCCAAAAGGAGTTGGGCAATCCATGCTACGATGTCCAAACCCTTGACAGTTATAGCATTTCACTCTCTTGTTCAAGAATGGAACTTCTGAAGTTGAAATCCAGGGGATTGAAAAGGACATTTCTTCCATTCTGAAACTTTTCATATCCTGGGTTTGACCTTGATATCTCTTAGGCAGAGGAAGGTTGGAATCATCTTCTAGGAATAAAAACCTTTTGAAAGGTGATGGTGCTGGCTTTGGCGAGACTTTGACATCAAAGGCTTGGGCAAAATCCTTCGCCATCCGAATTGCTTTGGCCATGGAAACTAGCTTGGCATTCTTCACCAAGATATTCAAAGGTTTGTTCAGTCCCCAAATGAACCTAGCCATGAGTTGTTCTTCATCCAGTGGAGGCGAGTATCTAAGGAGGAGGGCGAATGCTTGGTGATATGCCTTAATAGTTCTACTCCCCTGGGTTAACTCTAAGAATTTGTTCATCTTTATTTCTAAAAAGCCGGGAGGATAGAACCTCGTCCTTAGGTAAATTTTGAGATCAGTCCAGGTTTGGGTATTTCGGTCGAGACGGTTTGTCTCGCAGTGGTTTATCCATGCCACTCTATCTGTCTCCACCATCTTCAGCCTTGCAAGAGCCATTTTGCTCTTCTCATTGTACCCGATGACATCGAAGTATTCTTCCATTGATTCGATCCACTTCTCCACAACCTCACCCAAGTCTTTCCCTTCACCCTTGAAAGGTCCAAGCTGCGAACTATGAAGAGTTTTACGAACATCCAGGTTGAGCTCTTCTTCATCGAGTTGGGGGTTAACATTTCTACCCACGACAACCTTGATCCATGTTCCTATCAATACAAAAATTCTTGTTAAGTCTCTTTATTTATGATTCAATCCGATTTTTGATTCAACTGATTCTGCGGTTCTCTAAATAGGTTGGCTCCCCATAGAATCAAGGGATAAAGATACTCATATAGAATGCATTATCAGTTAATAATTCATTCAGAATATCTCATTCATATCTTTAACACAATAATGGTCCATCAGACTAATTTTTTTCCATCTGAACAGTCCTCCATGGGGATTTCAATTTTTCATATTTTTAATTTATCATCCCTTAACTTGATCCACTAGACAAAAGTTAAGAGTAGCAATCTGCCAGCATAATCCACTAATCTCATAGTGATTGGCTGAAGTCATTAACGTCATTCCAGTTAAGAACATCATCACAGGGACTCGTCCCATTCATCCTCATTGCGATTTCGCTCAGCTTATTACATTTCAACCAAATTTTAGGAATCATCATTTTTCAATCAGAATCCAAATCAACTCATTAGTTCTCGACCAAAAAATTTAAAAACCATATCAACCACATTTGAATTCATCATTTGGATAGCATTAATGCTTATAATTTCAAGTCTTAGATTTACTCGTATATACTGCCAGTGAAGAGCTGCAGTTATACCCTCGGTATATACAGGTAGTCATGGTTCTTGGAACTATAAGGTAAATACCATCATGTCTAGGCCTCAAGCAAGTCAGGGATTCCATACAATTGCGGTACTTTCATCTGAAGACCCAATTACCAATTTATGAATTTCAGTTTGAATATCAAATTGTATGAATTTTATCACACAATTATAACCTTTTAGTGCTTCTTGATAAGTTTTTGACATATTTGGCTTCTCGATTGATCCTCATTAGCCAAATAGATCTGATACCAAACTGTAAGATCCCTATCCCCACCAAGCAACAAATTCAAGGGTGCTAGCACCGGAAGTAGCACTTCTTGCATGGGGTAGGTTCCCACACTCGGGGCCTCACCCACAGATATCTGGACAAGAGACTAATCCATCGGTTTTTCCAAAACCGAACCCATAAAAACTTCCTTTGCTCGGAAAGCACGGGCGATTCCACTAGGATAACTTTTCCCTAACGTAGTCAAAAGCCTTAACTAACTGAGCTCATCTGACCGAACCCGTAAGACCCATAGTCAGATAAGGGAAAAAGACGATACTTGGATCATAGAGACCAAAGCTTTTGACCTCATTGAGAGGCATAGCCATTCATTCTTTTCCATAGAACAATTTTTGTTCAGAATTTACCTCATCTATCGAACTAAACAGAAATTGAGTCTCGATTTACAGATCCATCAGTCCAGCCTAACCCCATCCAGTCCCATGGGTTAGCCAACCGACCAACCACTGTAGTGATGGGATCCAATTAGGAATTTGGTTAGGTTTTGTCCCGAGTAGCAGGAAAAAGAGTTCCCAAGCCCCCTAGCCGGATGCAAACATAAAACTAGTCACACCACTTACACACCCAATATGAAATTGCCTTTTTTTGAGCATCAGCTATCTTAAAAACAATCCTTTAATGAAACCATTGTGTCACTTATCACAATCCTCAAAATCTCTGGTTGAATCCTTATTTCCAATCATTTCTTCATTGGTGTACTTAGGCATCATTGGCAACCAGAACGCTCACCACCTGTTCACACAGGGGCCTTTTCGTCGATAGTTCCTAGCTCATAGTAACCGGCAATATATTCACATAACAAAATGGAATCTCCGTGGAAGATCAGCAAGATCAACCAAACAGATCCATATAAAAGAGTCATGGACTCATCCGTTGAGGACCAGCAAGGTCAATCAACCCAATCCATGCCCGGTTTCAGAAAACAACTCTTACTCCTTGATTCAATATCTTCCATGATGCACGTGTGGGTATCTTCGGCGACCCAGAGCTTGAGCACCGTATGGTCAGCACCCTCTAGGATCCTTCACAGGTCACCTAGCGTTTCACTCATAGGCCGCTTCCTTGGTCCCTCATCCACCGTACCGAAAGCTCACCATTTAAATCGAACCGAGACTGGTCAACTGACCATGCTACGTGAGGCATCCTCCGTTGACTCTCCGTCAGCAGCTGTTGCAACTACATCAGTTAGGTCTCCACGACCTTAATCATCACAAGACGGTCAGAATGCTTCCCCAGCATTCTTGACATAAAACAGTCATTTACAAACAAGTCACAAATACAGTTTCTATAATGAACTCTCGTCTTTCCACATTATCCCTCATTAGTCCACATTACTTATTCCACATTCCATTCATATGTGTACTCATTCTTATCCAATCACATCATTTTTCCATCTCATCGCATCAGATTCATTCACATCACATATCATTTATTCACATCCCAATTCACATGTCATCACATCTCATCCATTCACTCATATCGACGTCACATCATTTGACATACACATTCGTATTCATTATTCCACATACACATCCACATTCGTACATCCACATCCATACATCCACTTCCACATCCGCATTTATACATACACATCCATATCCACATCCATACATCCACATCCACATTCAAACATCCACATCCACATTCAAACATCCACATCCACATTCAAACATCCCTATCCACATCCTCACCCATACATCCATTTCCACATCCACATCCATACATCCATTTGCACATCCACATTCATGCATCCATATCCATATCCCCATCCCCATTCACATTCATACATCCACATCCACATTCACATTCATACATCCATATCCACATCTACATTCATACATCCACATCTACATTCATACATCCACACATCCATTTTCACATCCACATTCATACATCCACATCTACATTCATACATCCACACATCCATTTCCACATCCACATTCATACATCCACATCCACATTCATACCACGATTCGCATTCCTTCATATCCTATACCATTCATTCACATCCTAATTCATAGGACATCACATCCATTCATCCATTTTCATTTATCTGATTCATATCACTTCCATCCATCCATTTACATCTATCTGATTCCTATCACATCTCATCACATCTATTTATAGAATGTAAGAGAATTCTAATTTTTTGATATAAAGATTCTTTGCGCATCTAATTAGGCATAAAGACAATTTTAATGAGAATAACACTTTCAAAATAAAAATAAATCTTTTATGCATCTATCTATGCATAAATTCAATTTCAATGAAAATAATACTTTCGAAATAAAATTAAGTCTTTTATGCATCTTTTTATGCAAAAATCAAAATTGATGAAAATAACTCTTTTGAATAAAATTCTTTATACATCTATTTATGCATAAAGTCAAAATTGATGAAAATAACTCTTTTGAATTAAAAATAAAATTCTTTATGCATCTTTCTATGCATAAAATCAAAATTGATGAGAATAACACTTTTGGATTAAAATAAATTCTTTATGCATCTTTCCATGCATAAATCCAATTTAGTAGGAATTACACTTTTAGAATAAAAGAATTTCTCTTATGCATCTTCCCATGCATAAAAACTAAATCCAATGAAAAATAACTCTTTTAAAATAAAAACTTTCTTTTATGCATCTATTTATGCATAAATCCAATTCTGATGAAAGTCATACTTTTATAATAAAACAATTTCTCTTATGCATCTAATTTATGCATAAATTCCATTTATGATGAAAACCACACTTTTAATATAAAAAAATCTTTTATGCATTTATTTATGCATACAAATCATTATGATAAAAATCACTCTTTTAATATAAAAGAATTTTGTTTATGCATCCATTTATGCATAAAAATCATTTATGATGAATATCACACTTTCAATATAAAATAAAATCTTTTATGCATAATTTTATGCATACAAATTCTTTATGATGAAAATCACTCTTTTAATATAAAAGAATTTTGTTTATGCATCCATTTATGCATAAAAATCATTTATGATGAAAATCACACTTTTAACATAAAAAAATCTTTTATGCATAAAATAATGCATACGAATCCTTTATGATGAAAATCACTCTTTTAATATAAGAGAATTTTGTTTATGCATCCATTTATGCATAAAAATCATTTATGATGAAAATCACACTTTTAATACATAAAAAATCTTTTATGCATACAAATCCTTTATGATGAAAATCATTCTTTTAATATAAAAGAATTTTGTTTATGCATCCATTTATGCATAAAAATAATTTATGATGAAAATCACACTTTTAATATAAAAAATATCTTTTATGCATATGTTTATGCACACAAATCATTTATGATGAAAATCACTCTTTTAATATAAAAGAATTTTGTTTATGCATCCATTTATGCATAAAAATCATTTATGATGAAAATAACACTTTTATAATCAAAATAACAATTTCAATATGCTTCTTTCTTTCATTCTAAAGAAAGTAATATTTTTTTAATAAAATATTTTTAGTATGCATTTTTCTATACCTAGGATGAAAATTAACACTTTAAGAATACATATACGATGGGAATTACTCTTTTTGAATAAAAAAGTAAAACTTATTTTTTACAATTTTAGAAAAAATTTACCATAACCTCCTTTATATGGCTGACCATTTTTCAATTTTTTACTCTCTAAAATTAATTAGAATTTCACCAAGAGTATTTAAATCATTCTAATGTAAACATTTTCTACTTATTTAAGAGAAACATTATGAAAAACTTGATTTTATCCATTAATCATTCATCTAGGATAAAGAATAGTTTGATTTACTAAAGAAGAGAGGGGAATGCCTTTTTTCAATGAGGCATAACATCATATTCAATTTAGAGAAGACAAAAATCATAAAAAACCATAAAATGAATAGAAAAGAGAAGAATCTCCAACTTACGAAGGAATTTGAGAGCTTTCCTTTGGCTTGATGGTTTGAGGGTTCTACTCTTGTTTGAAACAAGAGTGGCCACCGATCTTTAGAAGAGGGAAAGGTCAAAAACTAATGAATTAAGAGTAAATTCACAGTTTTTGGCTCTTGGGAGAAGCAGGGTAACAGTGCAAAAACACTATTAAGCTTCAACAAAGGGGAAGGCTTCTATTTAAGAAAAAGTGAGCCTCTAACCCAGCAAACTGATTCTAGAATTTTCCAGATGAGTTTGGTCAATTTTTAACCATTTTTGGGTCAATTTAGCTCACTTTATGGATCTAGTTGAAACAAGAGAGAGGAGAGATAAAAATATCTCATTATTTGGGAGTTTAAAACTCCCCACACATGTGAAATAGGCACCTCCTTCATGAGGGGAATTCCCCCATACTGAGGTGTCAAAAATGCATCATTTCATCTAAATATCTCTCTTTTTTAACTATTAACCTTGTCCTTAGTCAACTCTTCATCTTATGTGAGTATTTACTCATTTTAGGGGGATTTTTCTTTTATTCTTCTATTTATCTCCTCCCTACATTTGGATGAATCTTATTGGTTCATAGGAACCTTAATTTAAAAATTTTTAAAAATCTGGACCCCTAGGATAATGCCTCTTGAACAGATTATACTTAATTTCTAATGCACCTTCTGAAAATCTTTTTGAACTTTTGTTTCAAGGGAACTTATTTTAATAAGATGAGATATTTTTCTATCCAAAAATATTTAAAAACTGAATTACCACTCTCTAAAAGATTTTCTCTCTCTAGGCCAAAACTAGTAGAAACAAGATCTTTTATATTTTTGAAGAGGGATTTGACTACAAGGGAAGATACTGGACATCCTGAGAGGCTGGGGAGGAATCTTACATTCTACCCCACTTAAAAAACGCGAGATGTCCTCATCTCGCAGGTGGAGTATGATCTCTTTCATCTTCTTCTTCTTCTTCAATCACTTCCAGCGTTACTGCCTTGGAAGTGGACGGTCGATTTGGGAACAACTCTCTTTAACTTCCCCTATTCTGAGGTAGAGGTCTTGCATTACTTTGGATTAAAACTGTAGGTTGGATAGAGGGTCTTACCTCTGGGATTTCCTTGATTTTGGTGGATAGAACCTTGATTACTCTGGAAGGAAGGGGCTGGAGTCTGGAATCTTGATCCCTGATTTTCTTGCCCTGAAAACCTTGATCCAAAAGGAGTTGGAAAATCCATGCTATGATGTCCAAACCCTTGACAGTTATAGCATTTCACTCTCTTGTTCAAGGGCGGAACTTCTGAAGTTGAAATCCAGGGGATTGAAAAGGACATTTCTTCCATTCTGAAACTTCCCATATCCTAGGTTTGACCTTGATATCTCTTAGGCGGAGGAAGGTTGGAATCATCTTCTGGGAATAAAAACCTTTTGAAAGGTGATGGTGCTGGCTTTGGCGGGACTTTGACATCAAAGGCTTTGGCAAAATCCTTCGCCATCCGAATTGCTCAGGCCATGGAAACTAGCTTGGCATTCTTCACCAAGATATTCAAAGGTTCGTTCCGAATGAACCTAGCCATAGCTGTTCTTCATCCAATGGAGGCGAGTATCTGAAGAGGAGGGCGAATGCTTGGTGATATGCTTCAATAGTTCTACTCCCCTGGGTTAACTCTAAGAATTCGTTCATCTTTGTTTCTAAAAAGCCGGAAGGACAGAACCTCGTCCTTAGGTAAATTTTGAGATCAATCCAGGTTTGGGTATTTCGGTCGAGACGGTTTGTCTTGCAGTGGTTTATCCATGGCACTCTAGCTGTCTCCAGTATATTCAGCCTTGCAAGAGCTATTTTTCTCTTCTCATTGTACCTGGCGACATCAAAGTATTCTTCCATTGATTCGATCCACTTCTCCACAACCTCGCCCAAGTTTTCCCCTTCACCCTTGAAAGGTCCAGGCTGCAAACTATGAATGAAGAGTTTTACGAACATCCAGGTCGAGCTCTTCTTCATCAAGTTGGGGGGGTTAACATTTCTACCACGACGACCTCGATCCATGTTCCTATCAATACAAAAATTCTTGTTAAGTCTCTTTATTTATGATTCAATCCGATTTTTGATTCAACTGATTCCGTGGTTCTCTAAATAGGTTGGATCCCCATAGAATCAAGGGATAAAGATACTCATATAGAATGCATTATCAGTTAAATAATTCATTCAGAATATCTCATTCATATCTTTAACACAATAATGGTCCTTCAGACTAATTTTTTTCCATCTGAACAGTCCTCCATGGGGATTTCAATTTTTCATATTTTTAATTTATCATCCCTTAACTTGATCCATTGGACAAAAGTTAACAGTAGCAATCTGCCAGCACAATCCACAAATCTCATAGTGATTGGCTGAAGTCATTAACGTCATTCCAGTTAAGAACATCATCACAGGGACTCGTCCCATTCATCCTCATTGCGATTTCGCTCAGCTTATTACATTTCAACCAAATTTCAAGGATCGTCATTTTTCAATCAGAATCCAAATCAACTCATCAGTTCTCAACCAGAATTTAAAAATCATATCAACCACATTTGAATTTATCATCTGGATAGCATTAATGCTTATAATTTCAAGTCTTAGATTTACTCGTATATACTGCCAGTAAAGAGCTGCAGTTATACCCTCGGTATATATGGGTAGTCATGGTTCTTGGAACTATAAGGTAAATACCATCATATCTAGGCCTCAAGCATATACAATTGCGGTACTTTCATCTGAAGACCCAATTACCAATTTACGAATTTCAGTTTAAATATCAAATTGTATGAATTTTATCACACGATTACAACCTTTTGGTGCTTCTTGATAAATTTTTGACATATTTGGCTTCTCGATTGATCCTCATTAGCCAAATAGCTCTCATACCAACTAGAAGATCCCTGTCTCCACCACGCAACAAATTTAGGGGGGTGCTAGCAGCGGAAGTAGCACTTCTTGCGTGGGGCAGGGTCCCACACTCGGGGCCTCGCCCAGGAATATCCGGACAAGAGAATAATCCATCGGTTTTTCCAAAACCGAACCCAGAAAAACTTTCTTTCCCCGGAAAGCATGGGTGATTCCACCAAGATAACTTTTCCCTAACGTAGTCAAAAGCCTTAATTAACTGAGCTAATCTAACCGAACCCATAAGTCCCATAGTCAGATCAGGGAAAAAGATTGTACTTGGATCATAGAGACCAACTCTTTTTTCCTCATTGAGAGGCACAGCTGTTGATTCTTTTCCATAGAACAATTTTTGTCCGGCATTTACCTCATCTATCGAACTAAATAGAAATTGAGTCTCGATTTACGGATCCATCAGTCCAGCCTAACCCCATCTAGTCCCATGGTTTAGCCAACCACCCAACCACTGTAGTGATGGGATCCAATTAGGAATTTGGTTAGGTTTTGTCCCGGGTAGCAAGGAAAAGAGTTCCCAGGTCCCCTAGCTGGATGTTCATGCAAACATAAAACTAGTCACACCACTTACACACCCAATATAAAATTGCCTTTTTCTCAGCATCAGCTATCTTTAAAACAATCCTTTAATGAAACCATTGTGTCACTTATCACAATCCTCAAAATCTCTAGTTGAATCCTTATTTTCAATCATTCCTTCATCGGTGTACTTACGGCATCATTGGTAACCAGAACGCTCACCACCTGTTCACACAGGGGCCTTTTTGATAGTTCCTAGCTCATAGTAGCCAGCAATATATTCACATAACAAAATGGAATCTCCGTGGAAGATCAGCAAGATTAACCAAACAGATCCATATAAAAGAGTCATGGACTCATCCGTTGAGGACCAGCAAGGTCAATTAACCTGATCCATGCCCGGTTTGAGAAAACAACTCTTACTCCTTGATTCAATAGCTTCCACGATGCACGTGTGGGTATCTTCGGCGACCCAAAGCCCGAGCACCGTATGGTCAGCACCCTCTAGGATCCTTCGCAGGTCACCTAGCACTTCACTCATAGGCCGCTTCCTTGGTGCCTCATCCACCGTACCGGAAGCTCACCATTTAAGTCGAACCGAGGTTGGTCAAGACCTTGGCCGACCATGCTACACGAGACGTCCTCCATTGACTCTCCGTCAGCTGTTGCAACTTTATCAGTTAGGTCTCCACGACCTTAATCACAAGATGGTCAAAATGCTTCCCCAACATTCTTGACATAAAACAGTCATTTACAAACAGGTCACAAATACAGTTTCTATAATTTCCACATTATCCCTCATTAGTCCACATTACTTATTCCACATTCCATTCATATGTGTACTCATTCTCATCTAATCACATCATTTTTCCATCTCATCGCATCAGATTCATTTACATCACATATCATTTATTCACATCCCAATTCACATGTCATCACATCTCATCCACTCACTCATATCGACGTCACATCATCACATACACATTCGCATTCATTATTCCACATACACATCCACATTCGTACATCCACATCCATACATCCACTTCCATATCCGCATTTATACATACACATCCATACATCCACATCCACATCCATACATCCACATCCACATCCTCACCCATACATCCATTTTCACATCCACATCCACATCCATACATCCATTTTCACATCCACATTCATACATCCATATCCACATCCACATTCATACATCCACATCCCCATTCACATTCATACATCCACATCCACATTCACATTCATACATCCACATCCATATCTACATTCATACATCTACACATCCATTTCCACATCCACATTCATACATCCACATCCCCATTCACATTCATACATCCACATCCACATTCACATTCATACATCCACATCCACATCTACATCCACACATCCACACATCCATTTCCACATCCACATTCATACATCCACATCCACATTCATACCACGATTCACATTCCTTCGTGCATCCTATACCATTCATTCACATCCTAATTCACAGGACATCACATCCATTCATCCATTTTCATTTATCTGATTCATATCACTTCCATCCATCCATTTACATCTACCTGATTCCTATCACATCTCATCACATCTATTTATAGAATGTAAGAGAATTCTAATTTTTTGATATAAAGATTCTTTGCGCATCTAATTAGGCATAAAGATAATTTTAGTGAGAATAACACTTTCAAAATAAAAATAAATCTTTTATGCATCTATCTATGCATAAATTTAATTTCAATGAAAATAATACTTTCGAAATAAAAATACTAACTACAGTGGTAACAGGTGCGCCTTCCGTCATGCTCATCATCGGAGTAGGCATTGTGGATTCCCTAATGGAAAGTTGAGCCAAGGTTGGAAAGCTAAAGTTACTGCTCATGGGCTCAACCTGCATTGAGACTCTAGGCGAAACAACATATGAAGGGTCTATGGGACTCACCGAGGGAGTCTCCAATTGTGACAGGGTTGGTTGTTTGGCCTTGCCTGTATCCAAAAATTTCATAGGGCCAGTGGAAACTAAGTTTACTCCCCTATTTTGCCTCTCAAATTGGATAATTCTATGAATAACCTCACATATCATTTGTTGTTGCTCCTCTAGATTAGTGGCACTAGATGTAGATTGTATGATTTCTAACCAACCTACATGGTATGTGTAACCCGTGTATAGGTCAGTCAGAGTCTTCGTGTGTAGATCATATTCCCAATTTTCATTGAGAAATATCCCATCTAGACTTGGAGTGCCAAACGGTTCTCTTGAAGTGGACACAATGTCACTTCTTATAAATTGACTTCTAGGGACCTCTACTTTAGGAAGCGCATCAGAAGGTGGTAGCTCCGTAGGGCCTTCATTAAATGAAGTGGGTAGAATATCCACATGGACACTCTTTGGGAGGGTAGGGCTACATGAGATGTGAATGGTGAATCCACTACCCCTCCTTCTTCGTTTACTTCACTTGTTTCATGTTCAGAGTGTGTAGCTCTACTAAAGGTCTCTATTAGACGACTAAACATGCTAGATCTGGGTTGTAGAGCCCAAACTGGCATGTTTTGGCTTGCCTTCTCAGGGTTCTTGGTAGGGTGCCCTTTCATGGCTTCTGAGTCAGAGGATGAGTCACCATTCGCTATTCGTGGATCTTGGGTTGCACTTCCTTGGGTTCCAGCTGAAGGCCAAGATGCTAACGTGGAGGGATGGTGTGAGCCTGTGTAAACTGAAACACTTTCTAGTGGCTCAGACTCTAGCACCTGACCAGAGCATAGATGCATGTGACGTGGGTACCCTACAGACATTGGTAACTACCCTTGAAGCCCACACAAGTGGTTTCTTAGGTGTTTCGCACCCCGTTTTTACTTGTTTTTATATTGTTTTTAACCCCCTTACTTATGGTCGAACTTGGACTAGGGCGTGTGATAGCTCGAGATGAGCGTATCGTTTTAAGGGTCGTAGTGTGCTTTACAGCACAGTGTTCGCCTATCCGAAGCTCCTGTGGTCCTCAGAATAGTCTATTTGCTTGTGGGAGGAAGGGTGAAGGTTTTATCCCACATGCTCACTCCACTCCTTGGGACGTGGGCTACATATAGAGCTCCACTTTCCTTAAGCTTTCACTTGAAAGAAAGCTATGGAGGCTCACTCTCCTATATATATATATCAAAAGACCGAGGCCGGGATCAGGATCGGGGTCAATTGGGGGTTTTTTCTTTTCAAATTTTTTTTCTCAAATACAAAATTTCTTTCCTCTTCACGTTTCGTTTTTCGTTTTTATTTTTTTTGTTTTTGTTTTTGTTTTTTTAAATTTCGAATTTAATTTTGCTTTTTTTCTTTTTCTTTTTTTATTTCTTTTTTTTTTGAAAAAGATCTTCTAGGGTTTGTTTTCTAGGGTTTGGGCTTGGCCGTGGCACTGCTCGCACACAGCGCAGGCCTAGGGATTCAGAAATCCCCCTCGTCCGCGTTCTTGCTCAACCCAGAAAACACGAAAACAAAGCGCGGAACAGGAAAATGACCATGGAAACCAGAATTGAAGAAACAAATTACAGAACACGAAAAAACATCAACAACATACCCACAGTCGCCTTTCCTACAGTATAAATTTCACTTCATGGAGAAGCCCGAGTTGCAAAACTGGAGCTTGGTGCAGGGCATTTCCCTGGCAGCGGCGCCAAAAATGTGCGCTTTTACCGCACGAGTCGGAGCTGGGGACTTGCCGAACATCGTATGCGAGCCACGAATGGCTGCAAGCATACAACGAGAAACTAGCAAGCTCAAACAGAAAGCAAAGGTGTGCCATTCACCGCTCAAACCACCGTCGGATGAAGGATTCTCGCGTCGCAGTGAAGAAGGAGCCTGAAGAAGGAGCCGCCGTCGCCGCTCTACCACCTCGCCACCGCCGTGCCACCACACAGTGCTCGATCTCTCTCTCTCTCTCTCTCTCTCTCTCTCACACACACACACACATACGCAGGAGAAGGGGACCGAGAAGATAAGGCAAGAGCACACTTTGTATTCAACACCTTGAGAATGAGAGTTTTAGGGTTACATTATTTGACTCTTATAGGTGACTTAGCCGTTCACACATGGGCGCCCATACATGGCCGGCCAATCCTAACCCTTATCCTGCTGATATTCAAGGTGCGCCTCTCATCGGTGATCACCCAATCCCTTTATCCTTTACATATGGTGCCAACAAGCCCAATCCATGACTCAGAATACTTAAATTAATTACATGACGTAAAACATAGTACGTCTCAATGTCTGTCATAGGTTAACAGTATTTACCTTGTAAGATCCGTGTCTCCACCGTGCAACGGATTCGGGGTACTAGCAGCAGAAGTAGCACATCTTGCGTGGGGTAGGGTCCCACACTCGAGGCCTCACCCACGGATATCCGGACACGTGACTAATTCCTCGATTCTTCCAAACCGAACTTGGAAAAACTTCTCTTGCCCAGAAAGCACGGGCATTCCACCAGGATAGCTTTTTCCTAACGTAGTCAAAAGCCTTACTTAACTGAACTGATCTGACCGAACTCGTAAGTTCCATAGTCAGATTCATGGGACAGATTGCACTTGGATCATAGAGACCAATGCTTTTTTCCTCATCGAGAGGCACAGCCGTTGATCCTTTTTCCATAGAACAATTTTTGTCCGGGATTTACTTCATCTATCGAACTAAACAGAAATTGAGTCTCAATTTACGGATCCATCAGTCCAGCCTAACCCCATCCAATCCCATGGGTTAGCCAACCACCCAACTACTGTAGTGATGGGATCCAATTAGGAATTTGGTTAGGTTTTGTCCTCCCGGGTACCAAGGAAAAGAGTTCCCAGGCCCCCTAGCCGGAAGTTCGTGCAAACATAAAACTAGTCACACCACTTATGCACCCAATATGAAATTGCCTTTTTCTCAGCATCAACTAACTTTAAAGCAATCCTTTAATGAAACCATTATGTCATTGATCTCTATTCTCAAAATCTCTGGTTGAATCCATATTTCTAATCATTCATTCATTGGTGTACTTATGGCATCATTGGTAACCAGAACGCTCACCACCTGTTCACTCAGGGGCCTTTTCGATAGTTCCTAGCTCATAGTAACCGGCAATATATTCACATAACAAAATGGAATCTCCATGGAAGATCAGCAAGATCAACCAACAGATCCATATAAAAGAGCCATGGACTCATCCGTTGAGGACCAGCAAGGTCAATCAACCAGATCCATGCCCGATTTCAGAAAACAACTCTTACTCCTTATTTCAGAAAATAACTCTTACTCCTTATTTCGATATCTTCCACGATGCATGTGTGGGTATCTTCGGTGACCCAGAGCCTGAGCACCGTATGGTCAGCACCCTCTAGGATCTTTCGCAGGTCACCTAGCGCTTCACTCATAGGCCGCTTCCTTGGTCCCTCATCCACCGTACCGGAAGCTCACCATTTAAATCGAACTGAGGCTAGTCAAGACCTCGGTCGACCTTGCTACGCGAGACGTCCTCCAGTGACTCTCCGTTCAGTAGTTGCAACTTTATCAGGTAGGTCTTCACGACCACATTCTCAAGATAGTCAAAATGCTTCCCCAGCATTCTTTACATAAAACACTCATTTACAACAGTTCACAATTACAGTTTCTACAATGAACTCACATCTTTCCAAATTGTTCCACATCAATCCATATTACTTAATCCAATTCCAATTCATATGTGTATCCATTCTTGACCAGATACATCATTTTCCATCCCATCACATCAGATTCATTCACTTCACATAACATCCATTCTTATCTTTCTTAATTTACCTTACGTCTCATCACATCCATTCATTCGTTCAGATCTTATATTATTCATTCACATTCTAATTCACATGACATCTCATCTCATCCATTCGCTTATATCGACTTCATATCCATTCACATACATATTCGCATTCATATATCCACATCCGCATCCACATTCATACATCCACATCCATACATCCATTTCCACATCCACATCCATACATCCATTTTCACATCCACATTCATACATTCACATCCACATTCACATTCATACATCCACATCCACTTCCACATCCATACATCCATTTCCACATCCACCTTCATACATTCACATTCCCATTCACATTCCCATTCACATTTATACATTCACATCCACATTCACATTCATACATCCACATCTACCTCCACATTCATACATCCACATCCACATTCCAATTCATACATCCACATTCACATTCATATCCATACATCCATATCCACATTCACATTCACATCCATACATCCATATCCACATTCCATATTCTCATTCATATTCACATACATCCACATCCACATTCCATATCTACATCCATATCTCCATTCACACATCCATATTCACATTCACATTCACATTCACATTCATACATCCATACCCACATTCCACATCTACATCATTTCTTTCATATACATATAACTACATCCATTCTTTCACATACATACATCTCCATCTATTCCATTCTTTCACATACATACATACATCTCCATCTATTCCACGTTCATTTTCATCTATTTGATTCGTTTCACATCCTCATATCTATTTATAGAATACAAGAGAATTCTTATTTTTAATATAAGATTTCTTTATGCATCTATTTATGCATAAATTCCATTTTAAGGAGACTAACACTTTCGAAATAAAAATCAATCTTTTATGCGTCTTCCTATACATAAATTCATTTTAAATGAGAATGACATTTTTGAATTAAAAATCAATCTTTTATGCATCTTCCTATGCATAAAATCAAAATTGATGACAATAACTCTTTTGAACTAAAAATAGATTTCTTTATGCATCTTTCCATGCATAAATCCAATTTAGTAATTACACTTTTAGAATAAAAGAATTTTTTTCTTATGCATCCTATTTATGCATAAAATTAATTATGATGAAAATCACTCTTTTAATATAAAAAATATCTTTTATGCATACAATCATTTATGATGAAAATCACTCTTTTAATATAAAAGAATTTCTTTTATGCATCTAATTTATGCATAAAATCATTTATGATGAAAGTAACGCTTTTACATATAAAAAAATCTTTTATGCATACTTCTATGCATGAAAATCAATTATGATAAAAGTAACACTTTTACAATAAAATAATAATCTTTTATGCATACCTCTATGCATGAAAATCAAATATGATAAAAGTAACACTTTTATAATAAAATAATAATCTTTTATGCATACCTCTATGCATGAAAATCAATATGATAAAAGTAACACTTTTACAATAAAATAATAATCTTTTATGCATACCTCTATGCATGAAAATCAAATATGATAAAAGTAACACTTTTGCAATAAAATAATAATCTTTTATGCATACCTCTATGCATGAAAATCAATATGATAAAAGTAACACTTTTACAATAAAATAATAATCTTTTATGCATACCTCTATGCATGAAAATCAAATATGATAAAAGTAACACTTTTATAATAAAAGAAAATTATTCCTTTATGCATAAGAATAATAATAATCAATACGCATCTTCTATGCATGAAAATGACACTTTTAGAGTATAGAATTGATAGGAATTACTCTTTTAGCATAATAAAAGATAATTCTTATTTCCAAAAATTTTGCCATAACCTCCTTTGTATGGCTGATCATTTTTCAAATTTTTCTACTTAATTTTGTCTTAAAAATTAACTCTAATTGATTTAAAATAACCTATACTAATCAAAATTCACTTATAAAAGAGAAAACATTATAAAAAGTTTAATTCCAATAGTTTTCACTTAACTAGGATAAAGAAGGGTTGATTCTAAGAAGAGAGAGGGGTAAAGCCTTTCGATCAAGGCATAACATCCATTTATCACTTCAAACAATCATAAACATTAGAAAAACATAAAATCAATAAAGAAAATACAAGAATCTCTACTTACATAATCTCTTGGAGCTTTCCTTTGGCTTGATGGTTTGAGGGTTCAACTCTTGTTTGTAACAAGAGTGGCCACCAATCTTTGGAAGAGGGAAATGTCAAAAACTAGTGAATTACTAATAAATTCACAGTTCTTGGTTTTGGAGGAGCAAAGTAACAGTGCATAAAACACTATTAAGTTTCAACAAAGGAGAGGGCTTCTATTTATAGGAAAAAGTGAGCCTCTAACCAAGCAAACTGATTCTAGAATTTTCCAGATCAAGTTGGTCAATTTTTTTATCATTTTTAGGTCAGTTTTGCTCACTTTTTGGATCTAGTTGAAAAAGGAGAGAGGAGAGATGAAAATATCTCATTATTTGGGAGTTTAAAACTCATTCAAGCATGTGAAATAGGCGCCCTCTTCATGAGGAAAATTCCCCCATGCAGAGGTGTCAAAAATGCATCATTTCACCTAAATATCTCTCTTTTTTAACTATTAACCTTGTCCTTAGTCAACTCTTCATCTTATGTGAGTATTTACTCATTTTTTGGGGGATTTTCCTTTTATTTCTTCATTTATCTCCTCCCTACATTTTGATGAATCTTATTGGTCCATAGGAACCTTAATTTAAAATTTAAAAAAAATCTTCACCCCCAGGATAATGCCTCGAACAGATTATACTTAATTTCTAATGCACCTTCTGAAAATCTTTTTGAACTTCTCTTTCAGGGGAACTTATTTTAATAAGATGAGGTATCTTTCTATTCAAAAATATTTAAAATCTAAATATTCTCTTTCTAGAATATTTTCTTTCTCTAGGTCAAAACTGGTAGAAACAAGATCTTTTATATTTCTGAAGAGGGATTTGATTACAGGAGAAGATATTGGACATTCTGAGATTCTGGGGGAGGAATCTTACATTTTACCCCACTTAAAAAATGCGAGATGTCCTCATCTCGCAGGTGGAGTATGATCTTTTTCATCTTCTTCTTCAATCACTTCCAGCGTTACTGCTTTGGAAGTGGACGGCCGATTTGGAAATAACTCTCTTTGACTTCCCCTATTCTGAGGTGGAGGTCTTGCATTACTTTGGGTTGAAACTGCAGGTTGGATAGAGGGTCTACCTCTGGGACTTCCCTGATTTTGGCGGATAGAACTGTGATTACTCTGGACGGAAGGGGCTGGTGTCTGGAATCTTGATCCCTGATTTCCCTGCCCTAAAAACCTTGATCCAAAAGGAGTTGGGCAATCCATACTGCGATGTCCAAATCCTTGAGAGTTATAGCATTTCACTCTCTTGTTCAAGGGTGGAACTTCTGAAGTTGAAATCAGGGGAATTGAGTTTCGGAAAAAGGACATTTCTTCCATTCTGGAACTTCCCATATCCTGGGTTTGACCCTGATATCTCTTAGGCGGAGGAAGGTTGGAATCACCTTCTGGGAATAAAAACCTTTTGAAGGGTGATGGTGCTGGCTTTGGCGAGACTTTGACATCAAAGGCTTTGGAGAAATCCTTCGCCATTCGAACTGCTTTGGCCAAGGAAATAGGTTTGGCATTCTTGACTAAAGTATCTAATGGCTCGTTCATTCCCCGAATGAACCTGGCCATCATCTGCTCTTCATCCAATTGAGGGGAATATTTAAGAAGAAGTGCAAAAGCCTGATGGTACTCTTCAATTTTTCGGGTTTCGTGCTTTAGTTCCAAGAACTCATTCATCTTAGTTTCAAGAAAGCCTGGGGTAAGCCTTGAGATCGGTCCAAGTTTGGGTATTTTGGTCGAGAGACGGTTTGTCTCGCAGTGGTTTCTCCATGCCACTCTAGCTGTCTCCACTATCTTCAGCCTTGCAAGAGCCATTTTGCTCTTCTCATTGTACCCGGTGACATCGAAGTATTCTTCCATTGATTCGATCCACTTCTCCACAGTCTCGCCCAAGTTTTTCCCTTCACCTTTGAAAGTCCAGGCTGTGAACTATGAAGAGTTTTACGAACATCCAGGTCAAGCTCTTCTTCATCGAGTTGGGGGTTAACATTTTTACCCCACGACGACCTCGATCCATGTTCCTGTCAATACGAAAATTCTTGTTAAGTCTCTTTATTTATGATTCAATCCGAATTTTGATTCAACTGATTCCGGGGTTCTCTAAATAGGTCGGCTCCCCACAGAATCAAGGGATAAAGATACTCATATAGAACGTGTTATCAGTTAATAATTCATTCAGAATATCTCATTCATATCTTTAACACAGTAATGGTCCATTAGACTAAATTTTTCCATCTGAACAGTCCTCCATGGGGATTTCAATTTTTCAGATTTTTATCATCCCTTAACTTGATCCACTGATCAAAAGTTAATAGTAGTAATCTGGCAGCACAATCCACTAATCTGATAGTGATTGGCTGAAGTCATTAACTTCATTCTATCTACAAACATTATCACAGGGACTCGTCCCATTCATCCTCATTGCGGTTTCGCTCAGCTTATTACATTTCAACCAATTTTCAGGGATCATCATTTTTCAATCAGAATCCAAATCAACTCATCAGTTCTCAACCAAAATTTAAAATCATATCAACCACATTCGAATTCATCAACTGGATAGCATTAATGCTTATAATTTCAAGTCTTAGATTTACTCGTATATACAGTTAATAAAGAGCTACAATTATACCCTCGGTATATACGGGTACTCACGGTCCTTAGAATTATAAGGTAAATAGTATCATGTCTAGGCCTCAAGCAAGTCAGGGATTCCATACAATTACGGTACTTCCACCTGAAGACCGAATTACCAAATTACGAATTTTAGTTTGAATATCAAATTGTATGAATTTTTTCACACAATTATAACCTTTTTGTGCTTCATGATAAATTTTTGACATATTTGGCTTCTCGGTTGATCCTCATTAGCCAATTTGCTCTGATACCAACTGTAAGATCCCTGTCCCCACCGCGCAATGGATTCGGGGTACTAGCAGGCGAAAGTAGCACATCTTGCGTGGGGATCTTATGTGGGGCATCTTGCGTGGGGCAGGGTCCCACACTCGGGGCCTCACCCACAGATATCCAGATAGGTGACTAATTCCTCGATTCTTCCAAACCAAACTTGGAAAAACTTCTCTTGCCCGAAAAGCACGGGCGATTCCACCAGGATAGCTTTTTCCTAACTAGTCAAAAGCCTTACTTAACTAAACTGATCTGACCGAACTCGTAAGTTCCATAGTCAGATTCAAGGGACAGATTGCACTTGGATCATAGAGACCAACGCTTTTTTTCTCATCGAGAGACACAGTCGTTGATCCTTTTTCCATAGAATAATTTTTGTCCGAGATTTACGTCATCTATCGAACTAAACAGAAATTGAGTCCCGATTTACGGATCCATCAGCCCAGCCTAACCCCATCCAATCCCATGGGTTAGCCAACCGCCCAACCACTGTAGTGATGGGATCCAATTAGGAATTTGGTTAGGTTTTGTCCCGAGTACTAAGGAAAAGAGTTCTCAAGACCCCTAGCCGGAAGTTCATGCAAACATAAAACTAGTCACACCACTTACGCACCCAATATGAAATTGCCTTTTTCTCAGCATCAGCTAACTTTAAAACAATCCTTTAATGAAACCATTATGTCATTGATCTCTATCCTCAAAATCTTTGGTTGAATCCATATTTCTAATCATTCATTCATCGGTGTACTTATGGCATCATTGGCAACTAGAACGCTCACCACCTGTTCACTCAGGGGCATAGTTCCTAGCTCATAGTAAACTGGCAATATATTCACATAACAAAATGGAATCTCCGTGGAAGATCAGCAAGATCAACCAATAGATCCATATAAAAGAGCCATGGACTCATCCATTAAGGACCAGCAAGATCAACCAATAGATCCATAAAAAAGAGCCATGGACTCATCCGTTGAGGACCAGCAAGGTCAATCAACCAGATCCATGCCCGGTTTCAGAAAACAACTCTTACTCCTTATTCCAATATCTTCCACGACGCACGTGTGGGTATCTTCGGTGACCCAGAGCCCGAGCATCGTATGGTCAGAATCGAACCGAGGCTGGTCAAGAATTACAAATAGTTCACAATTACAGTTTCTATAATGAACTCACATCTTTCCAAATTGTTCCACATCAATCCATATTATTTAATCCAATTCCAATTCATATGTGTATCCATTCTTGACCAAATACATCATTTTCCATCCCATCACATCAGATTCATTCACTTCACATAACATCCATTCCTATCTTTCTTAATTTACCTTACGTCTCATCACATCCATTTCTCATTATATCTCATTCGTTCAGATCTTATATTATTCATTCACATTCTGATTCGCATGACATCTCATCTCATCCATTCGCTTATATCGACTTCATATCCATTCACATACATATTCGCATTCATATATCCACATCCGCATCCACATTCATACATCCACATCCACATCCATACATCCATTTCCACATCCACATCCATACATCCATTTTCACATCCACATTCATATTCATACATCCACATCCACTTCCACATCCATACATCCATTTCCACATCCACCTTCATACATTCACATTCCCATTCACATTCATACATTCACATTCCCATTCACATTGATACATTCACATCCACATTCACATTCATACATCCACATTCCAATTCATACATCCACATTCACATTCATATCCATACATCCATATCCACATTCACATTCACATCCATACATCCATATCCACATTCCATATCCTCATTCACATTCACATACATCCACATCCACATTCCATATCTACATCCATATCCCCATTCACACATCCACATCCACATTCACATACATCTACATTCACATTCACATTCACATCCATACATCCATACCCACATTCCACATCTACATCATTTCTTTCCTATACATATAACTACATCCATTCTTTCACATACATATATCTCCATCTATTCCACGTTCATTTTCATCTATTTGATTCATTTCACATCCTCATATCTATTTATAGAATACAAGAGAATTCTTATTTTTGATATAAGATTTCTTTACGCATCTATTTATGCATAAATTCCATTTTAAGGAGACTAACACTTTCGAAATAAAAATCAATCTTTTATGCATCTTCCTATGCATAAATTCATTTTAAATGAGAATGACATTTTTGAATTAAAAATCAATCTTTTATGCATCTTCCTATGCATAAAATCAAAATTGACGATAATAACTCTTTTGAACTAAAAATAGATTTCTTTATGCATCTTTCCATGCATAAATCCAATTTAGTAGGAATTACACTTTTAGAATAAAAGAATTTTTTCCTTATGCATCCTATTTATGCATAAAATCATTTATGATGAAAATCACTCTTTTAATATAAAAAAATATCTTTTATGCATATAATTATGCATACAATCATTTATGATGAAAATCACTCTTTTAATATAAAAGAATTTCTTTTATGCATCTAATTTATGCATAAAATCATTTATGATGAAAGTAACACTTTTATATAATAAAAAAAATCTTTTATGTATACTTCTATGCATGAAAATCAATTATGATAAAAGTAACACTTTTACAATAAAATAATAATCTTTTATGCATACCTCCATGCATGAAAATCAAATAGATAAAAGTAACACTTTTACAATAAAATAATAATCTTTTATGCATACCTCCATGCATGAAAATCAATATGATAAAAGTAACACTTTTACAATAAAATAATAATCTTTTATGCATACCTCTATGCATGAAAATCAAATATGATAAAAGTAACACTTTTACAATAAAATAATAATCTTTTATGCATACCTCTGCATGAAAATCAAATATGATAAAAGTAACACTTTTATAATAAAAGAAAATTATTCCTTTATGCATAAGAATAATAATAATCAATGAAAATGACACTTTTAGAGTATAGAATTGATAGGAATTACTCTTTTAGCATAATAAAAGATAATTCTTATTTTCAAAAATTTTGCCATAACCTCCTTTGTATGGCTGATCATTTTTAAAAATTTTCTACTTAATTTTGTCTTAAAATATAACTCTAATTGATTTAAAATAACCTATACTAATCAAAATTCACTTATAAAAGAGAAAACATTATAAAAAGTTTAATTCTAATAATTTTCACTTAACTAGGACAAAGAAGGGTTGAGTCTAAGAAGAGAGAGGAGAAAAGCCTTTCGATCAAGGCATAACATCCATTTATCACTTCAAACAATCATAAACATTAGAAAAACATAAAATCACTAAAGAAAAATACAAGAATCTCTACTTACATAGTTTCTTGGAGCTTTCCTTTGGCTTGATGGTTTGAGGGTCCAACTCTTGTTTGTAACAAGAGTGGCCACCAATCTTTGGAAGAGGAAAATGTAAAAAACTAGTGAATTATTAATAAATTCACAGTTCTTGGCTTGGGAGAGGAGCAGAGTAATAGTGCATAAAACACTATTAAGTTTCAACAAAGGGGAGTTCTTGGCTTGGGAGAGGAGCAGAGTAACAGTGCATAAAACACTATTAAGTTTCAACAAAGGGGAGGGCTTCTATTTATAGGAAAAAGTGAGCCTCTAACCAAGCAAATTGATTCTAGAATTTTCCAAATCAATTTGGTCAATTTTTGACCATTTTTTGATCACTTTTTGGATCTAGTTGAAACAGGAGAGAGGAGAGATGAAAATATCTCATTATTTGGGAGTTTAAAACTCATTCAAGCGTGTGAAATAGGCGCCCTCTTCATGAGGGAAATTTTCCCTGTGATTTTTATCATAAATGATTTTTATGCATAAATGGATGCATAAACAAAATTCTTTTATATTAAAAGAGTGATTTTCATCATAAAGGATTTGTATGCATAAAAGATTTTTTTTATATTAAAAGTGTGATTTTCATCATTTTTATGCATAAATGGATGCATAAACGAAATTCTAAGTACAAGAAGGATAAGGCACACAATTCGATTTCTCAAGAAATGATCAAAAGGTCACTTGCCAATGGTTTGACACTGTGGACAAGTATATGCATGGTTGTGTGAATGTCATAAGCTACAACCATGCTCCTGCAAATAGGAGGGAGTGGTGTGGGTGGAGGCAGTGGAGTTTCTAATGTGGAAGATGCCACTGGATCATAGGATCGCAAAAGAGGCGGTCTTGAATGAGGTGTCTGCCCAACGTCCTTGCAAGGACAAGAACATTGAGGAGAGCCTTCTGGACATGGCGAGCACATAAAAAATGATGGCAATCCATCAAAAGGAGTCAGATGTAGACCGCAAGGCTCTAGAAACTCAAAAACTTGTGATGTTGGGAAACCTTACAATAGCCTTGACTGGTCTTAAAGAGTCTTCAGAAGCCTTGAGTTGCAACAAGGAAGCTATGTTATTGTACTTTCATGTAGTGATTAACATGCCATTTGCTTGTTGTACTTCATTTTGGTCCCGCGCTTGAAGCTTGTCATTTAATATGGTGTTAAGTTTTACCTCATTTGTCTCACACTTGTTACATATGTTGATCATACTTTTCTAATAATGGGTAGCCTTTAACATGTAAAGCCTCAATCTGATGTCATTCCATTCATTGGGTTCAAGTGATGAAAGAATCAATGCTCATTGTCATTGGCACTATTGCAATTCTCATAGCCATGATTACTAAGATAGAATTAAGTGAGTCGTGCTATGATGCAAGTGAGGCAATCACACATTGGATGACATTTTTTAGTCAGTGCATGGCTTGTGCAATATTGGCATGCAAAGCCCGGATTGCTCATCGGTGTCACGAGCGTAGGTCCTATTGGGGGCTTACTGTAGACCATAGGGATTCATGGAGAGATACTTGCTTGGTAGTTATTCAGATGGGATGTTCAAAAAGAGGATGAGATTGAGCAAAGATACCTACCACCTCTTGTGTGCAAGGCTAGCTCCATTATTGCAAAGCTATGCAGACACCAACTGCAAAAAATCCATCGCTATGTGGAGAAGCGTGTTTGTGTGGCATTGCACTGTCTAGCCACTAGCTCTAACTTACAAGTGGTTCTCTACATCCTCTGCACAAAAAATAGTGATAGCTTTCTATGAGGCTATGGAGAATTCTAGCTTGCACAACTTAAACATAAAGTGGCCATCTCCTGAAAGGATGCTACCTTGGAAGAGGGATTCGAGGCTATATGTGGCATTCCGTATGTTATCGGTGATGTGGATGGTAGTCATGTGCCTATCATTGCTTTGCATGTGCATTCGAAAGACTAATTCAATAGGAAAGGTTTGATCAGCCACATGATCCCTATACAAGTTCACATCATTGTTTTTTCACTAATTAATCAAGCACGATAGGGCTTGATTAATTAATGAACATGTGGCTAGCCTAAATATGTGGTCATGAGTAATATGCACACTATATGAGCAAGGTGACGTGAAAAATAAAGTTTAATTATTGTTTGTCAACAATCTATTTGACCATGCATATGTGTACATGGATAACTACATATCACAAATAAGCTTGATGTGAGCCTTGAATAGACCAATTGGATTATTCCCAATATAGGGGATGGGATTATGCATATGGACAAGAAAAGAGATGTTTCAATCTACAAAGGCATGAAAAACCCATACATTACTCAATGCTTAGAGCCTTAGACATTCATGATATTTTCGTTTCAAATAATGTTGGCTTTAGATACTATAGAGATGGCAATGGTGTCGCGATGAGTGATGAACAAGGAAAAGACAACAAAGACAACCTACTTGGGAGCCAAAACAATCACATATCTCCTTGGATATTGATGATGACAAGGAGGATCCAAAGGAGCACTTCTCCCCCGATAGATACACAGTAACATGTCCCTCTGGAAAAATATTCAATTGGAAAATCCAACCTTAAATGCTAAAGGTTTTGTGTGACTTTCATCTTCTTGCAAAGGCTATTTTCATGTATCATCTTTTGTCTACTGATCTTCAAAATATGAGGCTTGGTACACACCAAGGGTGCCCGCCAAAGGAGTCATGGTATGAACGAATGAATAGAGGACAAAATAGCTCTACGCATGCTTACATTTTACAAACAACCAAAGCACAAATTAAGTCACGGTGCAAACCAATGAATAGAGGACAAAACAGTTGGGCGAGCACTTGCATTTTACACACAATCAAAGCACGTGTAGGGTCTACCTCCAACTTGGAGTGCCATGTTGTGTCGCCGCTTTTACATGCCATGGGTAGCCAATAAAACTTTCCCGTGTACCGGCAAATTCTTGTGTACCTTTATATCCTCCATCTTGGCTGTTGAAATTTGTGGTGCCATTGAGGACAAAGTATGAGTAGAGGACCAAGATCAAGAGCATGCAACCACATCACACTTGGACATTATCACACATGAGCATATTTGTAAGAGGTGTACCCTCCTCATAAAAAAAGGGTCATTTCCAAGCAATGAACATAAGCATCTCTCAAGCCTCTCTATGAGTACAAGTTTCCATCTTGTAACCTAATTATGCTTGAGTCAAGCTTGATTAAGTCATTAGGAGTTTCATTATGTTGTTAATTATGCTACATCCACCATAGGATTAGTATTTCTTAATCATATGATTAGGATTGAGCACACCATAGCTATGCATGCTTGAGGCCTCATTCATGTCCGATCTTTTGACATGGTATCAGAGCCACTCCTCTTGTAACCTAATTATGCTTGAGTCAAGCTTGATTAAGTCATTATTAGGAGTTTCATTATGTTGTTTATTATGCTACATCCACCAAAGGATTAGTATTTCTTAATCATATGATTAGGATTGAGCACACCATAGCTATGCATGCTTGAGGCCTCATTCATGTCCGATCTTTTGACATGGTATGAGAGCCACTCCTCTTCTCATGAAATTCCCACATTAATCCTTTCCACCAGTATTCTCATGTTTATTAAACCAATTCTCAATTTCCAGCATCTTATCCATAGCTCCCACTTGTGGACAAAATTTTCATAGCTTGATTCTTCACATCCTCTTTACTATTGATCAATTCCTCTCTGAGATATACCTTGCTAACCTCATTGCTATTCTATTGGCTTAATTTCTCATAAATCGCCTCATTTTCATCGACTGTAGAAACGCTCCATTCGTTACATGTAGTCAACATTGGATCAAGGACCTTATAGGGCTCGTTAGGACACTACTACAAGGACTAAACAATTCAAGTATCAAGTACTTTGTTATACTACATAACCCGGGAGATGTGGATGTGCACAGGCGCTAGAAACAAGCACAAATCCACCAAATTTGAGTGATTTTGAGCTAGTTCTTTCCCTTGGGACATTGATTCTCATCAAGGGTTCTAAGGCTATCAACAAAGCCCCATCAAAAGCTTTTGCATTTGCTCAATTTTGACCTCCAAAGTTTGATGTTCTTTATCACTATTTTTAGCTCTAATCACTATAATTAAGAGGATAATTAAAAAAATTAGCCTAATTAAATGTTAAAATTGAATTCCTTAGGTTTTATTATCCTTGTTTGAGTGTCAAATCTCTCATTTGGCATTTGGGTCATTAACGGGAAGCCTTTTGAGCATATTCAGTTTTACCACTAATTTGTAAGTAATTAGACACTACCAAGAGTCAAACTCTAGTAAGACCTTTGCAATGGTGTCAGGCACTATCACAAATGTTGAGAAGTTCAATGGGGAAGGGTTCCACACTTTACACAGATGAAGTACCCTCTAATGCATAAGAAATTGTGAAAAATCATTAAGAAAAATGTGCCGGATGAACCAATTGAAGGGTGGGTTAAAAAAGATGAGCAATCATTGTCACTTATTGGTTTACACCTACTTGTATTCATCACATTAACTCTAAGGAACACGTTGCAAAGGATGCATAGGATACATTGAATCTCGTGTTTGGAGCTAAGGCAAAGAACCAAGAAATTCACTTAAAGATTGAATTCTATGGTCTACAAATGAACTTTAATGAGTCTTTGGCTCAATTTGTTAGATGGAATAGATGCTAAGGTTAGAGTTAAATATGCACCTGTAATACTCATAAAAAGCATGCCAGAAGAATATGGTGCACTTGTAACCACTCTAAAGAATCTACTTGAACCAACATTAAGTACATCAAGGAAACAAGCTTTGACATCTTGTGTTACCACACATAACCCCACCTTGAGTAGCATGTTGTACTAAGGGGAAGTGATGGATCTTTTGTAATACACATTCAACCACCTTGTAGTAGCCTATACATCATGGCACCAAGGGGGGGTGTTGAAATTTGTGGCGCCATTGTGGGAAAGGTATGAGTAGAGGACCAGGATCAAGAGCATGCAAACACATCACCCTTGGACATTATCCCACATGAGCATATTTGTAAGACGTTTATCCTCCTTATATAAAAAAGGTTATTTCCAAGCAATGAACGGAAGCAGCTCTCAAGCCTCTCTATGAGTAGAAGTTTCCATCTTATAACCTAATTGTGCGTGACTCAAGCTTGGTTAAGTCATTAGGAGTTTCATTATGTTGTTAATTAGCCCCAACCCACCATAAGACTAGTAATTCTTAATTACATGATTAGGATTGAGCACACCATAGCTATGTATGCTTGAGGATTCATGTCCAATATTTTGACATTGGCTTGCACACCTGTGGTCCTGGTTTGTTAGAGTGTGATCCGTGCCTACTGTCAGCACAGCAACAACCCTAATATAAGTACCTTCTTTGAGCCTGATGTAGTTTTCAACCTGCTCTGTTGTTGGATCTTGTCGACTTCCTTATGCATATTAATGCACCGATTAATGTTTTGTACTCTTGCATGTCAAAGTCCAGATGAAGTATTCCCATGCATGTTACTATTTGGTTCCTAGATTTTGGTTTGTGGAGGTAACAAGAATCTCACGAGCTACTACAACAGGCTACTACAACACCATGAACTGAGCATGACCTCCAACAATTTATATTTGTTGGGCAGATCTCTCTCTCTCTCTCTCTCTCTCTCTCTCTCTCTCTCTCTCTCTCTCTCTCTCTCTCTCTCAGTAGGCTACATTGAAATTGTAAAATTGGGTTTCTTTTCATGTTCATAAAGGAACATGTTGCTGTTGAAATTTTTATAAAGAAATACGTTCTTATAAACTAATTTTATTGACTTGTTAATGCTTGAAGTAGTCTCT
This sequence comes from Cibotium barometz, assembly GCF_041138505.1. Classification (NCBI taxonomy): domain Eukaryota; kingdom Viridiplantae; phylum Streptophyta; class Polypodiopsida; order Cyatheales; family Cibotiaceae; genus Cibotium; species Cibotium barometz. Next base: position 21,154,128 of record NC_141078.1, read on the forward strand.
GAAACCCAACCACTTTATAGCATAACAACAAATAAACAACGTGATTACAAGTTGTCACTAATAGAGGCCTCTCTTAGCTATATAGGACAGACACCTCAAATAACATCGGTGCCTACAAAGATACATGAAAAAGTACATCTTTGTGTTGAAAACTAGCTAGTTGTCTAGGTAGGTTCAAAACAATCATTCCTCCCAACATAAATCAAGCAAAGTCCATATGTATTGACACCACTCCTATAGTTTTTGAAATCCTTAGGGCATGGATTCTATAATGTCAACATTGTGAAGTGATAGATGCATCTGCCTTCCCTACATTCAGCCTACCATCATAAACATACAAATTAGCTTTGAATTACACTCTGTAGATACACAAAAAGACTTGATTACTGCAAATGTGTGAGACTCACTGATTTTCTTCACTGGAGGCTGCAAACTTCTTGTCGAACGAAATGGTTGGCAATCGTTGTCTGAACGATTTGTTGAGACCATGTTCTCTCTCTCTCTCTCTCTCTCTCTCTCTCTCTCTCTCTCTCTCTCTCTCTCTCTCTCCAGGTTATATTGCAATTGTAAAATTGATTTTTCATGTCCATAAAGAAATGCATTCCAATAAAATAATTTTATTGACGTGCTTATATAATTTACAACATACAAGATGGACTCCGAAGAACTTCATGACACTGATTGCTACACACAATACTCAACATTCCCATAGCCAACATTCTATGTAGGCACGTAGGAGTCTCAAATTCCAAACTACTGCAATGCCAAGTACCGTGTCTTCAGTTGAGGCGGGTGGATCCGGTCCACACATCAGTTGAGGTGGTGCTACTGATTCTCCTCCATGCCGCCCCGAGGGTGCAGCCTACCTTTCAATATTTATATGCTGAGGATTGGTCTCACGCCTATGCTCTGGACAGGGCGAAGGCGGAGTGGGGCTGGACACAGACACAGGTCACCCTCTTTCTGGAGAGACTCCGTACCCGGACAGACAGTGACTATTCTCCCTCCAAGCCGGCGCCCAAGACTCACAGAGTGGAGGGCAAATCATCTGGGCCAGCTGAGAGGGGTGAGCCAGTGGCGGCTGCTTCACTTGCCACAGCTCATCCATGAGGATCCTCTCATGGAACATCCACGGTCTCGGTGGACATCGCTGCTACATTGGTCGGGGCAGACTTCTCCAGGAGATCCAGAGGGCCCTCGTTGGAGGACCCATAGATATCCTCTTCATCCAGGAGCACCACCTTTCTGTCGGGCGTACCCGCACCTGCGGGAAGATCTTGCCAGGCAGGAGTCACACCTTTTGGTCCCCGGCATATGGCCCCCAGGGGAACCAGGGCGGAGTATGCATCTCAGTCAGTGAGCAGCTTCTATCCGAGGTTGTGGACTCTGGCACCCTGGTTCAGGGTCGAGCGCAGTGGATCATCCTTCGGGTTGGGGAAGACCGCATTGGCTTCCTCAACTTCTACGCCCCTAACGGGGCGCCCGGGCGAGCTGAGTTCTGGAGCACCATTAGGCAGTCCCTCCCCTTGGCAGACCACTGGTGCCTAGGAGGGGATTGCAACATGCTGGAGGATGCAGAGGACAGGATGGGGGGCAGCCAGGAGACCATTCATGGGCCAGAGCTTGCTGCCTGGGAGGAGCTTGTACTACAGGTGAGAGGCCAGGATCCGTGGACTCTCCCGGAGTTTGGCCGGTTGCAGGGGAGTCTATCTTTCTCGCGCTCGGATAGACGGGCCACAGGAGTTAACCTCTCCCGCATCGATAGGTTCTACATTGATGAGTGGGCTTGTGATAGAGGTGGTACTGTGGGCATACTTGCAGGCTCCTCGTTTTCAGACTACTTTCCAGTGTTTCTCCAGATTGAGGACCCTACGAGAGGAGAGCGGGGCCAGAGTGTCCGGATTCCAGATTGTCTCATAGAGGAGCCTGAGATCGCGATCAGAGTTGAGCAGGTCTGGCAGGAGCTGCAGTTCAAGAGAGGATCGGCAGCCAGTGATCTTGCCAGTGGCTTGCAGGAGATCAGTCGGATGCTCAGACTCGCTGCCTTGGACCGTCTGGAGGCCTTCAGAGAGCAGGAGAGGAGCCTTCGGAGGAGTCTAGCGTCCCTCCAGAGACTCCAGGAGAGAGATCCCCTGAGCCCTTGGATCTCAGAGCAGATGGAGACAGCTCGCACTGAGATCAGATCCATCGAGGAGAGGCGGGTGGAGTTCCGATTCCATGCTCGGGCTTCTTTTTGGACTCAGGCTGGAGACAGAGTGACTCGGGATTTCTTTGAGGCGACTGGGCCTCGCTTCAGACGAGAGGGTCTCAGGCGGCTTCGCCAGGCTGATGGCCAGGTTGTGGTGGATCCACCCAGGGTTCGGGCGATAGCCACAGATTTTTACAGGGATCTTCTCTCTGCTGAGCCAGCAGACGACAGGGTGAGAGAGGCTAGGGAGGCAGTCTGGAGCTTCACGAGACCGGTTGTGCTGGCCCATTTGCAGAACTCCCTTCTCTCCCCCTTCTCCGATACGGAACTGGAGGAGGCTCTTCAGGCATTACCTCGGGGCAAATGCCCAGGAGAGGACGGTCTCTCAGTGGCTTTCTTCCAGAGGTACTGGGGCCTCCTTCATAGGGGCTTCAGATTGGCTTTCCAGGAGATTATGGAGACGGGAGTCATGCCGGACAGCATGGCAGAGGGGTTGATTCACTTGATCCCCAAAGAGGGAGGAGACAGACTGGAGATTAGACAGTGGAGACCGATCACCTTGCTAGGCACGGCCTACAAGGTCCTAGCTAAGGCGATCAACAGGCGGCTTCAGCCTCACCTTCCGGACATCATCCACTCCACGCAGACAGGCTTCATCCAGGATAGGAGCATTCTGGATAACATTTTCTCTTTCTGGGAGGCTACGGCTTTGGCTAGATTTCGACAGGAGGATCTGGCGGTGCTCCTTCTCGACTTCGAGAAGGCATATGATCGGGTGGACTGGGCCTTCCTGGAAGGCACTATGGAGAGGATGGGCTTCCCCCCTCAGTGGATCCGTGGGGTCTCTGCACTCTACACTTCGGCTCATAGCCAGGTGCTGATACAGGGCGTGTGCGGAGAGAGATTCCAGCTATCGCGCTCGGTGCGGCAGGGGTGTCCCTTGGCGCCCTTTCTTTTTCTTTTTGTGGCGGAGGCCATGAGCACCTTCTTGACGGCACAGGATACAGGTTTGAGGGGCCTCCAGCTTCCCATCCGCACCTCGGAGGAGCTCCTAGACTCGGAGTTTGCGGATGACACTGCTGTCTATCTTCAGGGAGGTGAGGAGAACCTCCGCCGTTTCGCCTCAGCCGTGGACAGGTTTTGCAGAGCTTCGGGCGCTTTGATCAACTGGCACAAGTCGTGTGGGCTGTGGGTCAGTTCTATGCCCCCCCCGACTTGGAGGCCAGTTGATGGTTTTCAGTGGCTGCCCCCGGCACTACAGTGCGTTATTTGGGATGCTATGTGGGCATTGATATATCTCCGGAGCAGCAGATAGCCCCCCTTCTTCTGAGCATTCGGAAGAAGCTTCTGTATTGGAGTACCGCTCGTTTATCTCTGGCTGACCGAGTAGTTGTGGCCAACCAGGTTCTGCTCGCTACCATGTGGTACATCACTTCTTGCTGGGCCTTCTCTCGGGCGTGCATTGGCCAGGTGCAGAGGCTCATCAGGAACTTTCTTTGGTCCGGAGGCGACGGGCGACCCGCCAGGGCCAAGGTGGCATGGGCTGTGATCACTCAGCCGAGGGAGAGAGGCGGCCTGGGCATTGTAGATCCTATTTGCCAAAGCCGAGCTTTGCTTGGCAAGTTGGTAGTTCGTGGTCTCCTACCAGGCGATGAGCCGTGGAAGGAGTTTCTTGTTTCCAGGATGCTCAGCCGCACTCCTTCTCTTAGCGGCCCCTGGACCCCCAGCATCAGGTGGATCTTTACGGAGCAGCGATCCAGAGGAGTGGGCCTCGGCTTCGAGGAGCGTTTTGCAGCCAGCCTTCTGAGGGCCTGGGCGCATCTGAGGCCGTCCCTCTTCCAGACTCCCCCGGGCACCGATGAGGAGCGCCTGAGGCAGCCATTGATCTGGAACCCCTTGATTCGACTTCCCAGTGGCCATATGGTTGGCTCGCGGTCTCACGTGTCGTGGGGCCCGTTAAGCTCCGGCCCGGCCCAGTCCCTAGATGACTGGATATGCTTTCAGGAGCTGCCTCCAGAGGCTCAGGAGAGGAGGCTCAGTGGGATGAGGGGTAGAGAGTTGATGAGACAGGACATTGAGGTGGCCATCCCCCGGGAGTGGCGGACCCCAGTACAGGACCCTCCACCTCCACAGTGGATGGGTGTCTTTACTCGGCATGAGATCCTTCTAGCGGTCTGCGGCACAGCGGAGAGAGTCACCCCACTCACTTTCGAGGTGGGAGAGGGTGGCCAGCTTCAGAGGACACGACTAGATTTGGATGGGCTCCAGGGTTGCATTCTTCAGAGGGTACGGGTGGTCGGCTTCCATCAGAGGCAGTGGCATGTAGACCCCTCACCGGCCTCGATAGGGGAGGACTGTTCTTGGAGATTATGGGCTTGGGACAGCAGGCCTCTTATTCGCCTTCAGTGGGACCCAGGTGAGTGGTTTTGGCGAGATCCCTACTCGGCCCCTACCAGCCCTGCCATCCCCTTTTTTCAGTACACAGCGAGGCTGGGGCGGCGGATTCAGAGACACAGGATAGCGAGCACCCCGGCAGCGGCCGAGCATTGGGGCGGCGACAGGGGCTCTCCCCCGCCTTTCTTAGGGATTTCTGGCAGCGCCTTTGGGCCAGTTTCCGGCCCCGGAAGGTGACGCTATTTCTCTGGCTCACAGCGCATAGAGGATTGGCTGTGGGGGCTTGGCTAGCTTTTGGCAGACACCCAGCGTCCTGCCCTCGGTGCGGCCATGCACAGGAGACACAACGGCACTGCTTATGGGATTGCCCACAGGCACAGCAGGTCTGGCAGCGCGCTCTCAGGATGGTTTTTGCAGGCTCACCAGGTGAGATGTTGGTGACGTGGGGTGCGGTGGCTTGGGCCACGGACAGCGGCCCTGCACTTGGATATGAGGACGTCCCTGGCAGTGTGACCATCCAGGTCTCTGACAGGGCGATGGCGGTGGTTCCGACGCCAGACTTCTCTTCGGCAGCCTCTCAGGAGGGGGTCGGGCAGAGATGGGAGATGATCAGCAGCATGACGGCTTGGCACATATGGAGAGCCCGATGCAGGGAGGCCATTGACCACCAGGCGACTCCACCGGCGGAGGTCATACAGGCCCTCTGGGTGGACATCATTCACACCTTGGGGGAAACTCCAGGGCGACTCGGATCGCATGAGAGGGCGCCGCAAGGCTTTCCTCCGCACTTGGCAGCCTGGCCCTTTCCTCACCGCGAGGGACGAGGATGTCACTTGGCACTATAGGCCGCCAGTTTGGCTTTTCTCACCTCCCTCATGTACTACTAGGTAGCCCCCCCCAGAGAGCGGCCAGCCACGGGGGGGAGCTCAGGTGTTCATTGTGTTTTCTATCCCTCCTTGCGAGGTGAGCTTTGTAGCCATATGGCGTTTTCTCATTAACTAATAGAAGGATCGTTTTCTCGGAAAAAAAAAAGTACCGTGTCTTCTCACAATGGACATTCATTTCATGTACGTCCTCCCATCCAATCACTCAGTTTCACAGCATGTTAACTGGACTGAGAATGGGATCTTCTTTCTCATTTAGGTCATACCAAAGGCCACGTTTGCCTACCACACTAGCCCATCAAGTCATACAACCTCCCAATTATGCCATCTAAGGATAGCATGTTGGAATGCAATTTGAGGAAAGTGAGCAGCCACCATTAGTGCCTCAGAAAAAGCCAACAAAGAGGAGATACATGAAAGCTATAGATGCTAGCTTGGAGGGATTCGAGACACAGGAGAAAGGCAATATAAAGAAGAAGAAAAACGGTGCTACCAATAACGCTTGTGTGGATGGGCAGACTACTAGGGAAAGAGTCTGAAGTAGGGAGTGGACCTTTAGTCAAAAATTGCAACACAACTTGCTTCGATTTCCCTAGAATGTGATAAAGACAGTGAAAGTTGTCGCAAAGGGATGGGGCTTTGTAAACACCTCTGAGTACAAGAAGGATAAGGCACACAATTCGATTTCAATAAATGATCAAAAGGTCACTTGCCAATGGTTTGACACTATGGACGAGTATGTGCATGTTTGTGTGAATGTCATAAGCTACAACCATGCTCCTGCAAATAGGAGGGAGTGGTGTGGGTGGAGGCAGTGGAGTTTCTAATGTGGAAGATGCCGCTGAATCATAGGATCGCAAAAGAGGCAGTCTTGAATGAGGTGTCTGCCCAACGTCCTCACAAGGACAAGAACATTGAGGAGAGCCTTCTGGACATGGTGGCGAGCACATAAAAAATGATAGCAATCCATCAAAAGGAGTCAGATGTAGACCGCAAGGCTCTAGAAACTCAAAAACTTGTGATGTTGGGAAAACTTACAACGGCCTTAATTGGTCTTATGGATGTCTTGAAGAGTTTTCAGAAGCTTTGAGTTGCAAGGAAGCTATGTTATTGCATTTTCATGTAGTGATTAACATGCCATTTGCTTGTTGTACTTCATTTTGGTCCCGCGCTTGAAGCTTGTCATTCAATATGAAGGTGTTAAGTTTTACCTCATTTGTCTCACACTTGTTACATGTGTTGATCATACTTTTCTAATAATGGGAAGACTTTAATATGTAAAGCCTCAATCTAATGTCATTCCATTCATTGGGTGCAAGTGATGAAAGAATCAATGCTCATTGTGTTTGGCACTATTGTAATTCTCATAGCCATGATTACTAAGATAGAATTAAGTGAGTCGTGCTATGATGCAAGTGAGGCAATCACACATTGGATGACATTTTTTAGTCAGTGCATGGCTTGTGCAATATTGGCATGCAAAGCCCGGATTGCTCGTCGGTGCCACGAGTGAGGTCCTACTGGGGGCTTACTGTAGACCATAGGGATTCAGGGAGAGATACTTGCTTGGTAGTTATTCATATGGGATGTTCAAAAAGAGGATGAGATTGAGCAAAGATACCTTCCACCTCTTGTGTGCAAGGCTAGCTCCATTCTTGCAAAGCTGTACAGACACCAACTGCAAAAAAGCCATCGTTGTGGAGAAGCATGGTTGTGTGGCATTGCATTGTCTAGCCACTAGCTCTAACTTACAAGTGGTTCTCTACATCCTCTGCACAAAAAATAGTGATAGCTTTATATGAGGCTATGGAGAATTCTGGCTTGCACAACTTAAACATAAAGTGCTACCTTGGCAAAGGGATTCAAGGCTATATGTGGCATTCCGTATGTTATCGGTGATGTGGATGGTAGTCATGTGCCTATCATTGCTTTGCATGTGCATTCGAAAGACTAATTCAACAGGAAAGGTTTGATCAGCCACATGATCCCTATACAAGTTCACATCATTGTGTTCACTAATTAATTAAGCCCGATAGGGCTTGATTAATTAATGAACATGTGGCTAGCCTAAATATGTGGTCATGAGTAATATGCACACTATATGAGCAAGGTGATGTGAAAAATAAAGTTTAATTATTGTTTGTCAACAATCTATTTGACCATGCATATGTGTACATGGACAACTACATACCACAATTAGGCTTGGTGTGAGCCTTGAATAGACCAATTGGATTATTCCCAATATAGGGAATGGGATTATACATATGGACAAGAAAAGAGATGTTTCAATCTACAAAGGTATGAAAGACCCATATATTACTCAATGCTTAGAGCCTTAGACATTCATGATATTTTCTTTTCAAATAATGTTGGCTTTAGATACTATAGAGATGGCAATGGTGTCGCGATGAGTGATGAACAAGGAAAAGACAATAAAGATGACCTACCTAGAAGCCAAAACAATCACATATCTCCTTGGATATTGATGACGATGAGGAGGATCCAAAGGAGCACTTCTCGCACAAAACCTTAAATGCTAAAGGTTTTGTGCGACTTTCATCTTCTTGCAAAGGCTATTTTCATGTAGCATCTTTTGTCTACTGATCTTAAATATGAGGCCTTGTACACACCGACGAGGGTGCCCGCCAAAGGAGTCACGGTGCAAACGAATGAATAGAGGACAAAATAACTGTGCGCACGCTTACATTTTTCACACAACCAAAGCACAAATTGAGTCACAGTGCAAACCAATGAATAGAGGACAAAATAGTTGGGCGAGCACTTGCATTTTACACACAATCAAAGCACGTGTAGGGTCTACCTCTAACTTGGAGTGCCACGTTGTGTCGCCGCTTTTGCATGCCATGGGTAGCCAACTCTGGCTACCTAGGGATGGACAAGCTACTCCACAGCCAATGGCAACCCTTCCTCCAACCTACAATAAAACATTCCCATGTACCTGCGCAAATTCCCGTGTACCCCTGCAAATTCTCGTGTACCTTTATATCCTCCATCTTGGCTGTTGAAATTTGTGGTGCCATTGAGGACAAAGTATGAGTAGAGGACCAAGATCAAGAGCATGCAACCACATCACACTTGGACATTATCACACATGAGCATATTTGTAAGAGGTGTACCCTCCTCATATAAAAAGGGTCATGTCCAAGCAATCAACATAAGCAGCTCTCTATGAGTACAAGTTTCCATCTTGTAACCTAATTATGCTTATGTCAAGCTTGATTAAGTCATTAGAAGTTTCATTATGTTGTTAATTATGCTACATCCACCATAGGATTAGTATTTCTTAATCATATGATTAGGATTGAGCACACCATAGCTATGCATGCTTGAGGCCTCATTCATGTCCGATCTTTTGACATGGTATCAGAGCCACTCCTCTTCTCATGAACTTCTCCATTAGCTTAGCCTCAGCCCAAATTAATCCTTTCCACTAGTAATCTCATGTTTATTAAACCAATTCTCAATTTCCAGCATCTTATCCATAGCTCCCACTTGTGGACAAAATTTTCATAGCTTGATTCTCCACATCCTCTTCACTATTGATCAATTCCTCTTAGATATATCTTGCTGACCTCATTGCTATTCTATTGACTTAATTTGACTTAATTTCTCATAAATCACCTCATTTTCAGCGGCTGTAGAAATGCTCCATTCGTTACATGTAGTCAACATTGGATCAAGCCCTTATAGGGCTCGTTAAACACTACTACAAGGACTAAACAACTCAAGTATCAAGTACTTTGGTATACTACATGACCCGAGAGATGTGGATGTGCACATGCACTAGAAATAAGCACAAATCCAACAAATTTGAGTGATTTTGAGCTAGTTCTTTCCCTTGGGACATTGATTCTCATCAAGGGTTCTAAGGCTATCAACAAAGCCCCATCAAAAGCTTTTGCATTTGCTCAATTTTAACCTCCAAAGTTTGATGTTCTTTATCACTATTTTTAGCTCTAATCACTATAATTAAGAGGATAATTAAAAAAATTAGCCTAATTAAATGTTAAAATTGAATTCCTCAGGTTTTATTATCCTTGTTTGAGTGTCAAATCTCTCATTTGGCATTTGGGTCATTAACGGGAAGCCTTTTGAGCATATTCAGTTTTACCACTAATTTGTAAGCAATTAGACACTACCAAGAGTCAAACTCTAGTAAGACCTTTGCAATGGTGTCAGGCACTATCACAAATGTTGAGAAGTTCAATGGGGAAGGGTTCCACACCGATGAAGTACCCTCTAATGCATAAGAAATTGTGAAAAATCATTAAGAAAAATGTGCCGGATGAACTAATTGAAGGGTGGGTTAAAAAAGATGAGCAATCATTGTCACTTATTGGTTTACACATAGTTGTATTCATCACATCAACTTTAAGGAACACGCTGCAAAGGATGCATGGGATACATTGAATCTCCTGTTTGGAGCTAAGGCAAAGAACCAAGAAATTCACTTAAAGATTGAATTCTATGGTCTACAAATGAACTTTAATGAGTCTTTGGCTCAATTTGTCAGTAAAATGAAAGCATCATGACCCAGTTAGATAGAATAGATGCTAAGATTAGAGATAAATATGCACTTGCAATACTCATAAAAAGCATGCCAGAGGAATATAGTGCACTTGTAACCACTCTAAAGAATCTACTTGAACAACATTTGAGAATTGTACTTGAAGAAGAGAAGCAGTTAAAGAATGGCATACAAAGTACATCAAGGAAACAAGCTTTGACATCTTGTGTTACCACACTTAACCACCTTGAGTAGCATGTTGTACTAAGGGGAAGTGATGGATCTTTTGTAATACACATTCAACCACCTTGTAGTAGCCTATACATCATGGCACCAAGGGGGGGTGTTGAAATTTGTGGTGCCATTGTGGGAAAGGTATGAGTAGAGGACTAGGATCAAGAGCATGCAATCACATCACACTTGGACATTATCCCACATGAGCATATTTGAGTTATTTCCAAGCAATGAACGCAAGCAGCTCTCAAGCCTTTCTATGAGTAGAACTTTCGATCTTATAACCTAATTGTGCATGACTCAAGCTTGGTTGAGTCATTAGGAGTTTCATTATGTTGTTAATTAGCCCCAACCCACCATAGGATTAGTATTTCTTAATTACATGATTAGGATTGAGCACACCATAACTATGTATGCTTGAGGATTCATGTCCAAAATTTTGACACTGGCTTGCGTACCTGTGGTCCTGGTTTCTTGGAGTGTGATCCGTCTTTCTGTCAGCAGCGCAGCAACCCTAATACAAGTACCTTCTTTGAACCTGATGTAGTTTTCAACTTGCTCTATTGTTGAATCTTGTCGACTTCCTTATGCATATTAATGCACCGATTAATGTTTTTGTACTCCTGCATGTCAAAATCTAGATGAAGTATTCCCATGCATGTTACTATTTGGTTCCTAGATTTTGGTTTGTGGAGGTAACAAGATTCTCACGGGCTACTACACGGGCTACAACACCATGAACTGAGCATGCCCTCCAACAATTTATATTTGTTGGGCAGATCTCTCTCTCTCTCTCTCTCTCTCTCTCTCTCTCTCTCTCTCTCTCTCTCTCTCTCTCTCAGTAGGTTACATTGAAATTGTAAAATTGGGTTTCTTTTCATGTTCATAAAGGAACATGTTACTGTTGAAATTTCTATGAAGAAATACGTTCTTATAAACTAATTTTATTGACTTGTTAAAGTAGTCTCTGAAACCCAACCACTTTATAGCATAACAACAAATAAATAACGTGATTACAAGTTGTCACTAATAGTGGCCTCTCTTAGCTATATAGGACAGACACCTCAAATAACATCGGTGCCTATAAAGATACATGAAAAAGTACATCTTTGTGTTGAAAACTAGCTAGTTGTCTAGGTAGGTTCAAAATAATCATTCCTCCCAACATAAATCAAGCAAAGTCCATATGTATTGACACCACTCCTATAGTTTTTGAAATCCTTAGGGCATGGATTCTGTAATGTCAACGTTGTGAAGTGATAGATGCATCTGCCTTCCCTACATTTAGCCTACCATCATAAACATACAAATTAGCTCTGAATTACACTCTATAGATACACAAAAAGACTTGATTACTGCAAATGTGTGAGACTCACTGATTTTCTTTACTGGAGGCTGCAAACTTCTTGTCCAATGGAATGGTTGGCAACCGTTGTCTGAACGATTTGTTGAGACCATGTTCTCTCTCTCTCTCTCTCTCTCTCTCTCTCTCTCTCTCTCTCTCTCTCTTAACAAGTTATATTGCAATTGTAAAATTGGTTTTTCATGTCGATAAAGAAATGCATTCTAATAAACTAATTTTATTGACATGCTTATATAATTTACAACATACAAGATGGACTCCGAAGAACTTCATGACATTGATTGCTACACACAATACTCACCATTCCCATAGCCAACATTCTATGTAGGCAGGTAGGAGTCTCAAATTTCGAATTATTGCAATGCCAAGTACCATGTCTTCTCACAATGGACATTCATTCCATGTGCGTCCTCCAATCCAATCACTCACTTTCACAGCATGTTAATTGGACTGAGAATGGGATCTCCTTTCTCATTTAGGTCATACCAAAGGCCAGGTTTGCCTACCACACTAGCCCATCAAGTCATATAACCTCCCAATTATGCAATCTAAGGATAGCATAATGGAATGCAATTTGAGGAAAGTGGGCAGCCACCATTAGTGCCTATAGAAAAGCCAACAAAGAGGAGATACATGAAAGCTATAGATGCTAGCTTGGAGGGATTCCAGACACAGGAGAAAGGCAATATAAAGAAGAAGAAAAAGGGTGCTACCAATAGCGCTTGTGTGGATGAGCAGACAACTAGGGAAAAAGCCGTGGGTGGCACAACTTATCCACATTCGTCGTGGATCTATGGTGGCTGATGAATTTGGGAAAACTCTAAAACAGGGAGTGGACCTTTAGTCAAAAGTTGCAAAACAACTTGCTTCGCTTTTCCTAGAATGTGATAAAGACAGTGAAAGTTGTCGCAAAGGGACGGGGCCGTGTGTACACCTCTGAGTACAAGAAGGATAAGGCACACAATTCGATTTCAAGAAATGATCAAAAGGTCACTTGCCAATGGTTTGACACTGTGGACGAGTATATGCATGGTTGTGTGAATGTCATAAGCTACAACCATGCTCTTGCAAAATAGGAGGGAGTGGTGTGGGTGGAGGCAGTGGCGTTTCTAATGTGGAAGATGCCGATGAATCGTAGGATCGCAAAAGAGGCGGTCTTGAATGAGGTGTCTGCCCAATGTCCTCACAAGGACAAGAACATTGAGCAGAGCCTTCTGGACATGGTGAGCACATAAAAAATGATGGCAATCCATCAAAAGAAGTCAGATGTAGACCGCAAGGCTCTAGAAACTCAAAAACTTGTGATGTTAGGAAACCTTACAACGTCCTTGACTGGTCTTATGGATGTCTTGAAGAGTTTTCAGAAGCCTTAAGTTGCAAGGGAGCTATGTTATTGTACTTTCATGTAGTGATTAACATGCCATTTGCTTGTTGTACTTCATTTTGGTCCCGCGCTTGAAGCTTGTCATTCAATATGAAGGTGTTAAGTTTTACCTCATTTGTCTCACACTTGTTACATATGTTGATCATACTTTTCTAATAATGGGTAGCCTTTAACATGTAAAGCCTCAATCTGATGTCATTCCATTCATTGGGTTCGAGCGATGAAAGAATCAATGCTCATTGTGTTTGGGACTATTGCAATTCTCATAGCCATGATTACTAAGATAGAATTAAGTGAGTCATGCTATGATGCAAGTGAGGCAATCACACATTGGATGACATTTTTTAGTCAGTGAATGGCTCGTGCAATATTGGCATGCAAAGCTCGGATTGTTCATCGGTGCCACAAGCATAGGTCCTATTGGGTGGGGGCTTACTGTAGACCATAGGGATTCATGGAGAGATACTTGCTTGGTAGTTATTCAGATGGGATGTTCAAAAAGAGGATGAGATTGAGCAAAGATACCTACCACCTCTTGTGTGCAAGGCTAGCTCCATTCTTGCAAAGCTGTGCAGACACCAACTGCAAAAATGCCATCGCTCTGGAGAAGCGTATTTGTGTGGCATTGCACTGTCTAGCCACTAGCTCTAACTTACAAGTGGTTCTCTACATCCTCTGCACAAAAAATAGTGATAGCTTTCTATGAGGCTATGGAGAATTCTGGCTTGCACAACTTAAACATAAAGTGGCCATCTCCTGAAAGGATGCTACCTTGGCAGAGGGATTTGCGGCTATATGTGGCATTCCGTATGTTATCAGTGATGTGGATGGTAGTCATGTGCCTATCATTGCTTTGCGTGTGCATTCAAAAGACTAATTCAACAGGAAAGGTTTGATCAGCCACATGATCCCTATACAAGTTCACATCATTGTGTTCGCTAATTAGGGCTTGATTAATTAATGAACATGTGGCTAGCCTAAATATGTGGTCATGAGTAATATGCATAATCGGATTATTCCCAATATAGGGAATGGGATTATGCATATGGACAAGAAAAGAGATGTTTCAATCTACAAATGCATGAAAGACCCGTATATTACTCAATGCTTAGATATTTTCTTTTCAAATAATGTTGGCTTTAGATACTATAGAGATGGCAATGGTGTCGCGATCAGTGATGAACAAGGAAAAGACAACAAAGATAACCTACCTGGGAGCCAAAACAATCACATATCTCCTTGGATATTGATGATGAACGAGGAGGATCCAAAGGAGCACTTCTCCGATAGATACACAATAACACGTCCCTTTGGAAAAATATTCAATTGAAAAATCCAACCTTAAATGCTAAAGGTTTTGTGCGACTTTCATCTTCTTGCAAAGGCTATTTTCATGTAGCATCTCTTGTCTACTGATCTTCAATATGAGGCCTGCTGGTACACACCGAGGGTACTCGCCAAAGGAGTCACGTTGCGAACGAATGAATAGAGGACAAAATAGCTCTGCGCACGCTTACATTTTACACACAACCAAAGCACAAATTGAGTCACAGTGCAAACCAATGAATAGAGGACAAAACAGTTGGGTGAGCACTTGCATTTTACACACAATAAAAGCACGTGTAGGGTCTACCTCCAACTTGGAGTGCCATGTTGTGTTGCCGCTTTTGCATGCCATGGGTAGCCAACTTTGGCTACCTAGGGATGGACAAGCTACTCCACAACCAATGGGAGCTCTTCCTCTAACCTACAATAAAACATTCCCGTGTACCTACAAATTATCGTGTACCTTTATATCCTCCATCTTGGCTGTTGAAATTTGTGGTGCTATTGAGGACAAAGTATGAGTAGAGGACCAAGATCAAGAGCATGCAACCACATCACACTTGGACATTATCACACATGAGCATATTTGTAAGAGGTGTACCCTCCTCATATAAAAAGGGTCATTTCCAAGCAATGAACATAAGCAGCTCTCTATAAGTTTCCATCTTGTAACCTAATTATGCTTGTGTCAAGCTTGATTAAGTCATTAGGAGTTTCAGTACAAGTTTCCATCTTGTAACCTAATTATACTTGTGTCAAGCTTGATTAAGTCATTAGGAGTTTCATTATGTTGTTAATTATGCTACATCCACCATAGGATTAGTATTTCTTAATCATATGATTAGGATTGAGCACACCATAGCTATGCATGCTTGAGGCCTCATTCATGTCCGATCTTTTGACATGGTATCAGAGCCACTCCTCTTCTCATGAACTTCTCCATTAGCTTAGCCTCAGCCCACATTAATCCTTTCCACCAGTAATCTCATGTTTATTAAACCAATTCTCAATTTCCAGCATCTTATCCATAGCTCCCACTTGTGGACAAAATTTTCATAACTGGATTCTCCATATCCTCTTCACTATTGATCAATTCCTGTTAGATACATCTTGTTGACCTCATTGCTATTCTATTAGCTTAATTTCTCATAAATTGCTATACAAATTCACATCATTGTGTTCACTAATTAATCAAGCCCAATAGAGCTTGATTAATTAATGAACATGTGGCTAGCGAAAATATGTGGTCATGAGTAATATGCACACTATTTGAGCAAGGTGACATGAAAAATAAAGTTTAATTATTGTTTGTCAACAATCTATTTGACCATGCATATATGTACATGGACAACTACATGCCACAAATAAGCCTGGTGTGAGCCTTGAATAGACCAATTGGATTATTCCCAATATAGGGAATTGGACAAGAAAAGAGATGTTTCAATCTACAAAGGCATGAAAGACCCATATATTACTCAATGCTTAGAGCCTTAGACATTCATGATATTTTCTTTTCAAATAATGTTGGCTTTAGATACTATAGAGATGGTAATGGTGTCACGACGATGAGTGATGACTAAGGAAAAGATAACAAAGATGACCTACCTGGGAGCCAAAACAATCACATATCTCCTTGGATATTGACGAGGAGGATCCAAAGGAGCACTTCTGCGATAGATACACAGTAACACGTCCCTCTGGATAAATATTCAATTGAAAAATTCAACCTTAAATGCTAAAGGTTTTGTGCGACTTTCTTCTTGCAAAGGCTATTTTCATGTAGCATCTTTTGTCTACTGATCTTCAATATGAGGCCTGGTACACACGAGGGTGCCCGCCAAAGGAGTCACGGTGTGAACGAATGAATAGAGGACAAAATAGCTCTGCGCACGCTTACATTTGTCACACAACCAAAGCACAAATTGAGTCACGGTGCAAACCAATGAATAGAGGACAAAACAGTTGGGCGAGTTGCATTTTACACACAATCATCAAAGCACGTGTAGGGTCTACCTCCAACTTGGAGTGCCATGTTGTGTCGCCGCTTTTGCATGCCATGGTGGGTAGCCAACTCTGGCTACCTAGGGATGGACAAGCTACTCCACAGCCAATGGGAGCCCTTCCTCCAACCTACAATAAAACATTCCCGTGTACCTACAAATTCTCGTGTACCTTTATATCCTCCATCTTGGCTATTGAAATTTGTGGTGCCATTAAGGACAAAGTATGAGTAGAGGACCAAGATCAAGAGCATGCAACCACATCACACTTGGACATTATCACACATGAGCATATTTGTAAGAGGTGTACCCTCCTCATATAAAAAGGGTCATGTCCAAGCAATCAACATAAGCAGCTCTCTATGAGTACAAGTTTCCATCTTGTAACCTAATTATGCTTGTGTCAAGCTTGATTAAGTCATTAGGAGTTTCATTATGTTGTTAATTATGCTACATCCACCATAGGATTAGTATTTCTTAATCATATGATTAGGATTGAGCACACCATAGCTATGCATGCTTGAGGCCTCATTCATGTCCAATCTTTTGACATGGTATCAGAGCCACTCCCTCTTCTCATGAACTTCTCCATTAGCTGAGCCTCAGCCCACATTAATCCTTTCCACTAGTAATCTCATGTTTATTAAACTAATTCTCAATTTCCAGCATATTTTCCATAGCTCGCACTTGTGGACAAAATTTTCATAGCTTGATTCTCCACATCCTCTTCACTATTGATCAATTCCTCTTAGATATATCTTGTTGACCTCATTGCTATTCTATTGGCTTAATTTCTCATAAATCACCTCATTTTCACTGATTATAGAAACGCTCCATTCGTTACATGTAGTCAGCATTGGATCATAGGGCTCGTTAGACACTACTACAAGGACTACACAACTCAAGTATCAAGTACTTTGGTATACTACATGACCAAGGAGACGTGGATGTGCACAGGTGCTAGAAACAAGCACAAATTCACCAAATTTGGGTGACTTTGAGCTAGTTCTTTCGCTTGGGACATTGATTCTCATTAAGGGTTCTAAGGCTATCAACAACAAAGCCCCATCAAAAGCTTTTGCATTTGCTCAATTTTGACCTCCAAAGTTTGATGTTGTTTATCACTATTTTTAGCTATAATCACTATAAATAAGAGAATAATTAAAAAAATTTGGCCTAATTAAATGTTAAAATTGAATTCCTCACGTTTTATTATCCTTTTTTGAGTGTCAAATCTCTCATTTGGCATTTGGGTCATTAACGGGAAGCCTTTTGAGCATATTCAGTTTTACCACTATTAGACACTACCAAGAGTCAAACTCTAGCAAGACCTTTGCAATGGTGTCAGGCACTATCACAAATATTGAGAAGTTTAATGGGGAAGGGTTCCTCACCTTACACAGATGAAGTACCCTCTAATGTATAAGAAATTGTGAAAAATCATTAAGAAAAATGTGCCGGATGAACCAATTGAAGGGTGGGTTAGAAAAGATGAACAATCATTGTCACTTATTGGTTTACACCTAGTTGTATTCATCACATCAACTCTAAGGATTAACACCCTGCAAAGGATGCATGGGATACATTGAATCTTGTGTTTGGAGCTAAGGCAAAGAACTAGAAAATTCACTTAAAGATTGAATTCTATGGTCTACAAATGAATTTTAATGAGTCTTTGGCTCAATTTGTCAGTAAAATGAAAGCATCATGACCCAGTTAGATGGAATAGATGCTAAGATTAGAGATAAATATGCACCTGCAATACTCATAAAAAGCATGCCACAGGAATATGGTGCACTTGGAACCACTCTAAAGAATCTACTTGAACCAACATTTGAGAATTATATTTGAAGAAGAGAAGCAGTTAAAGAATGGCATACAAAGTACATCAAGGAAACAAGCTTTGACATCTTGTGTTACCACACTTAACCACCTTGAGTAGCATGTTGTACTAAGGGGAAGTGATGGATCTTTTGTAATACACATTCAACCACCTTGTAGTAGCCTATACATCATGGCACCAAGGGGGGTGTTGAAATTTATGGCGCCATTGTGGGAAAGGTATGAGTACAGGACCAGGATCAAGAGCATGCAACAACATCACACTTGGAGATTATCCCACATGAGCATATTTTTAAGAGGTTTACCCTCCTCATATAAAAAGGGTTATTTCCAAGCAATGAACGCAAGTAGCTCTCAAGCCTCTCTATGAGTAGAAGTTTCCATCTTATAACCTAATTGTGCGTGACTCAAGCTTGGTTGAGTCATTAGGAGTTTCATTATGTTGTTAATTAGCCCCAACCCACCATAAGATTAGTATTTCTTAATCACATGATTAGGATTGAGCCCACCATAGCTATGTATGCTTGAGAATTCATGTCCAATATTTTGACACTGGCTTGCACACCTATGGTCCTAGTTTCTTGGAGTGTGATCCACCTTCTCTCACAGCAGTAACCCTAATACAAGTACCTTCTTTGAGCTTGATGTAGTTTTCAACCTGCTCTGTTGTTGGATCTTGTCGACTTCCTTATGCATATTAATGCACCGATTAATGTTTTGTACTCCTGCATGTCAAAAGTCCAGATGAAGTATTCCGATGCATGTTACTATTTGGTTCCTAGATTTTGGCTTGTGGAGGTAACAAGAATCTCACGGGCTACTACAATACCATGAACTGAGCATGACCTCCAACAATTTATATTTGTTGGGCAGTTCTCTCTCTCTCTCTCTCTCTCTCTCTCTCTCTCTCTCTCTCTCTCTCTCAGTACGTTACATTGAAATTGTAAAATTGGGTTTCTTTTCATGTTCATAAAGGAACATGTTGTTGTTGAAATTTCTATAAAGAAATACATTCTTATAAACTAATTTTATTGACTTGTTAATGCTTGAAGTAGTCTCTGAAACCCAACCACTTCATAGCATAACAACAAATAAACAAAGTGATTACAAGTTGTCACTAATAGTGGCCTCTATTAGCTATATAGGATAGACACCTCAATTAACATCGGTGCCTACAAAGATACATGAAAAAGTACATCTTTGTGTTGAAAACTAGCTAGTTGTCTAGGTAAGTTCAAAACAATCATTCCTCCCAACATAAATCAAGCAAAGTCCATATGTATTGACACCACTCCTATAGTTTTTGAAATCCTTAGGGCATGGATTCTGTAATGTCAACGTTGTGAAGTGATAGATGCATTTGCCTTTACATTCAGCCTACCATCATAAACATACGGCTCTAAATTACACTCTGTAGATACACAAAAAGACTTGATTACTGCAAACGTGTGAGACTCACTGATTTTCTTCACCGGAGAGGCTGTAAACTTCTTGTCGAACGGTATGGTTGGCAACCATTGTCTGAACAATTTTTTGAGACCATGTTCTCTCTTTCTCTCTCTCTCTCTCTCTCTCTCTCTCTCTCTCTCTCTCTCTCTCTCTCTCTCTCTCTCAACAGGTTATATTGCAATTGTAAAATTGATTTTTCATGTCCATAAAGAAATGCATTCTAATAAACTAATTTTATTGACGTGCTTATATAATTTACAACATAAAAGATGGACTCCGAAGAACTTCATGACACTGATTGCTACACACAATACTCACCATTCCCATAGCCAACATTCTATGTAGGCACGTAGGAGTCTCAAATTCCAAACTATTGCAATGCCAAGTACCGTGTCTTCTCACAATGGACATTCATTCCATGTGCGTCCTCCCATCCAATCACTCACTTTCACAGCATGTTAATTGGACTGAGAATGGGATCTCCTTTCTCATTTAGGTCATACCAAAGGCTAGGTTTGCCTACCACACTAGCCCATCAAGTCATACAACCTCCCAATTATGCCATCTAAGGATAGCATGCTAGATTGCAATTTGAGGAAAGTGGGCAGCCACCATTAGTGCCTCAGAAAAAGCCAACAAAGAGGAGATACATGAAAGCTATAGATGCTAGCTTGGAGGGATTTGAGACAAAGGAGAAAGGCAATATAAAGAAGAAGAAAAAGGGTGCTACCAATATAGCGCTTGTGTGGATGAGCAGACAACTAGGGAAAGAGCCGTGGGTGGCACAACTCATCCACATTCGTGGATCCATGGTGGCTGATGAATTTGGAAAAACTCTGAAGCAGGGAGTGGACCTTTAGCCAAAAGTTGCAACACAACTTGCCTTGCTTTTCCTAGAATGTGATAAAGACAGTGAAACTTGTCGCAAAGGGATGGGGCCGTGTGTACACCTCTGAGTACAAGAAGGATAAGGCACACAATTTGATTTCAAGAAATGATCAAAAGGTCACTTGCCAATGGTTTGACACTGTGGATGAGTGTATGCATGGTTGTGTGAATGTCATAAGCTTCAACCATGCTCCTGCAAATAGGAGGGAGTGGTGTGGGTGGAGGCACTGGAGTTTCTAATGTGGAAGATGCCGCTGAATCGTAGGATCGCAAAAGAGGCGGTCTTGAATGAGGATCTGCCCAACGTCCTTGTAAGGACAAGAACATTGAGGAGAGCCTTCTAGACATGGCGAGCACATAAAAAGTGATGGAAATCCATCAAAAGGAGTCAGATGTAGACCGCAAGGCTCTAGAAACTAAAAAACTTGTGATGTTGGGAAACCTTACAACGACCCTGACTGGTCTTATGGATGTCTTGAAGAGTTTTCAGAAGCCTTGAGTTGCAAGGGAGCTATGTTATTGTACTTTCATGTAGTGATTAACATGCCATTTGCTTGTTGTACTTCATTTTGGTCCCGCGCTTGAAGCTTGTCATTCAATATGAAGGTGTTAAGTTTTACCTCATTTGTCTCACACTTGTTACATATGTTGATCATACTTTTCTAATAATGGGTAGCCTTTAATATGTAAAGCCTCAATCTGATGTTATTCCATTCATTGGGTTCGAGCGATGAAAGAATCAATGCTCATTGTGTTTGGCACCATTGTAATTCTCATAGCCATGATTACTAAGATAGAATTAAGTGAGTGGTGCTATGATGCAAGTGAGGCAATCACACATTGGATGACATTTTTAGTCTCAGTGCATGGCTCGTGCAATATTGGCATGCAAAGCTCGGATTGTTCATCGGTGCCACGAGCGTAGGTCTTATTGGGGGCTTACTGTAGACCATAGGGATTCATGAAGAGATACTTGCTTGGTAGTTATTCAGATGGGATGTTCAAAAAGAGGATGAGGTTGAGCAAAGATACCTACCACCTCTTGTGTGCAAGGCTAGCTCCATTATTGCAGTATACCCACATCCTTTCGTCATCAAGGACCATAGGGGTCATGAGATTGCAAAATGTGTATACCCTTATGATGATTTAAAACATGCGATTGTGAAATGATGCTTGTGCTTCCGCACAAAAAATAAAGAATGCCTATTGGGTGAAGATCCATGGATTCAGCTGCCATGAGGGTGAAGATCCATGGCATTTTCAATCTCACTTCTACGATTGCGATATGACCTCACTGATCTTGCATCTTTGATGTCGATCCTGCTTCTCAAATCACGATTTAACTCTACAGGTTTCACCCTCCAATCATTGACTTCGAATTATTGATTCGACTTTACAAATTACCGGTCCATCATCAATCTTCGATTGATGACGAGACCCCCCAAAATCATCGTGATTCGACCCATGTCGATGCAACTTGTGAACAATAATGGGGCAATTGAACTTATGGACCATCGATTTGTGGCAAGTGCCATGTCATCACAGTTAGTGCATAATAAGAAAATTGGCGATTTCACCCTATCTTTAAAGCAAAGCATTTCGAAAACAAGAACTAGCAAGGCTGTTTTATTGCTCTCCATCACACCATCAAACAGGCCACTGCTTCAGCTCAACCTTTTTGTACTTCATTAAAAGTGTGAGCCTAGGCACAGCCTGCATTAAAAGTGTGAGCCTAGGCACAGCCTGCATTGAGCTTCAAAGTTGCACGTATTTCATGCCATGAGGGTCCCCTTTACTATCCAAGCATAAATCTTTCAATAGCCTTCAAGGGGAAGGGAAAGGAGCTGATATTGTACAAAGGATCAGCAATGGATATAATCCCTGAGATGAGCTGCGAGAGCATGCTTGGGCAACCACAAAGAAGTTGGAAGAGAGGGTAGGTGATGAGGCCACACTAAGGGCCTAGATTGAAGAAC
Source organism: Cibotium barometz (assembly GCF_041138505.1). NCBI lineage: Eukaryota > Viridiplantae > Streptophyta > Polypodiopsida > Cyatheales > Cibotiaceae > Cibotium > Cibotium barometz. Next base: position 21,176,584 of record NC_141078.1, read on the forward strand.
TAGAAGGCCTGGTGGAGGAGTTCAATGACCAACAATGACAAGATGGGTTGACAATAAAAGCTCTTAAGAAGAATGTGGGATCCACAACCCTTGCAAAGAACACAAGAGGAATAGGTTTCCTTCCAAGATCGAGATAGGAATCTAGATGGAGGATTTAGAAATCCGGCCATAGAAAAACTAATAGGATCCGATCCTACTGTAAGGACCCCGACCCGTAGGGCGGGGGAATCCTTTTGATAGGCGGTTAAGTCTCGTGTTATTTTTCGATTGACGACACCTCGATCTCGTAGAAATACGAGGTTACGAGCAAACGGACGGACCTAACTCTATCTCGCAAGGGAAGCGTAGTCATCCTAAAGGAAATTCTAATCCCTAGCAGGAAATGTGCATGGAGATGGAACAAGACCCACACTTGGTTCAAGGAAGCCAACGCCTTTTTCCCCCGTATTTCATGAGGCACGGCCGCTGGCTCGGTCCCCTAAAACAAGTCTTGTTCGTGACTCTACTATTTCCTAAGTATCGTAAGTTATGACTAGTAGAAAGCTACCCGACTGATCGGGTCCACCCATCCTTAGAATGGTACCGTTAGGGCATCCATTCTCCCACTTTCCACACACTCACCCGTTCAATTGTTTTCTAATTACGTCCTACCACACTGTGAAACACTTAAAAACATATTCCTTTGTTAATTAATTACACTTGATTCCTTAAAAGAAATCTTCCTTAGCACAACATTGAAATCAACAAAGACCCTGGAACCGGGCTGATATTCCAATCCAAACTTCATGTCCAAACCATAACCATAACCATAACCACAATCCAATCACAACCACAACCACAACCACACCGATGATCTAGAATTCGATCTTCCAGCCTCAACCAGTTGGGTAAACCTCACGGACCGTCTCCCCTCGTCGTCAGCCAGCCGATGAGGGCCAAGCCGTCCTGTCACCCCCTTAGGTACTGCCGCTTGTACCAAACCCTCTCGCCCTTCGGAGGGGACGTCTCCTCATGAGGTGGGGGTTAAGTCACCGCACTAGCTTGGACCCACAGAACTAGGCAGCATATATACATCACCCTGGTGGTGAAATCCAATTCCCAATGGCATAGGAGAGGATTACCCTGGGTCGACTCCCGGCCTCGCTATATCCTCCGCCCGGCTACACAGGCAAGCACACGGAGTTAGCTAAGGGGGGGAGAAGCTGTACCTGCATGTTAGCAATAAACCAGTAGTGTATCCAATAAAAAGAGACATAGCCTTTATTCAATGAATTCACACATTAACAAAAACCATCGTTTCGGAAAGATAATGATTCAAAAGCAAGATTATTTTCTTATAACTTTACTTAAGAGTAACCATAAGGTACTTTAGGCCATCTATACTAGGGGTTTAACCTTAGTCCCTTTCCTATTATTTCAAATCTTTGCATTAAGCTTCATAAGAGAGAATTTTACTTAAACTTGTTAAATGACCAACCTGGTTATCGTTTTCGTGCCTATTCGCTTCAAGAGGGGCGAAGTCGATTGCAGGGACGCGATTCGCTTCATTCCCTCCTTGGGCAACGCGTGGTTCTTCATTTCGATGGCGTTTCGGCGCCATAGGAGCACTAGAGTTTTAAGAGGATAGAGAGAAAACGAGGTGAATATAAGAGGTTGGGAGCGTGGAGAGAAAAGAGAGAATTCTACTGGTTCAAACGGATTCGAAAACGGAGTCCGTTTGGGGTAGGAAAAGCTTGTTGGGCTTATGGGTAGGAATGACCTCTTAGCCTAAGTTTAAGTCGCCGCATATGGGGGGGGGAATTGAGAGGGTGTCCTTAACTTGGAGAGCTCTTGAGAAGAGTGTACGTCTAGGGAGGCCTAGGGAAGAGTAAGGCAAGGGTTGGAGGAGAAGAACACTTTAAGTCTATTCACACGGGGGGGGAGAAGAGTGTAGGACATGTCCTAGAGCTTGAGGGAGGGCTTGCGCCTAGGGCCTTGCTGGGGGCTTGTTTGGAGAAGGGGGCTGGGAGGGTCCTTTTATAGGTGCTGGAGGGTGGACGTCCGAGTGCGGGAAGGTGACACCTGGGTGGTGTAGGTGTCCGGGAGAGAGTGTGGGTGTGAGACACCTGGGGGTGGAGGTGTCTCGAGGAGAGAGAAAGTGTGACACAGGGGGGTGGAGGTGTCCCCAAGAGAGAGAGAGCGTGACACCTATGGATAGAGGATTCTGGGAGGAGGGGGTACGTGTAGGGGTGTGCTGGAGGGTGCGTCTAGGTCGTATACACGCTTGGGTGTCCTGGGTGGATTGTCGGTTTTTTTCACGGGCGGCACCCGTGGGTGGGGCCCACGCCGACCGCCCACCGTCGTCCCGAGGGGTCAAATTTTTTTTTTTGACGGAAATGTCCGGCATTGCCCCGTGACCATGGGGGCGTGTTCCGTTCGTTGATTAGACGCCTGGATAGTTACTATTTTAGGTCGAAAGTTCGCAGATTAAAGGCTTAAAAGCTTAATTAACCGTTTTTAGTTCAGAAAAAACTATTTTAAGCGTAAAATTATGCGTAGATTCCAAATTTGGATTCAAAATTACAAATTTCTAAGCAAAAATGGCTCATTTTCCAAAAATAGGAGTTTTTTGATCGTAAAAATGACAAACTAAGTTATATTTTTCAACTCTGAAGCAAGTACATTGTTATTTACAATGGGTATGTTACATCTTTTTCAACTCTGAAGCAAGTACATTGTTATTTACAATGGGTATGTTACATCCTTCCCTACTAAAAGAACTCGAGATGTCCTCATCTCGGCACGAACTCTGGGTAATTCTTTTGGAGGGTTGACTCTTCCTCCCAAGTGGCATCCTCCTCAGGGTAATCTTTCCATTCCACTAAATGTTCCCTAAGGATTCTATTGCGAAGCACTCTTTCCCTAGAGTCGATGATTCTATTAGGTCTCATTTCGAGGACTCCCTGAGTTGGCATTACAATTTGTTCATCATCAAGAACATGATCAGGATGAGGCACATATGGCTTTAGTAAGCTTACATGGAATACATCATGGATTTTGAGGTGGGTTGGGAGGCGAAGTTTGTAGGCATGTTTTCCCAAACATTTGATGACTTCATAAGGCCCACAATACCTTGGACTCAACTTCCTAAATTTTCCAAGAGATAAAGAACTTCTCTTTGGCCGCATTCGAAGAAAAACTTTATCTCCTTGCTGAAAAATTCTTTCAGATCTTTTGGTATCAGCATAATGCTTCTGTCGATCCTGGGCAGCTTTAAAATCCTTACGAATAGCTTTGGTTTGTTCTTCCATTTCTTCAAGCATTATCCTAGAGGCTTCAACCTTTAGTGTGGGGTCAGAGAAATTTAAGGGAGACAAACATTCCTGACCATAAAGAGCTTTGAATGGTGACATCCCTATGCTTTGGTGATAGGATGTATTGTAAGAGAATTCCACTAGAGGGAGATACTAAATCCACTTCTTTGGTTCACGCCCACAATAGGCTCTCAGGATGTCTTCTATAACCTGATTAACTCTCTCAATTTGACCATCTGTTTCTGGGTGGTAAGCTGTACTGAAACAAAGTTGTGTTCCAATAGCCTGGAATAATGATGTCCAGAACTTTGAAGTGAAGTCAGAGTCCCGGTCACTGACTATTCTTTTTGGCAATCCATGAAGCCTAAAGATTTCCTTGATGAAAAGGCGGGCAATATCAGAAGATTTAAATGTCTTCTTTACTGGGATAATATGGGTCACTTTGGTAAGCATATCCACAACTACTAAAATAGAATCATACCCTCCTTGTGTTGTGGGAAGACTTGTGACAAAATCCATACTGATACATTCCCACTTCATCTGAGGAATGTCCAGAGGTTGGAGTTTCCCGGGCATTTTGATTCTTTCAGCTTTAATCCTTTGACATGAAAGGCATTGTCTGATGTATTGAAGGATATCTCTCTTCATTCCAGGCCAAAAGTAACTTCTCCTTAAGGCATTCAAGGTTTTTGCATAACCTGGGTGTCCTGCTACTACGGGACTACGGGGCTATCATGAGCTTCATACAAGATCATCTTCTTCAGTGCAAGATCTTCGAGAATACATAACCTATGCATGAAGTAGAGGCATTCATCATCGAGGGTGTATCCCTTGATCAATATATTTTCCTTTTCTGTGGGTGCCTCCTTGTGAAGTAGGCTTACTAGCTTTTGGTAATCAGGGTCATGAAGTGAAACCTGCTTTACCTTCTCTAGGATGGGGTTATTGGGCATAGAGATTGCACTTAGGAAGGATTTGCGACTGAGGGCATTTGCTACAACATTATCCTTTCCAGGACGAAATTTGATATCAAAATCAAACTCTTGCAGAATCTCAATCCACCTCCTTTGCCTCATGTTGAGATTGGGCTGGGTGAAGATCCACTTTAAACTCTGGTGGTCAGTTACAAGCAGAAACTTACGGCCTAGGAGATAGTGTCTCCATAACTTAAAACAATGAACAACTGCAAGGAGTTCCAAATCATGGGTGGCATAATTGACTTCATAGGATTTAAACTTACGAGAAGTGTAAGCCACAGGCCTTCCTTCTTGAATTAAGACACCACCAAGTGCAAGGCCACTAGCATCAGTGACAACCTCAAACTCTTTGGTGAAGTCAGGGAGCTTCAGAACTGGTGCTGAGGTGAGGATAGTCTTAAGTTGGCTAAAACTGATTTGGTGGATTGGTAACCATACTATCTTACATTCCTTCTTGAGGAGATCAGTTAAGGGTGCGGCTATCTTGGCATAATCCTTGATGAAGATCCTATACCATCCTGTGATGCCTAGAAACCCACGGATTTCTTTGACTGTCCTAGGGGGTGGCCATTCCAATATATCCTTGACTTTCGCAGGGTCTACTGAGATGCCCTTTGAGGAGACAATGAACCCTAGATATTCAATTTGGGAAGTGAAGAAGGTACATTTGCTTTTCTTGGCATAGAGCTTACTTTGCGTAGATGCTCCTCATGTTCCTCTTTTGACTGAGAATAGACCAAGATGTCATCAAAGAAGACAAGGACAAATTCATCCAAGTAGGGTCGAAAGATATCCTGCATCAGGCGGTTGAAGGTGGCGGGAGCATTGGTTAGTCCGAATGGCATGACTTTACGTAAATTCATAGTGGCCATAGCGGGTATTGAAAGCGGTTTTGGAGATATCTGATTCCTTGATCCTAATTTGATAGTAGCCAGACCTTAAATCCATCTTGGAGAAAACTTTGGATCCATAAAGTCTGTCAAGAAGTTCGTCGATGCGAGGAATGGGGTATTTGTTTTTGACAGTGACCTTGTTTAGGCCTCGGTAGTCAATACAAAGATGAAGCGTGCCATCCTTCTTTCTCTGGAAAAGAACAGGCGCTCCCCATGGGGAATTACTAGGGCGAATGAATCCTTGCTCAATGAGCTACCTAAGTTGTTCCTTGAGCTCTATGGCTTCAGGAAGAGACATTTTGTAAGGCCTCCTTGAAACTGATTCAGCCCCAGGGGTTAACTCAATCCCATGATCTACTTCTCAAGATGGGGGTAGTTTTGTAAGTTCCTCTGGAAAGATATCTGAAAACTCCTGGAGCCAAGAGGGTTCTAAATCTGGGTTGCTTTCTTCTACCTTGTTGAGTTTGACAAGGAAGATCTGTTGGCCTTTGCGCACTCCCTTAAGAAGGCGATTAGCTTTGACCAAATAAAATTTGGGTTTACCTGTTTTTCCCTGGGCTGATACTACCTGTCCTTGACTATTCTTAAAGGTGATGCTTCCTTCAGCACAGTGAATGTCAGCATTGTTTGCAATTAACCAGTCCATACCAAGGATTCCATCATAAATCCCTAATGGTAAGCTTCTGAAATACCCATGGGTTGATTCACCACCCAATTCAATTTCAAGATCTCCCACACAATGTCGGGATACTTCTTCTTTTCCACTAGCTAACTCAACAATCATTGCTTGGGTTGGTTTTTGATCTAACTGTAACTTACACAAGCATTTTGCAGAAAGAAATGAATGCGTACTACCACAATCAATCAAGAGCTGGAAAGATCTACCTTGATAAGTAGCCGGAGCTTGGATAACAGAAAACTGCTGATTAGGTCCTTGATGTTCTATAGCTACATGAATGGTGGCTTGCTCTTCTTCTTCCATCTCTAAAGTTGGTTCACCAATCATAGAGCAGACACGGGTAGTCACTCCATGACCTCTACCACGTCCACCACCACCTCGTCCAGCCTGGCGGTTATTAGGAATCCCACGACCTTGAACTACCCGACCGCCTTGTGGAGCAGCAGTGACACTAGGATTGAGAGAGGGTCTTGCAAGTTTGGGGCATTCATTCCGGAAGTGGCCAACTTCATTGCAATAAAAGCACCTTTGATCCCCATAGGATTCTGAAGTGGAATTAGCATAACTGCGGGGGATAAAATTATTGGGGTACTGACCAATAGTGTTGTGGTGGAAATTCGATTGGTAATTCCTCTGAAGGCGCCCCCTTGTGTTAGACTCAGGATAGACTCTCTTTTTTGCTTGACCACTCTTTACTTCTTTAGCCAGAGGTTTGGCTTGGGTAAGAGCATCTTGCAAGGTAGTTGGCCTCATTGCTTCAAGGCGAGAATCCAAAGGTTCATTCAGCCCTTGGCAAAATCGGGCCACTTGTTGAGTGATCGACATAGGTGGAGCATATTTGCCAAGTGTGACAAATTTTGAGTAGTACTCCTCCAAGGTTAAGCTAAGCTACTTGAGGCTGAAGAACTCGTTCATCTTAATAGATTCATGAGATGGGGGAAGATAACGGCCCTTCACAGCTTGCTTAATGTCACTCCAGGTTTGGGTATCTTCAGTGATGCCCTTATCTCGGCACCATTGCTTCCACCAAAGTTTGGCGTCCCCGGTAAGACGGAATCTGGCAAGCATGGATTGATTCCCGATTCCTATACCAGTAGCCAAAAAGTAATCGTCCATGGCTTCTATCCAAACTTCTGCATCCCTTTCAATCTTTGAACTTGCCCCATTAAATGAGGGAGGTTGCATTTGTTTGAGGAGAAGCTTCTTCTCCTGTGTATCTGTATATAATGCATTGGGAGCAAGAAGTTGACGATCCTGGTTATCAATATGAAGCTAAATTTAGAATCATGTCACTTAGGCGGTTTAATACACATAAGACTGAGTGTGAAAATCAAACCCTTTTATTCCAAACTTTAATATTTACAAGTGAACCAAGCCATTTACAAGGATTGGACTAAATCCAATCTTATTTAGTTACATGGTAGTCCTCTACTAGGGAACCTAATAAAGATCTGCGGTGGTAGCATTGAAAAAGTAGGGGGGTTCTCCCATGGTTTCAAGAACTCGATAAGTCTCTGGTAGGGGAGGTAAACCTCGTGTAGAAAGACGGGTAACGGCTACTCTCAGGGGATACAACTCGAGTCACACTATCATAAACCCATTGATTCTGCAACACGCGATTCCCATCGATAGTGACATAGGTGTTACGAGGAGTGCCAATAATCCAGAACAGGCGAACCATCCGCAACATCTCGGCATATCGGATCTGCCTCAAGTCGTTGGTGAGATTGCCGACGTGCTCAGCTCGAATGATGAAATAGGTAGATCGACGATGCCAATACTCAGCTCTGTTCCATCCCCTTTCGATGCGAGTGTAATGAGGAAGGGTTAGCTTGTCTACAATGTGCATCATAGTGTCATGGAACTCAAATGTGGAAGAGCGACAAGCAGTCATGAACATGCATTGGAATACCAGGAAGCGAGAATAGGGATCCATCTCGTCCTCCTGCATCCAGCCGTAACTAGATTAGTTTAACAAGAATTCCTAGAGCAACAAGAGAATACAATATGAAATCTCCCAAGTCCAAACCTGGCTCTGATACCACGTGTAAGGACCCCGACCCGTAGGGCGGGGGAATCCTTTTGATAGGCGGTTAAGTCTCGTGTTATTTTCCGATTGACGACACCTCGATCTCGTAGAAATATGAGGTTATGAGCAAACGGACGGACCTAACTCTATCTCGCAGGGGAAGCGTAGTCATCCTAAAGGAAATTCTAATCCCCAGCACGAAATGTGCGTGGAGATGGAACAAGACCCACACTTGGTTCAAGGAAGCCAACGCCTTTTTCCCCCGTATTTCATGAGGCACGGCCGCTGGCTCGGTCCCCTAAAACAAGTCTTGTTTGTGACTCTACTGTTCCCTAAGTATCGTAAGTTACGACTAGTAGAAAGCTACCCGACTGATCGGGTCCACCCATCCTTAGAATGGTACCGTTAGGGCATCCATTCTCCCACTTTCCACACACTCACCCGTTCAATTGTTTTCTAATTACGTCCTACCACACTGTGAAACACTTAAAAATAAACTCCTTTGTTAATTAATTACACTTGATTCCTTAAAAGAAATCTTCCTAGCACAACATTGAAATCAACAAACATACTTACAGTGAAAAATATTTACAAAGACCCTGGAACCGGGCCGATATTCCAATCCAAACTTCATGTCCAAACCATAACCATAACCATAACCACAATCCAATCACAACCACAACCACAACCACACCGATGATCTAGAATTCGATCTTCCAGCCTCAACTAGTTGGGTAAACCTCACGGACCGTCTCCCCTCGTCGTCAGCCAGCCGATGAGGGCCAACCCGTCCTGTCACCCCCTTAGGTACTGCCGCTTGTACCAAACCCTCTCGCCCTTCGGAGGGGACGTCTCCTCATGAGGTGGGGGTTAAGTCACCGCACTAGCCTGGACCCACAAAACTAGGCAGCATATATACATCACCCTGGTGGTGAAATCCAATTCCCAGTGGCATAGGAGGGGATTACCCTGGGCCAACTCCCGGCCTCGCTATATCCTCCGCCCGGCTACACAGGCAAGCACAGAGTTAGCTAAGGGGGAGAGAAGCTGTACTTGCATGTTAGCAATAAACCAGTAGTGTATCCAATAAAAAGAGACATAGCCTTTATTCAATGAATTCACACATTAACAAAAACCATCGTTTCGGAAAGACAATGATTCAAAAGCAAGATTATTTTCTTATAACTTTACTTAAGAGTAACCATAAGGTACTTTAGGCCATCTATACTAGGGGTTTAACCTTAGTCCCTTTCCTATTATATTCAAATCTTTGCATTAAGCTTCATAAGAGAGAATTTTACTTAAACTTGTTAAATGACCAACCTGGTTATCGTTTTCGTGCCTATTCGCTTCAAGAGGGGCGAAGTCGATTGCAGGGATGCGATTCGCTTCATTCCCTCCTTGGGCAGCGCGTGGTTCTTCATTTCGACGGCGTTTCGGTGCCATAGGAGCACTAGAGTTTTAAGAGGATAGAGAGAAAACGAGGTGAATATAAGAGGTTGGGAGCGTGGAGAGAAAAGAGAGAATTCTACTGGTTCAAACGGATTCGAAAACGGAGTCCGTTTGGGGTAGGAAAAGCTTGTTGGGCTTATGGGTAGGAACGACCTCTTAGCCTAAGTTTAAGTCGCCGCATATGGGGGGGAATTGAGAGGGTGTCCTTAACTTGGAGAGCTCTTGAGAAGAGTGTACGTCTAGGGAGGCCTAGGGAAGAGTAAGGCAAGGGTTGGAGGAGAAGCACACTTTAAGTCTATTCACACGGGGGGGAGAAGAGTGTAGGACATGTCCTAGAGCTTGAGGGAGGGCTTGCGCCTAGGCCCTTGCTGGGGGCTTGTCTGGAGAAGGGGGCTGGGAGGGTCCTTTTATAGGTGCTGGAGGGTGGACGTCCGAGTGCAGGAAGGTGACACCTGGGTGGTGTAGGTGTCCGGGAGAGAGTGTGGGCGTGAGACACCTGGGGGTGGAGGTGTCTCGAGGAGAGAGAAAGTGTGACACATGGGGGTGGAGGTGTCCCCAAGAGAGAGAGAGCGACACCTGTGGATAGAGGGTTCTGGGAGGAGGGGGCACGTGTAGGGGTGTGCTGGAGGGTGCGTCTAGGTCGTGTACACGCTTGGGTGTCCTGAGTGGATTGTCGGTTTTTTTCACGGGCGGCGCCCGTGGTGGGGCCCACGCCGACCGCCCGTCGTCGTCGTCGCCCCGAGGGGTCAAAAAATTTTTTTGACAGAAATGTCCGGCCTTGCCCCGTGACCATGGGGGCGTGTTCCGTTTGTTGATTAGACGCCTGGATAGTTACAATTTTAGGTCGGAAGTTCGCAGATTAAAGGCTTAAAAGCTTAATTAAACCCATTCCGGGTACCCGTTTTTAGTTCAAAAAAAACTATTTTAAGCGTAAAATTACGTGTAGATTCCAAATTTCTATCTAATATTAAGGCACTATCAGTTTGTTAGATCTGATGTAATAAGTAAACAATATAGGTTAAATAGATTATATAACATGGATCACTAGATCAATGAGATTTGTTGCCAAAATTAAGATACATCATAAGTACACATACACAATTTCTATCTACTTAAAACAATCAACATGATAAAAATTTACCTAAGGTATAGTAACCCATGATCATATGATTGAGTTAAGTGATATCAAAAGACACAAAAAGAGATACAAGTGTGATCTCATAATTGGAGTTATAGGATCAATAATAATTGGTATCAACAATATAATTTTCCACACCCACATAAGCAACGTGGATCTATAATGTGAATTGTAAGATCAATAATAGTTAGTGCCAACAATATATTTTTCCACACCCACATAAGCAATGGGGATCTATAATATGAATTATAGATCCTATAATTCATATTATAGGATCTATAATATGAATTATAAGATTAATGATAATTAGTGCCAACAATACAATTTTCCACACCCACATAAGAAATGTGGACAATAAACAAGAAAAAAGGGACCTTTCCTTATAGGTGCTTGAGTATGTGTGTGAACGTGCTTGTTCTATAATTTTCATTAATGAAAATTGTCTCCTTAAACCTATCTCTTGCTACTAAACTAATTATTTAATTTTCATTGAATTTTTTTGCACATAGATGACATATATGATTTTATCAAATACTTCCTCTTCTTATGTAGGCTCAACAGTTATTATATTATTTTGTTACTTTTCAATTATGCTATATTAATTAAAGCCCAAAACAAAGATAAAGTCTTTGAATACAGCCCAAAGGTTCTCTTAATACTATGATTTATATGTGTAGTCAAGCTATAGATGCTTTGTGTGCTTGGTCAATATTTAATCATGATCAAATTGTGAAGACTCATTGGAAAGGAAATTAATAAATATATTTATTGGTACTCCTAAAAACTACTGAGTTGTGGATTGGGCCTCTTGACAGGACCCAAAACAATATTTTTTAAAGCATATTAGCCCACGAAGTGCATAGTAACAATCCCAAGAAAAATTGGGTGTGCTTTTAAACATATCTAACAAAGTAGTTTTGAGTGGTAAGTTAGTGAATACTTATTCAAGAAGACCTTTTCCTTTCAAATTTTGGAATCCCAATGATCCATTAAGACATCCTCAATTGATAATAAAAACTTAAAAGTGTTGATTCCAGGTTTCAATTATACATCCTATTATTATACATGGTAGGATAGTTTTACCTCATAGGACTATCATGAAAACAAAATAACCTTTGTCTTCTCATTTGCCATTATATGACTTTTCTTACAAGTCATAAAAAGCATGTATATATAATAAACTAGTAATGAAATCTTATTATATGCTCCACCAAACCAATGTTCTAGATCCTTGCCAAGTTTTAAAAAAAGAAAATGAGAAACATTTATTTTCTTTTTTGAATGGCACTCGCTTAAGGAGCCATTGCATGTGCAACCCATGTGTGATTAGTTAACAATTTGAACATGAAGGCTGCAAAATCCATGTGTTGTTATGACACAAAGTAATTTAAGTAGAGTGGAAGTTGGGATTTTAGGTTATGTTGCAATAAAACTATAAAATAAAATTTGCAAAAAGAAACTAATCATGTTTTTCTTATTATACTGCATGGCATCAAGAAGAAAATTTGTTATATTTTCAACATATTAATTGAGCTAGCTTGATTTATGAGTGTAGGAAGGGCTTTCTTTTTGCAAAAGGAATGAGTATCTAATGTTCTTTTTCAACATATTAATTGAGCTAGCTTGTTTCATGAGTCTAGAAGGCCTTTCACTACCTAACATTCTTGCAAATTTTTGTGTAGCAAAAATTCAACATTATACTAACTTTTTTTAGTGATTAATCATTAGGGGATGTTAATTTATGATGGGTTATTTGTTGTCTATTGGGTTCCCAAGGTGCATGTGTGTTAGGTCTCTCTCTCTCTCTCTCTCTCTCTCTCTCTCTCTCTCTCTCTCTCTCACACGCACACATGCACACGCACACGCACACGTACACACATGCACATGCACATGCATACGCACACATACATGCACATGCACACGCACATGCACATGCACACACACACACACACACACACACACACACACATGCACACACAAGTGAGGAACCCTTACCCTAGTCAAAAAGTAAGAAGTCCCCTACTCTTTCCTTTTTTTCTTTAAGGATTTTGAGAATTTTACAATAGGAGCACATGCATATTCATAAGTTAAGACATTATCTCAATTTTTGGTGCTTAAAGTTCTCTCTCTCTCTCTCTCTCTCTCTCTCTCTCTCTCTCTCTCTCTCTCTCTCTTGCACACACACATAAAACTATTTATTTAACTTACTTTCATCTTTTATCAAAATAGAAGGCAAGCATGATGAGAATCTTTTTGTTACTTATACGAGAAAGAAAGGCATGTATAATGAGAACCCTCATTTTTACAATGTTGTTAGTCAGCTTGCAATGATTGGTTGCTAGTTATATTGCAATAGCATTTTAAAAATTTTCAAGATATTAGCTTTAATTAGCTAAAAAAGATTGTTTCATGAAAAGCACATGATATAACTTGATAGCGAGATTTATACCTTTTATAACTTTTGTATAATAACTCAAAATTTTGTACCACCATTTAAAAAAGAATTTGCAAAAACACACCATTAAATAAAGGGGACTTGAAAGGGGAGGGGCTGCTAGGAGGAAAAACACATTTTGTACATAGTGGCACATAAGCACGAAGGAGAGAGGAGCCATAGACGACACAACTTGCATGTTTTAAATAGTTTTAGGGTGGTTCACTGCACACAAATTGGACATATGTGTGTGTCCATGTATGTAATAAGGCATGATATTTGATTGGTTTGTTTGGCCACATTAGCAATAACTTTTCATAGACCAATGGCTAGGTTTAAATGAAAAAATGAACAAAATATTTATAATTCATATCATGGTAGTGCTATAGTAAATAGTGTACCGATGTTCATTATTCATTATGTGATTCCAAAGGAAGTGGTAAAGCTTGGTCATGTATTGGTTTCATGCAAGGAATCCATGAATCAACTTGCAACATATTTGATTTAAGTGAGTCACATATGTTATCATATGCTAGGTGGAGAGAAATCACAAAATATTAATTATGTAAAATTATATTGAGCTTTAGCCTCACTATTTTTGTCCCCCTTTCTTTCTAATAAGGGCATTTGCACACATCAACAATCAAGACCTTAAATCATGGACTATAGTTGAAAGAGTTTTCAATCAATTCCTTTTGAAACAAGTTACAAATACCCCAATTTTTCACTGTGTAATCTTTTTATTGTAAACAATAACTACACAATAAATAATAGCTACACTACTTACACATGATAAATGGTAATCAAAACATAATCAAACAAAATAAAACTCTTGGATCACTTGATGATTGTCTTTTTAATTATACTAGTGGCATGACCTGTCTCCGACAAGCAAGAGTATTCTTGCATGCATAAAAACACACTCGTCCTTGGGGGGGGAAGAGTAGAGATAGGCCTTATATTTGATAGTGGGCATGACCCATCTCCGATGGGTAGGAGCTATGCACCCTATGAAAGACAACTTTGCCAAGGAGGCATCTTTGCATACAAAAAAAGCAACATAAACATCTATCACACATGGATTCTCACATTGGAATCAATGAATTAAATGAGACATGTATGGAGTAACACACTTGCACATCAAGTGTAGTATGAAGCACAAATTGTCAACTACTCATGTGCTTCCACAAACTTTTCAAAACTTTTGCAAAGGTCAATGCATGTAAAGAGTGGCTTGACCAAGCCAGAAATAGGCAAAAGGAAAAAGAAGGTTATATTAAACTTTGATCACAATAGACATAATCCCAAAAAATCAAAGAATTTGGACCTTTCCCTTGGTGGGCATATCCTCTAATGAGTGCAATCCAAGTGAGTACATCCCTGCTCATATAGATGTCAAGAAATCCATTTGTTTTTGCAAGTACTATACCCTACTTTTGAGATTCATGCAAATGCGATTGCATTGGGAGAGACTCATGTGACTATCTATTTGTAAAAATTTAGAACATCCAGGATTTGCCCTTGTTGGGCATAAATGCGTGATGAGTGCAATCCAAGAGAATAAGTCATGCATTTGGATAGATCCCCCGTATTCCATCCATTTGAAAACAATTTAGTGCTTGCTCATCTTGGCCCTATTCGCCATATTTTGTGATTAGTGCACTCCAAGAGACACCATCCCAAGAAAGGAGCTCCTCAACTACTTGTCGTTCTTGTGACTACAATGCATTTGGCAAACATTAACACCAACACATTGCCAACAAAATATCAATTCCTCCATGAGCTTCTATTTAGCAATCTCATCGTGAATTTATTCCCCCTTGCTAGCTATTCCTATGTTGCCACAGGCTTTTGACATGCAAGCAAAGGTTACTACATTTTGAAAAGAGACCCTTTGATCTCAATGCTTACTCTACTTGGTGCTATTGGACACATTTAGCAAATAATGTATCCCAAAGCATGATATTATTTCCTAGAAACCCCTACCTAGTAATATCATCATGAATTTGTTCCCCTTTTTTAGCTGATTCTGTGCTACCCATAGGCTTTAAAATGCAAGAAAGTTCACTCCACACAAAGAGAGTCCCTCACCTTGCATCCGTTCAGAAAACTTGAGTACACCATAGCCCTATTGGGTATAACCTTCAATTTCATTCCAAGAAACGACATCCTCAAAAAGGGGCTCCTCAAACACTCATGGTTTTGAGGGAGCACTGCACTTGGCATAGGTATCCATGAGAGCACTACCAAGCACATTATCATTTTCGAGCAACCTGTGACTTGTGAATTTGTTCCCCTTTGTCAACTGCTCTTGTGCACCCACATGCCTTAAGGATGCAAGCAAAGGTACCACATTTAGAGAAAGGCCCTTGTGCTGCATACATAGAGAGCCCCACTCGACACACACATCACCTAGATACATACATATACTCTTATAGTAGATACGTATGTATTTATGTATACACACACACACATACATACATATAATATTATAGATACATACAAAAAAATACTCATATAGAATTACCAAGAAATTCAAAGTTAGACCATATATGTATATGTATATGTATATGTGTGTGTGTGTGTGTGTGGATGTATATGCTTATGTATGTGTATAAACGTATGTATTTGTGTGATCATGCATGTGTGTGTATATTATATGTATGTACACATGTGATCCCATGGATTTTGACCTCGTATATTTTACTGTTGAGGATGGGACGATGCAACAATGATAGAAAATGCTTCATACATCTCTCTCTCTCTCTCTCTCTCTCTCTCTCTCTCTCTCTCTCTCTCAAAATCTCTCTCTCTCTCTCTCTCTCTCTCTCTCTCTCTCTCTCTCTCTCTCTCTCTCACAAAAGGGACTCATCATACTGTCCTCTTTTTCCAGTTGTGTGCACTATTTAGATACTTGATGGTTGATCTCTTTTGAGAGAGATACAAAAGCATGTAGGATCATGAACTCTTCTCTTCTTAGCATGTACTACAATTTGCATCCCACAATTTTTCACTTCCAAATTGCCATTAGTATGGTCCCCTAATATAGAAGTAGTACTACTACTCATTAAGAGCTTGATAATCTACAGGAAGAGAAAGATAATATTGCACATGACATCTGTCAAAACCCATCATACTAAGAGAGAGGCATACATCTCTCTCTCTCTCTCTCTCTCTCTCTCTCTCTCTCTCTCAAAAGCTTACCATACTTCTCATTTTTTCAAGTTGTGTGCACTATTTAGATACCTGACGGTTGATCTCTTTTGAGAGAGATACAAAAGCATACAGGATCATGAACTCGATAATCTACACCAAGAGAAAGATAATATTGCACATCACATCTATCACAAAATCCATCATACTAAGAGAGAGGCATACATCTCTCTCTCTCTCTCTCTCAAAAGGGACTTAGCATACTTCTCATCTTTTTCAAGTAAGAGCTTGATAATCTACATGGAAGAGAAAGATAATATTGCACATGACATCTGTGAAAACCCATCATACTTAAGAGAGAGGCATACATCTCTCTCTCTCTCTCTCTCTCTCTCTCTCTCTCAAGCTCAAAAGGGACTTACCATACTTCTCATCTTTTTCAAGTTGTGCGCACTATTTAGATACTTGATGGCTGATCTCTTTTGAGAGAGATACAAAAGCATATAGGATCATGAACTCGATAATCTACACGGAAGAGAAAGATAATATTGCACATAACATCTGTCACAAAATCCATCATACTAAGAGAGAGGCGTACATCTCTCTCTCTCTCTCTCTCTCTCTCTCTCTCTCTCTCTCTCTAGGGACTTAGCATACTTATCTTTTTCAAGTCGTGCGCACTATTTCAATACCTAATGGTTGATCTCTTTTGAGAGAGATACACAAGCATGTAGGATCATGAACTCTTCTCTTCTTAGCATGTCCTACAATTTTCTTCTTGCAATTTTTCACTTCCTACTTTCCATTAGTATGGTCCCCTAATATAGAAGTAGTACTACTACTCATTAAGAGCTCGATAATCTACATGGAAGAAAAAGATAATATTGCACATTACATCTGTCAAAACCCATCATTCTAAGAGAGAGGCATACATCTCTCTCTCTCTCTCTCTCTCTCTCTCTCTCTCTCTCTCTCTCGACTTAGCATACTTCTCCTCTTTTTTGAGTAATGTGCACTATTTAGATACGTGATGGTTGATCTCCTTTGAGAGAGATACAAAAGCATGTAGGATCATGCACTCTTTTGAGAGAGATACAAAAGCATGTAGGATCATGAACTCTTCTCTTCTTAGCATGTATTACAATTTGTTTCTCGCAATTTGTCACTTCCAACTTGCCATTAGTATGGTCCCCTAATACAGAAAGAAGTACTACTACTCATGGAAGGGAAATATAATATTGCATGTAAGGTGGTAGCTCTACAGATGCATCAACCAAGTGCCAATACTACGGAGCCATTGCCAGAAGATCATCATGCCAATGTGTTTGGTCTTGAAGTGTGTGTTGTGACTTGACAGTAGAAGAAGGATAAGGGCCATCTATGATTGGCAAACATATGCCAAAGTCTGGGGGGAATTTTAAAAGTGGGTCGTTCGAGAAGAAGGGGTGCCACTCATCGTGTAGGTAGCAAAGGCTGCAAATCATCCTGAGACTTCTGTAGATGCCGAGAAGTGCCAATAATGTGGGCGAGTTTCTCTCTTCTTTACACACACATCTCTCTCTCTCTCTCTCTCTCTCTCTCTCTCTCTCCACAATCTCAAGCAATCCCTTGAGTAAAACGGACCACTCATGCTGATGCTCATGGCAAATCGATTAGTGGCTCTCTTGAGACTCTTAGAAACAGTCAGAGTGCCACACTCGAAGTGATACTCATAGGAATGCTTGTAATGCTCTGAATGTTCCACTTTGTTTGGCTCATCCTCAACTTTCCTTTGTATTTATTATATATAGAAGAAGCATTGCAAGTCAAATTAGTCATCTTTTAAAAATTTACACGTTATACATATACAGTCATGTGTGTGCGCCCCACATAGCAAAAGCAAGCCAAATTAATTAGTTCTCTTTTAAAAAATTACAAGTTATAAATCTAGAAACTCGCTTGCAAAGAGCCAAAACCTCCAAATGATCGAGTAGGTTCCTCGTTGACTTTTTTAAACTTGTCAAAGAGTGTTGCAAACGCCTGTATTATGGTGGTAATCGAGGGGAAGGCAAGGGGCTTACTGCCAGAAGAGAGTCGACAGCTTGGTGGGCATCGGAAGCAGCTACACAAGACTCGAGTGTTGGGCTGAGCTTGGGCAGAGCTAGAGGGGACGACAGAGGGAGTGTCGAAACCTACTGACCCGACATGAAGTGGATGGTCAATACATCGATTGTCCCGAAACGGTGACAACAGGCTGAGCGAGTGCGACTGGACGAGCACGGCACCTTCCACACATAGTGCTGCAGAGAGCTCATCGGACGCATGCCTTCCTTCTACACCTGCTTCACTCTTTGCAACGTCTCCACTTCCAGCTCCACCTTGCCACCCACAATACCTGCAAGCAATGGGAAGGTAGGCTGCCAAGTCTTCATTCCTTTCATTACCATAGTCGTTGCTGTTTGAGACATGTCTATTTGAATTTGAAAAGAGAGAAACGTCTTTTGAATTTGAAAAGAGAGAGAAACGGATATTTGTGTCTCTCATTAAAGAGGTTGGCATGACAGTAACCTTTCATTTTTCATTAAAGAGAGAGAGAACGCTTAAAGGCTAGTCTGGCTAGTCTAAAAAGTGATGGGAGAGAGGAGATACCTAAAAATATGGACACATGGCAATTCTAAATCCTTCTCCCATTATATTATATTAGGGGTTGGACCAGTCCTTGATAGGCAAGAGTATTCTTGCATGCATGAAAACAAAAGGTTAGTGAGTAGAGATAAGCCTTATATTTGAAGCCCATTTTGGGCCTCATTGTCCTCAACTTGGTGCTATTGGACATATTTAGCAAGTAGTGTATCCCAAAGCACGATATTATTTCCAGACAACCCCTGTCTAGTAATATCATCATGAATTTCTTTCTCTCTTTAGCCGCTTCTATGTTGCCACAGGCTTTCATAATGCAAGCAAAGTTCACTCCACACAAAGAGAGGCCCTCACCTTGCATCCATTCAGAAAAGTTGAGTACATCATAGCCCTATTGGGTATAACCTTCAATTTCATTCCAAGAAACAACATCCTCAGAAGGGGCTCCTTAAACACTCATGCTTTTGAGAGAGAACTACACTTAGCAAATGTATCCATAAGAGCACTGCCAAGCACATTATCATTTCTGAGCAACCCTTGACTTGTGATCTCATTATGAATTTGTTCCCCTTTGTCAACTTCTCTTGTGCACCCACATCCTTTAAGGATGCAAGCAAAGGTAACACATTTAGAGAAAGGCCCTTGATCTCATCATGAATTTGTTCCCCTTTGTCAACTTCTCTTGTGCACCCACATCCTTTAAGGATGCAAGTAAAGGTAACACATTTAGAGAAAGGCCCTTGTATTGCATACATTGAGAGCCCCACTCGACACACACATCGCCCCAAAGCCTTGCCCATCACATTTTTTTTTGGAAACCCCTTGTCTACCAATCTCATCAGCAAATTGTTCCTAGTGAGAGGCCCTTGTGCTGCATCTACTCAAAGATGCAAGCACACATAAATCAAATCTCTTTCTCCATCGCCAAGATCGGTTTAGAGATGCTCACCAGCTCGTCCATGGGGCCACCAATAATACAGCTTGGGTGTGCAAGTAGACAGCATGTTGTAAAGATGATCTTAAAAGCTTGTTTAATAATGGATTAGTACGAATTCGCAAGCCTTAACCCTCATACCTCTTTGCGGGCATTGGGGTTGGCTAAAAAATCGAAGACTTGTTGGGGTGCGACAGGCAACTAGATGGAGGTAACGGCACTGAGGACCATGCCGGAGGGCTCACATGGATTATCAGAAGAGCTCTTGCTAGTCCAAATCAACGATACGCTAACGTTGTTGCAAAGCTGCGCTGTCATGCGCTGCGCCAGCTTCAGGAGCCCCCTCTTTCTAGCCTCTTCACTTGGAAGCCCTGCACAACACATAACCAAGTTACCTAAATTCTAACGCCCACACTCAAGGTCCCAACGTCTCTCTGCCAGATTATTGATTAGAGAAGGGCTTGTTGGCGCGTCGAGTAGCTGGTGGGAGGTGTGTGGGATTCAAATTTAGTATACGACTTTGTTTTTCCTCCTCCATCCATTTATTGCGCCAAGACTCCTCCAATCATTTATTACGCCAGGAGACTCTCTTGAGGAAAGTATCAAAAAAACACGCCAGGTGGAGGGGAGTGTAAGCCCTATTAGATATAGATAGAAGATATATATATATAGAATATAGAAACAATACCTGTACTTACACAAACAATAAATGCTAACAAAAACATCCCACACCAAAAAGAGTTTTTTTTTTTTTTTTTTGGTTAGAACAGCTGAATATATTATAAAAAGGAAAGGTTACAGATTCCCATGAGGAAGGTCCATGGGTAGACGCCTCGGACGGTTAGACCTTACAGGTGAAGGGAAGAACTTCATAACTGCTTGCAGCTGGAAACGGAGCTGAGCAAGTAAAACATAACTTGAACCAGTGTTTGATGAACTGGTAAAAGAAGCTTGACAATATGAAAAACCTGAAAACTGAGATAGACTGCCTTTTATTCACTGAGGGGAGCTGAAACTACTTAATGAACAGCAAAAGAGCACTGAAGGGAAAAAGACACTCCTCATAGACTTTCCGACGCCTGGATGTAGGAGTCGGAATGTTGCAGCCTTCTTTGGCATTCATGAGCCAGCCCTTGAAGCATGATTTCCTTTCTTTTGCAATGCGAGGAAGCGTGAAATTGTCTCCATTTCCTCCATGGTAGGTCCTGCCACCGATCGACCTCCATAGGAGAACCTCTAGGTTGCAGCTGCTGTACAAGCTTGAGAGTGCTGTCAAGAAAAAGAAAAAAGTGTTGATTAGTTTTAGTAGCAAAAAGAGCTTCATTACGTTGGTTCCAAACATGCCATAAGAAAATAAATCTGACGGAATGCCAAGTAAAGGGGTCAAGAGAGTGACATTCTCCGAGGAGGACTTCTTTCCAACTGAGAGGGGTGTTCCTGATTTGCATAAAAGCTTTGTTAAGAACACTTAAGAATTGACTCGTGTCGGAGCAGGAAAAGAACAGATGGGGGACAGTTTCCAACTTGGTTTTGCAGCGGGGACAGAGACCATTTCCATGTCCGATTTTCATAGCCTTGTCAAGGGTCCAGGTCGCTTTATGAATGACCAGCCAGGCCAAGAGGGCATGTTTCCTTTCTTGAGCGAAGGCCCAGATAATCTTGAAGCGGAAGGCCCATTGATGCTTATTCCAACCCAATGACCATCTATTGTTAAGTTTGAGAACAAGTTTGCCTGTATGACCATTAGGCAACTTGCCGAGGTTTCTGGACCACCCCCACAAGATGGCTTTAGAAAAGTTTTTGCAGTCACAAATAGGCCCCGGGGGAATGAAAACACTGAGAGAATTACACCTCTGCATGACCAGCTCAATGCCACCCCGTGGAAGGCTGAATTTGTTATTGATTTGATCCCTGGTTAACATTCCGGAAGCATCACATAAGTCGCCCCACACCTTAATCCCAGCTTTGAAACAAGAGAGGCTGATCTGGACCAGATCATCGGAGATCGGAGCTATAAGATGGCCAAACCAAACCGAGTCGGCCGCATAGGCATACCTCCCTCTCTTAGAGTAAGTTTGAAAACAAAAGATTTTTTTATATTTCATCCAAGACTCCCACATCCTGCAGCAAAGTTTGCTACCTATAGGGGAGAGATCGGCCTTCGAAAACAGAACATCATTAATCGAGAACCCCTTCCATGATCTCTTGCCTTTGAGCCAAAATCTTCCAACATCTCTTTTAATCAAGTCAGCCCACACATCATTGGAAAATATGGCCCTTTGCACCCACTTAGCCGCGAGCTTTTCAGCCAGCAACCCAACGTCAATAATGCCAAGACCCCCTTGCTCTTTAACTAAGCAACAAACCTTGAAAGCAACTTTGCTGATCCTCCTTCTGTCAAGGGAACCTCCCCACAGATAATTACCCAAGATGGAGTTTAGGGATTGTATTTGGGTCTCTGAAGGCTTCCAGCAGGCCAGGAAGTAGACGACGGAGGGGATGATGAAGTGATTGAGGACAAAGGCTCTGGAGGCAACCCCTGTGTTAATGTGGCTCCATTTCTTGACCTGCAGCTTAAGTTTATTGAGCACATAGTCCCACCTTTGTTTAGCAGAGATGTTAAAGCCCATCGGGATACCAAGCAGTCTGAACACGACACCTTCGGGGATAATCTTACAGCCAGCGGCAAGAATCAAAGGAGGGGGCCCTCCCTCTAACACTTTGAAGCTGGTCTTGGAGTGGTTTATTTGGGAACCACTGGCCAGGCAAAAGGTCTCAAGGCAGGACATGAAGTGGGCAGCCGTCTGCACTTCATTCCGAAGCAGCACATTAGTGTCATCAGCAAAAAGTTGAAGGCATAGAGGGTTAGGCCTGTTGGGAATCTCAATACCCTTAATGTTGTTGCTGGCTATTTCCTTGTTTACCAACCAACCAAGAGCATCAGCAACAATGGCAAAAAGAAGGGGGGAGAGGGGACAGCCTTGCCTAATGGATTTCCTAAGAGGAAAGGCATCAGTGAGAGACCCATTGACAGCAACCTTGGAAGACGCATTACCAAGCAAAGTTTGGACATACTTAATGAACTTCCTGTTGAGGCCAATATCCTGAAGGGATTGGAAAAGGAAAGACCAATCAATTCTGTCATAGGCTTTATCAAAATCTATTTTGAGGAAGATGTAATTCTGCCCAGAGTTTTCCGCATGCTCCATGCCCTCCCAAAGGCTAATAATAGCATCAAGAATATATCTACCCTTGATGAAACCCTTTTGTTCTTTGAGGATCCATTCGTCCATATAGGGGTTGATTCTACTGGTGAGAATATGAGCATAGACTTTGTAGAGGGAGGTGAGACATGTTATGGGTCTCCAGTTTCCAAGATCATCTTTCTCTTCTTTTTTGTGGATCAGTTTGATGATCCCCATATTGGTCCTTTCTGCCAGACCACCTTTCTTCATGGCTTCCCTCCAGATGTTTAGGATGTGAGGGGTCAGCTCATCTTTAAAAGCAAGAAAGAATTCATTAGGAATCCCATCTTCCCCCGGAGATTTCCTCTTTTTGAGATGAGAGATAGACTCCTTGACCTCCTTCTCGGAGAACGGGGCGTCTAGCTTAAGAGCTAAAGCTGGGTTGACGACCTTTTTCCTAATGAGAGCAATCTTAGCTCTAGCAGCAGTAACTTCTTGAGAGGGAGGCTGGGCTGAGGAGAACAAGTTAGAAAAGTGCTCCTTGATGACCTGCAAGTTTTCGACATCATCAGCAGCGGCAGAACCATTGGGCTTCTTGACCATAGGAATTAGATCCCTAACTTTTTTCCTTTTGAGGAGGGCAAACATCTTAGGGTGAGGTGTGTCTATTTTCCCAGCCCACACTTCTCTGTACCACAATCTAGTGGCCTTAGCAGCCAACAACTCCTCGAGTCTGAGTTGATTCTTAAGATCGATCGTGGATTGATCTATAACCCCTTTTTTAGAAAGATATAAGTCCTGGATCTGTTTCCTGATCTGGACTCTCCGATTCAACCGAATCAAATGAGCTTTACGCTTATGATCCTTGCAAATAGAATGAACCTTACTGACGAGACATTCCCATCCCTTGGAGGGGGAGGAGAAAAGACTGAAGGCCTCAGTAATGGAGCCTTTAATCATTTGCTGGATACACGGAAGACGAAAGAGAGAAGGGTCCAGGTGAGGCCACCCCGCCCTCCCTTTGGCCTGGCCAATAGTCAGCTTGCAAATCAGAGGAAGGTGATCAGAGATGGTCAGGGAGGAATCCGTCGTGCAGTTGATCTTTAAGCACATATCAGACAGGCTACCAGAGGCATACAGTCTGTCCAATCTCGCAGCTCTGTGAAAGGAACCTTTTTGATTGTTAGTCCAGGAGAAACCAGTTTTAATAGAAAGGTCCGAAAGATCTTTATCAACTTTGAGTAACTCCCATTGAACTTTTTCCTGCCCATTGATGGTTCTACCAAGAAACCTATTTCTGTCTCCCTGGGATTCAACCATGTTAAAATCACCAACAAGAAGCATGGGACCCTCAATCTCAATGATAGACTGCCAGGTGGACGCCCTTAGGTTAGCCAAGCACGGGGCATAAACGGAAACAAGAGTGCAGTTGAAAGGATTGCCCAGTCTAACCGCGGTCCAACAGTGATTGACATCAGACCAAGCATCTAAAATAGTATGCTCCCACTTCGTGTGAATGCCTATAGCTGCCCCACCCCTCCCAGAGTGATGGTTGGTAAAAAACCACCGAGCATTATTGGAGATTCTTTGAAGGTTCATATGCAGCTGAGGACCCCCTATTTTAAGCTCTTGAAGACAAAGAAGGTCGAAATCATAGGCTAAGTCCTTTAACCAAATATTGATGGCTACAGCCCTTTCCGGGTTGGTAAGCCCTTTACAGTTGAAGGATAGCAATTGACTAGACATCATTTTTTAATGGTTTTAGAAGGTTTACCCGCGGACACGGAGGTTCTAAGGGCTTCTTGACTTTTATCCTTTTTCCTCTTCATTTTTGAACCCAAGAGAAGGGGAGAGAAGTCACTCTCCTCGGGATGTTTCATAGGTGAGAGGGACATCCTCTTCATCATAGCAGCATCCTCTTCATCAAGTTGAGCTTTGAAGGCATCATCCATACGTTGGGTTTTATCAATGAAATCCTCGTCTGATTCCATAGGGGAATCAAGATCTTGGCTGAAAATCACTCGGTCCTTGTTAGGGGCCCTTCCCGGGGAGGGGTGGTCAGCACCTATAGGGCCTGAAATCGGGGCCTCTTTGGCCTGAAACTGAATGCTAAGACCATCTTGAACCTCTGCTAGGAGGGGGGCATATCTGTTAGCTGGGATGTGCCAGTTAGCTTTGTTGTTTTTAGCCTTGGAAACATGTTTTTTCTGGGGCAGAACAAAGGCCTCGTCTTTGGCCGGGTTTTTGTCACTAACGGCTGGCTGCTGAAGCTCAGGGCATTCCCTAATCAAATGCCCTTGCTTATTGCAGTTGAAACAGGCGTACGGGAGGTTCTTATAGGTCAGGGTTTGCTCATAAATTATTTGGCCCTCACTGTTTTTCAAGGGGATTTTCTCCTTAAGGGGCTTGGCGGTATCTACTTCAATAAGCATTTGATGCGCCCATTGGGGATTGACGACCTGAAACGGTTTTTGACCTAGAACTTTTCCTACCGCACCCCCAATCCTCTTAGCCCATATAGAATACTTAGTGGGCATATCAGTCAATTCAACCCAAACGGGGATTTTGGTGGGTTTG
Organism: Cibotium barometz; assembly: GCF_041138505.1. NCBI lineage: Eukaryota > Viridiplantae > Streptophyta > Polypodiopsida > Cyatheales > Cibotiaceae > Cibotium > Cibotium barometz. The sequence goes on from NC_141078.1 coordinate 21,201,947, forward strand.
GGGCCTTTGGGATCAAAGGAGTCATACCAACGGAAAAACGAAAGGGGCGTGTTTCTTATGATCCACTGCCCGCTGTTTATAACAGAAGTCGCACTTAAAATATCCTCAAAGATGAACATATAATACGAGTTAGGAAGATGCTGCACAGAAGCTACCTTAATTCCTTTCTGTTCCCAATTTGATTTAATCCAGAATTTTAAAGTGTCTACAGGTGGTCTGGCCCCATGACAAAGACCAATCAAAGCATGGGAAGATAGATGGTCCTGCCATGCTTCTAACTCTTCATTATCACAAATAACAGCTCCATCTGAATCAACATCAAACTCACCAATTTTTTCTTCAAATGTCGGGTTCTGCGACAAATTAATCAGACGATCAAACCTGGAGGGAGTCGAAGCCTGACCAAAACCTGAGATCGACCGTGTGGCTGCAGGGAGTCGGACAGCGTCAGCAAAGGATGCAGGCTGTCCGTTGACAGCAGGGCCACGATGCCCCTGAGAGGAGGCGACAACCTGATGAGTCTCAACAGAAACTTCAGCATCAACACGGCCTCCCACACCGTGTAGCTGATGGAGAGGCGGAGCAGATGCTCTGCTCACGGAGGGCACGTTGACAGCAGGGCCACGATGCCCCTGAGAGGCGACAACCTGATGAGGCTCAGCAGCACCTTCGGAATCGAGACGGCCTCCCACACCTTGTAACTGATGGAGAGGCGGAACAGATGTTCTACTCACGGAGAGCGAGCCACCAGGGAGCTTAACAGGTGCCTGATGGAAGACCAGAGACGAGGGGCCAGCACCTTCGTGAAATGACTGAGAGGAAGAAGCCGCACCGGCATGAACCACATCTTGGAGCGACATCTTAGTGAATAGTTCCCCCCTCTCGGGGGGAGCGGGTACAGAAAGGAGGAGCGCAATAATCAGAAACAGATGGTAAACCTCGCAGGGGAGATTGGGGCTGGAGCAAGCAGAGTTCAGAGAGCATGGACGACACCTGGGCCAACGGCTCTATCACGCGTCGTTCATGCGAGCTCCCCCTAACCTTCAAAAAGAGTTTTCAAAAATAAAAATTACAAAACGAACTTTCCTCTTTTATGCCTTAAGAACACGGGCAATTGCCCGCCGTCCCCCGTAGACCGTAGGTCCGTAGCCCAAAACACGTGTGAACGGATATCCATCCTTAGAACTGGGCAATGCACCGTACAGTATACACGAGAGAAGTCTGCAATGGACGGGTCACGGGAAGTTGGTTGGGTGGCTGATGATGAGATTTGAGATTTGAGGGGGCTCGCCGGGCTGTCGCGGAATGGAACGCCCGCTAAAATGCCGGCGGTGGGCAGAGTCGGCCAGTCCAGAGTGGGTGATGATGATATTCAGTGGACAGAGACTAATGGATGATGGATGTTGAGATTGGGTGGGCGCGCTAAGTTGGCGGAGGAGGGAGGCCTCGTCCAACCAAACTAGAAGCAGAAGCTTCTGGTTCGTACACATTTTTTAATTGGACGTGGGAGTGCTACCGTGCTTGCTTTCTTTTCTGTGCTGAGTGGGCACAGTGCCCACAATATCTATAATTTGTGGGTACAGTGCCCACAATATATATACACAGTGCCCACAATATATATAATTTGTAAATACATACGTTTGCACTTCCCTAAAAGCATCCTACCTACCTACTCACAAGAATGGAACAGCTCCTCATTTTAATAATCTTCTCATATCTATCTATGGCAGCCCTCTTTGCGTTGTCGTTCAAAAACCCACCCAAGCTGTACACCCTTTGCAAATTCTTTGAAGAGAAAGTTCTGTAGCATCCTTGCAGGTTCATTCATATGGGTTCCCCCTTTGCGCTTCTGCACGGCTGCAGCCGGGGGCTGCTGGTAGTGACCGTCTTCTTTCATTGCCTCTTTCACCGCCTCACTGTAGTGCAAGCCAGCTCTTATATCTCTAACCCACCGTCGCCTCAAGCGGCAGTCGAGACGCCTCTCAGCTTTCTGTTGCGTCTGAAAAATCTTCTGGACGACCCCGCGGGCTTTCTTTACGATTGGTCCAACCGTTCCAGTAGTTCGCCTTGCACCTGGACTGGTGTCATGTGTAGCAGCCCCACGAGCCACGGCCATGGCGCCGATGATCCCCTCGACGTTATAGTCGGCCTTAATTTCTTCAATTTGGGGCTCCAAGGCTCTACCCTTCCCTCAGACATCTGCCAACGCCTTCCGAATCTCACCCACATCGACTTCTCCTTCAACCAGCTGCAAGGTCCTTTCCCTTCGCCGTTGCTCCATTGCAACCGACTGCAACACCTCAACCTGTCCAGCAACCTCTACGTGGGCAGCCTGCCCTCAGCCATCGATCAGTTAGAGGCGCTCCAAGTCCTCGACTTGTCCTACAACAACTTCTCAGGCCCCATCCCGGAAGCGTTTGGGCGGCTTCCACAGCTCCTGGAGCTCAACCTTTACGCCAATCTTCTCAACACCACCATCCCCCCGTATCTCGGCCAATTGAGCAAGCTACAGTACTTACGGCTTGCATACAACCCTTTCTTGCCATCCTCCATCCCTCCAGAGCTAGGGAATCTAACGGAGCTCACATACCTGTGGATGACAGGATGCAATCTCATAGGCCCAGTTCCCTCAACACTCGGCAACCTCTTCAAGCTCTCCAACCTGGATTTGTCCGGCAACGGACTCACAGGAACGATCCCATCCACCCTCTTCAATCTCGACAGCCTCTACCAGCTAGAGCTATACGGAAACCAGCTGGAAGGGAGTATCCCCGACAACATTGGAAGTCTCACCAGCATCGTGAATCTCGACCTCTCTGACAACAAGCTCACCGGCCCTCTCCATTCTAGCATCGCCCGCCTGCACAAACTCCAGAGTCTTCACCTCAACGGAAATGAGCTGTCTGGCTCTCTTCCGGAGGGGCTCGCAGATCTTCCTGCCCTGGCAGAGCTCTGTCTTTTCAACAACAGCTTCTCAGGGTCTATGCCGCAGAATTTGGGGCGAGCTTCCAAGTTGGTAGTGTTCGATGTCACCTCCAACAATTTCACGGGGCCGCTGCCGCCTTACCTGTGCGCGGGTGGCGCTTTGCAGGTTCTCATCACCATGTATAACTGGTTCAACGGAACAATCCCAGAAACGTATGGTGATTGCACACATGTGCAACGCCTTCGGATGAATGGCAACATGCTCACTGGGACGGTGCCTGAGGGCTTCTGGGGACTACCTGCCCTCTACATTCTGGAACTTGAGAACAATTTTCTGGAGGGTAGCATTTCTTCTAGTATTGGCAATGCGGCCAATCTCTCAACCTTAAGGTTAGCCAATAATCTCTTCTCCGGCAGCCTGCCTGGAGAAATTGGGAATCTGGGAAATCTTACCGTGCTGTCGCTGCCTCAAAACCGATTCTCAGGAAGCCTCCCCAAACAGCTGGGAAACTTACAGCATCTCAACTCTCTCTATCTCCAGTTCAATTTGTTCTCCGGGCAGATTCCACAGGAAATTGGTCTGTGCAAGCAGCTCAACACTCTTAACCTCGCACATAATCGCCTATCCGATGCTATCCCTGATTCTCTAGGAAACTTTCCGTCCATCAACACTATCGACCTGTCCTACAACCGGCTAACTGGAAACATTCCGACATCCCTCTTGATCCTTAAAGTAACTTCGTTCAATGCTTCCTATAACCTTCTCTCAGGGGAAGTTCCTTCTGGTTCCTTGAGCCAAGCCTTCGACACCAGTTTCATAGGCAACCAAGGTCTTTGCGGTGAGCACTTGCGAGGCGTTGAGGAATGCAAGCGGCCGTCGAAGCTGTTAGAAGCAATGCTGGCTGGCATCTTTGCAACGGCTTTCATACTGCTGGTGGTAGGCCTGGCGACCCTCTACAAGCTACACAAACCATTTCCAATCAGTGGGTACAAGTTCCAGAGGTCTTCATGGAGTCTGACTTCTTTTCACAAAGTGGGATTCAGCGAAAATGACATCTTGAGCAGCTTGGATGAGGACAATGTGATAGGCAGCGGGGGTGCGGGCAAAGTCTACAAGACAACGCTCAGAAATGGAGAAACAGTGGCCATCAAGAAGCTGTGGAGCTGCAGTGGCAAGGATATTCACGATGTGCAGGAGGAGGATCATGAGGCACTGGTGCATGCGCAGGGCCGGATGAGTAGCTACAACGTGGACCGCGGGTTCAGAGCTGAGGTGGCGACTCTGGGAAAGATCCGGCACAAGAACATCGTGAAGCTGCTGTGCTGTTGCAGTAGCAAGGACACCAAGCTGCTGGTGTACGAGTACATGCCCAACGGGAGCTTGGGTGACCTGCTGCACGGGCGCTCGGGCGCGTCCTGCCGCAAGGCCAGCTTTGTTCTGGATTGGCCCAGCCGCCACAAGATTGCGCTGGGCGCAGCGCAGGGGCTGGCCTACCTCCACCACGACTGTTCCCCGCCAATCGTCCACCGCGACGTCAAGTCCAACAACATCCTTCTGGATGCCGATCTCAATGCTCATGTTGCTGACTTTGGCGTAGCAAAAATATTGCCCTACCAGCACAATATCACCATGGGTGATATTAAAAGTGCGCCAGCTGCAGTGGTGAACCCCTGCTCTGCAGTTGCCAAACCGCACTTGGATCAATCTCTACTGCAATCGTCTTGCATCGCAGGCTCCTACGGTTACATCGCACCAGGTATGCACTAAGCACCAATAAAAGGGGCGCACATAGGTAGTGCTTTAAATTTTTGCAATCCTCCTCTGTCGCATTGCAATGTGCAGCTACTTTGTTTCTTTTGCAGAGCACGCCTACACCCCAAAGGTCACGGAAAAGAGCGACATCTATAGCTTTGGCGTTGTGCTGCTGGAGCTGGTCACCGGAAAGAAACCCGTGGCTCCAGACGTGTTCGGCGACAACACGGACATCGTCAAGTGGGTGTGCAACAAGTTATCCAGCCACGATGGTGTGAAGGAGACACTCGACTGCAGGATTGCAGATGGCTCTAAAGAGGAGATGATGCTAGTGCTGCGAGTGGCTCTCCTGTGTACCAGTGCGATGCCTTCGAATCGGCCGTCCATGAGGGAGGTGGTGGACATGCTGGTGCAAGCAGACCCACGCAAGCCCAAGTGGAAAGCCGACGTAGCTTTAGAAAAGGGAAAAGTGGAGAAATGAGCACAAAAGTAGTGGGTGAAGTTGATGCCTTTGAGAAATTGTAAACTGAGTTCCTTGCGTGACTCATCTTTCATACCCGTGAGAGAGAGAAGTGATCCGTCTTCTTTTGTTTTTGGGGCCAAATATAAGACTAGTGATGGAAGTCGAAGTCTAGAGAAACAGTAACTATGGTATCTATCATCTAATCATATCCTATATAGATGTCTTGATTCCCGTCATTGGATTCAACCTCCTTGATAATAGCAGTGATGGCAAAAAGTCATCCCCTAGAGAATGTTGTTGGGCTGGCACATTCCTAATGATGTAAGGGCAAAAAGGTAAACTTCAGCATACCCTGCAATATCCTTTGTGACGAGAGCCTGTTCATATGCTAGCTGTGCAAAATGCATACTCTTGCCTATCAAATAGTGGGGGACAAGCCTTTTTTGTAAAGAAAGAGAGTTTGTGTGTGGTATTAGTAGTGGTGGTACATCCATTTTACCTTTCCCATATGGTCATGCTTTTTGTGATGGGTGTCTATGTCTAACCTATGAGGTTGATCATTAGAAGACCAAGGCCTTTAAACGTTAGTGCAAAAACGCAAAGGTTTTTAAACCTTAGAGCAAACAAATTGATTTTTTTACATGTGCAAAACATCACAACAAAACTTTTAAATACAAACTATAAAAAAGCACAATAAAAGTTTTAAAGACATTATAAAATACACAACAAATCTTTATTACATGTAACTCATTGCACCCAAATATCACACACAGAGGTTCTCGAATATATATGCATTGTGTTTGCACAAAAAAATATATTAAAAATTTTGAACATCATAAATTTACCACATCAGGCTCGGTACACATTGTTAGGGCACCTAGTTTAGTCGACCGAAAACTACGGGCATGATAAACAAAGGACGGGCACCCAAGCTTGGGTGCCGTCCTATACACATGGTTGCACTTGCCTAAATTTGTAGTGTGAAGCTCCACGTGAATAACAATTGCCTGTGAAAACTTGCTACACAACAACTAAACTACACAAATTTGTTATCATCAATTAGATTCATAGGAAAGGTCCACTCAAACAACCAAATTCGTGCTAGGTAGTACTGATTACAAATGAGAAGCGAAAACCAACCTACAAAGCAATGCAGCCAGCAAATCTAACATTGGATACCATTACATGCTACTCACACTCTCTTCTGCATCATCATTCTCACCAAACATGCACTACAAGGAAAAGCGACCATAAGCGCGTTTATAGACGCGTTTTGATAACGTGCTTTAAAATGTTGCGGGTGCCTTTATAATCGCGTCTAAAATTGCATCTATAGACACGCGTTTATATGTACGTCTATACTGATATAAATGCGCATATAGATACGCATAGATACATAAATAGACGCTTTTATAGCCTTTGTTATAGACGTGCTCTGGAATTTTTTTTAAAAAAAAAAGAGAGCTGCCTATGCAGATATACAATTGCATTTTTTGCACAGGCAGGTCTCTTGTTTAAGGTTTTGCTTACTTATACATAGACGAATCAAGATCAGCAAAGATATCAACATAAAAACTTAAATTAAAGATAGATATGTACAAAAAGATTTGTGAACATACTTCGAATATTGATTAAAGAAGATGAAAAATTATATTTTATATCCAAAAATTTATCCATACATGATCGTAGCCACATAAGGCCTGAATAAAAACATAGATATATAAAGAAGATGAAACATTTTATCTTATATCCAAGAAATTGTCCATACATGATGGTAGCCACATGAGGCTTGAAAAAGAAACATAGTTGCATAAACTAAAACTATACATGAAGAAAAACTACAAGGAAAACTACTCGGAGGAGTCATCACTCTTCGAGGCATCTTGTCCTCCTTCTTATCCACCTTGTGCTTACACAAAGTGAAGATATATATAACTAAAAATAGAAAGTATTATAAAGGTTGAAACATGTTTTGTAATAAAAATAAAAAGTATTACCTGCATCGGTGTTCTCCTTGCTTGATTGTATTGTTTGTCGGAGATGATCCCTTCATCGTGTGAAGGTAATCCTATGTATCTCCTCTATTGTGGCAATGATGGTAGGCCAGTCTCTGCTGGGGGAGGATCTCTATCCACAATGTCACACTACATCACAAGACAAACATTATAACACAACTCAAATAGAGAGAATACAAAGAAAAGACATGAAGTTGCACTATACATACAAACTCGGCCTCCCATGATGCATGACCTCCATATCGCTCAATTTGTATTTGCCGCGCTTCTCTTTGTTGCTGGTTCACTACTCCTTCTAGGAGCTCCTTCTTGGCATTCTTCCACTTGTCCCTATGAGCAATAGATGACTTGTTGTGTCCACTTTGACCGGCATCTATTCGGGCTTTCTCCTCCTTTGCATGTCTCCTATTCTTAAGTATGTCTTTGATTTTGTGTTGTGTCCATCTACTGTTAAATCTTTGGCTATGAGGATTAGGATACTTCTTGTGGACAGTTTTAATGCAATCATCCACTAGGCTCTCCCTTTGCTTCTTAAAATGTATAAAGCAGTCTTTATAGTGTGCAAAAACTACTTATCGCAAGTAGTTTACCACCTCTTTCCTACGAGTCATCATCAACGATGCCGCCCACATCTGTGATATCATAATATGATATATCACCATGATGTGGTGGTGACTCTGAAGAACTATCCCCACCCCCAAAGCACTACCCTAGGCATCCTCTATCTCCTCTACCTCCACTCTCAGTGCTAGTGTGGCGTGAGGTACGACTACCCTCCCTCTACGACGACGGCTGCCACTCTCATGAGAGCCATGATGACTGTGAGGTGTCACATCTCCTGAAGGTGCAGGTGTAGGAGATGTTGTAGCACTAACTGGGACTGATGGGATGAGGGGTGAATGTAAAGGCAAGTGAAGTGCCTAGCAAGGGTAAATTGCCTGGCAAGGGACTCTATTGGGATGTGGGCGGACCTGATGGTAAAGGGGTGCTTGCTGCATAGGCTACCAACTGCTCGGGGATGGGAGTATAGCCAAAGATGCCCTCTACCTCCCTAGCAAACTGTCATTTTGAGACTCGATGAGAGCCTCAACATGTGGGTCTGTGTGTGGGACAAGAGGATGAGGACCTAGGCCACATCTATACAAACAAAGAAAATATTTAAAAAAAATTATGAAATGAAGACTTTCTGGCTCTTTAAGTCAATTGATCCCGGGAATCATCTCATTCTTTAAAAAACACAAAAAATAAATAAATATTTAGAAAGCATGTAAGCCGTTATGCAACCCGGGAATCATCTCATTCCTGGCACTATGCATTATGCAAGCCTTATGCAACCATTTTACGCAAGCCTTGCATAAAGCATTGTGCATTAGGCCTTATGTATAAAGCTTATGCATAATGCCTTAAGCATGAGGCCTTATGCATAAAGCACTATGCATAAGGCCTTAAGCATAAAGCTATGCATGAGGCCTTATGCATAAAGCTATGCATGAGGCCTTAAAGCACGAGGCCTTAAAGCATGAGGCTTTAAGCATAAAACTATGCATGAGGCCTTATGCATAAAGCTTATGCATGAGGCTTATGCATAAAGCACTATGCATAAGGCCTTAAGCATAAGGCCTTATGCATAGTTCTATGCATGAGGCCTTATGAATAAAGCACTATGCATAAGGCCTTAAGCATGAGGCCTTATGCGTAAAGCATGAGGCCTTATGCGTAAAGCACTATGCATAAGACCTTAAGTATGCATGAGCATTATGCATAAAGCTTATGCGCAAACCTACAAAACAAATCCCGAGCACCCAAGGGTGCAATAATAATAGAGGAAAGAGAGAAAAGATATGAAAGCACTTACCTCTTTTTCATGATGTTAAAAGAGAGGATTAGAGAACCTACAAAATTAACAAAAGGGTGAGCAAAAGATTAGTAAAGCTTATGCATAAAATGATGCATGAGACATTATGTTTAAAGGACTATGCATAAGCTTAAAGTACTATGCCTTGAGCATAAAGCTTATGCATAAAGCTTAAAGCACAAGGCATAAAGCTTATGCATAAGGCTTATGCATAAAGCATAAAACTTATGCATAATGCATAAAGCTTATGTTTAAGGCTTATGCATAAAGCTTAAAGCATAAGGCTTATGCATGAGGCCTAAAGCATAAAACTATGTATGAGGCCTTATGCATATATAAGACTTATGCATAAAGCTTATGCGCAAACCTACAAAACAAATCCCCAGCACCCAAGGGTACAATAATAATAGAGGAAAGATATGAAAGCACTTACCTCTTTTTTGTGATAGTGAAAGAGAGAATTAGAGAACCTACAAAACCAACACAAGGGTGAGCAAAAGATTAGTAATGCATACATACAAACCAAGAAAATATTAAGAAGATTAGTAATGCATACATACAAAAGATTAGTAATCAAATATTAAGAAAATATAATAAACAAACCAAGAGGCCTACCTTGGTTATTTATGATTTTTGAGGTAAAAATATGTAAAATAGCCAAAAAAAAGTGAGCTATATAAACACTTGATTGTCTTTTACAAAAGAAAAATAGGGTTCAAGAAGAAGAGCAAGAGAAAGAGCAAGAGCAAGAGCAAGAGCAAGAGCAAGAGCAAGAGCAAGAGCAAGAAGAAAAGGAGCAAGAAGAAGAAGAAGAGAAAGAGACTCATCATAACCAAGGTATGTACCAATAAGGTAAACTCTTACTCCACAGTACTTTGTAAAGCAGATTTGCAGCTTGGTGATAAATCTTGAGAGGGTGAGAGAGTCTCGAGAGGGTCAAAGGGGGTTAGAACCTTGAGAGGGTGAGAGGATTAGAAATAGGGCAGGATGTTTTTTGGAAGAATTGCGTTTTGCCAAAATATTGGCAAAACACTCTTGAGTTTAATTTTTGATCTTTTTCGCCATAGTGTGCTTCTATAAGCGTGTCTGTACATGCATCTGTACATGCGTCTAAAAGCGTATCTATAAATGCGTCTATTTTACAGAGTAGATGTGTGTACAGACGCGCTTTTAGATGTGTGTACATACGAGCTTATAGATGCACAAATAAATGCGAAACAAACTGTGTGTAGGATAATGCGCTACACCCTTCTATGTTAACTCATAGGCGGTGTTAAGAGGCCAAGTGTCGTAGAGAAATGACAGAGGCTTCACAAAACAACGTAGAAGTGGTGGAGGATTGGAATGATGGAGATACAAGCCCACCACCCTTTCCTATGAGATGGTGGAGAAAGAGGTTTTAGAAGTATGGTACGTGCTCTATTTGCCAATGAGCGTAGTGAAAATGAAAAAGCCATGGAAAATGATCACCTTTATAATGCGGCTTCGACTCCACTTTTTGAGAGATTCACATATTCCATTCTACGTGCTGGTCTCGAGTTGCTTAACACTAGTTCTGTAATTGGACACTTAAGTGTCCTGAGGTGTCCTGAAAGTTAGCATTTTTCTTGAATTTTTGTGGGCAATCTATTAAGAGTTTTGAAATGCTTAACATCCACAAATGTTCCTCAAGACCCAAAAAATCCTTGAGATTTTTTAAATTGCACTTTTCTTAGCTTTTGCAAGGTAATATTTTAATTTTCTTAGACACATGCTGATAAAACGCATGATTTTTGCTGTTTTCAAAATAGTAGTAATTTGGACATAACTTTTAGAAGGGACATAGTTTGATCATGAAACTTGGCTTGATGGAAAGCCCATGATGTAAACTAAATCTTGGAATCATCAAACGATAATTATTGGATAAATTTTTGACTCGCTAATATTGAAATGACGTTTTTTATACAGGTGGAGCATGAATTTTTCTCCTTCCATATGCAAGCTAATAATGTAAAACTTGAGGTGCACCCATGTTATATAGGGTAAATACTACTTTGTTTTGCATTTTCCAAAACTTTACAGCCACTTTTTGGGCCTCTTCTCATACATGGCCTTTTGCGCAACCTGTTTTTAGTACATAAAATGTCTAATTATGAGCCTAATTTTGATTTTCATCAAAGGGAAAGCTTTGTAAGTGCATTATTTGTTGTAACTATAGGTGTAGACTACTTGTGCAAGCATAGTTATGATTAGTTTTTTATAAAAGATGATCAAATTTTGTATTTTTATTTTTTACAGTTTTTTTAGAACTAGGCGATAAGAACCTACTTAAGTGGAGGCTAAGTTAGTGTCATACACATCAAATTATGGCTTATTTATCTCATCTCAAGCATGAAAACCAATAATCAACATTCTCATTGATAGGGCTACATTTTTTTTTAGTGGCGTGATTGAGTTTTGATAATACGCGTTACTTTTGCTGATTTTATGCAACTTTTTTGAAAAAAAATCTAGGAAAGAAAAATGATTTTTTTGGTGAACTTCTACCTCCTTGGAATGATGTATGCTATCAAAATATCTTGGGAAAAATGCTATTGATATCATTGGATTTTTTTTTTTGAGAGAATGATGCTTGCATATTTGGAAAAATCCTGAAAAATGTTCATTTTCAAGACATATGCTACTTTGTTGCTCATGTACTTCCAAATAAAAAGGCATTTTATATGTTTAGCATTTTTTACATAAGTATAGGGTTATGTTCTACATTCCCAATGAAGCATTTTGGTTTTTAAAGCCTACATTAGGGGTTTGATTTTTTTTCGCAACCCCCAAAAAAGGACACTCAAGTGTCCTGTTTTGGTACCAAACTAGTGTTAACTTGCAAAAGAATCTATGGATGGAGAAATGCAAGTTTGAATGCACTTCTCAAGTGAGTTTTCTACTTTCAAAAACTGTCTACTTCCATTATAGATATATAAGAAGAATTATTCTTTATATTAATGTATTTGATTGTTTTGTCGATAGGCTTTTGTCGAAGATGCTTCCAAAGGAGAATAAATTACCAACCTCAAGAGACCAAGCAAGGCGTTTTGTGACATCTCTTGGAGGCTTGGACTATACTCGCATCTATGCATGTATCAATGATTGTGTTCTCTTCCTCTGTGGAATACATGCGGTGGCTCAAGAGTGTCCTATTTGTTTGGCGAGCCAAGATATCGAGAAGACCTTAAAGATCTACATGTGCTGCGTAAGGTGTTGCGACATTTTCCCATCATTCCTCGCATCCAACACACGTTCAAGTGCAAATCTATTGCAGAGCCCATGTCATGGCATTCCTGTCACATCGATCCAATGATGGAAAATGAGAATTCCCACCGCAGACACTCCTGCATCGAAGCACATCGAGGAAATGTGGCCAAACTTCAAGGAAGAGCCTAGACATTTGAGACTTGGATTGGGTATGGATGGTGTTAATCTTTTTGGAATCAAGAGCACCTCATATAGTATATGGCCAGTGGTAGTGGTGAATTACAACATTCCTCCATCCATGGCAATAAAGAAAGGACATGTCATGTTATTCCTTCTCATTCTTAGGAAAAATAAGGTAAAGAATATGGATATATATCTTGAGCCCTTGATTGATAAGCTTGAGATACTTTAGAGAGGTATCCATGTGCATGACATATGTCAGCCTTCACGAGATTTTCTCTTGAAGGCTATCTTGATGTGGACGATGCACGACTTTCCTGGTTATTGGCGAGTGTTCAGGTGAGTCAAATGGATTTCTATTCATGATGATTCTTTATTATCATTGTATTGTTTTTTGACACGCTTGAATGTGTATGTTGTTTAGATCTCTCCACATTTGGATACCATGCATGTCCTATTTGTGGTCCATCACTGGTGGCATCTAGGCCAGAGAGCTTAAAGAAAGTGATATATGAGAATCATCATCGATTTCTCCCTCATCATCATCCCAAATTTGTTCGTTCTTGGATGGGAGTCCCTCCACATTCACTAAGCATGGGAGATTGGAAGGCATTATGGAACGGAGTGAAAAGTCCTCCCCCCCCCACAGCATGAATAGGTAATATATCTTTGACATAGAATTCCAATACAAGCTTTGATTTGAAAAGATAATCCTCTTAATATTTGTTGTTATTTGATAAGGTACTCTATCTTCTTTTTCTTACCATATTGGACGAGCCTCAAAATCAACCATCTTCTTGATCCAATGCACATCTTCAAGAATGTTGCCTCTAACATTTGGGAGCACTTGAGGAACACGGGACTCCTTGCTTGTAAGAGAGGATCTACAAAGAATAGAGAGTATGCAAAGAGCTTGGCCCCACGAGAGGGACCAAATGGGAAGACAATTCTACCTCGTGCACCTTGGATATTGACAAAGGAGGAGAAGTTGGTGAAAGATGCCATTACTACATTTTGTACTCCGACGGGGTCCATGAGGTTTTTAAAACGCACATGCCTTCACAAAGACAAAGAAGAGAGGTGTTGAGCAATTATATGGCTTGAAGTCCCACGATTGGCACAAGATGCTTCAAGTAAGTGAAACATCGAAGTTGTACATATTTTCCTTGTTCAATCATGATGTATCGAATCATGGCGTATAAATGTTTATAGTTTATTCTTCCTACAAGCATTTCCAATTGTGCATCCCACGAAGTGAGAGAGACGATTTATAAGATGGGGGAGCTTGTGAGGTTTGTACCCCAAAACCTCATAGCCAATTTTCTAAATGTGTTTTCCTCAAAAGGATTTGTTTATTGTTTCACATTGTAGATATGTGAGCTCAAAGGAAATCGATCCATGTACACTTGACTATGCAAGGGTCATGGCGGTGGAGGTGGTTTGTTTGGTGGAGGAGACATTCCCACGGTCAATTCTCACTAGCCAACTACATCTTATGGTTCATTTAATTGATCAAATTGCCATATGTGGCATTGTGCATGCTTGATGGATGTTATTTCTTGAGCGTTTCATGAAGACCTTGAAGGATTTTGTAAGGCAAAATGCAAAGCCAGAAGGTAGTATGGCTGAGGGTTAGTTAGTACAAGAATCACTTGTTTATATCTCAAAATACCTTGCCGAAGTGGATCCCTCTCTCCCTCACCTATGGAGCAATGAAGGATTTTGTAAGGCAAAATGCAAAGCCAGAAGGTAGTATGGCTGAGGGTTAGTTAGTACAAGAATCACTTGTTTATATCTCAAAATACCTTGCCGAAGTGGATCCCTCTCTCCCTCACCTATGGAGCAATGAAGAAGACTTGAGGATGACCTCTCATGTTCCTCAAGGAAAGGGAAAGACCAAAGTCATGGATATAGAGATGCATAGTAAGCTTAATACCTTTTGTGTGCTTAATAGTGATGTGATGAGAAGATGGGTGGCAAAGTATGAGGATGAAAAGGCAAGAAGACAAAGTGAAAGGTCGGCATTCTGTAAGCGCCATGGATGTAGTGTGCCATACCTCGAGCACCGATGATCACTTCCCAAGGATCTTAATGTAGATTGGCTACATGAGGAGATGGAGAGAGTGGCGCAAGACAAAAACATGTATTGATACATTGGAGGAGTCGGAGTATGCCCGACGATGCTTCAAAAAGTTAAACAAACTTGTGTTCTCAATCATATTTTAGTATGATAAATATTTTGAGGTATTTATAAATTTTTTTGTCTTGGTATAGTGCACACTGTTTAATGCTTTATGGTCGGAGGGTAAACATTTTTGCACACAAAGCATTGATGAGAAGAGAAACACCCAAGATTGTGGGGTAATTGTAAGCTCTGAGGGAGCCAATGGAGCCATGGATGATTATTGTGGATTGATCCAAAATATCATTAAGCTTGACTTTCAAAGCCTCTTTGTATATATTTTGGATGTCAAAAGTGGTTTAAGGATGTGGTGGAAAGAGGTCCTAATGCAACAATCAAGCGTCATGCAAGTGGCTTTGTGAACATTGACTCTAGAAAGTTTTGGCAAGGAAAGGATGGGACTCTAGTGCTACCATAACATTGTGAACAGGTACATATAATTATTAGTAATTACAATATATGCATTTAAAGATAGTAGAGATGTAATTTTTTTTGTATGATGTACCTTTGTGCTTGAATAGGTTGGTGGATGGTAGTCATGTGCCTATCATTGCTTTGCATGTGCATTTGAAAGACTAATTTAACAAGAAATGTTTGATCAGCCACATGATCCCTATACAAGTTCACATCATTGTGTTCAATAATTAATCAAGCCCGATAGGGCTTGATTAATTAATGAACATGTGGCTAGCCTAAATATGTGGTCATGAGTAATATGCACACTATATGAGCAAGGTGACGTGAAAAATTAAGTTTAATTATTGTTTGTCAACAATCTATTTGACCATGCATATGTGTACATGGACAACTACATACCACAAATAGGCTTGGTGTGAGCCTTGAATAGACCAATTGGATTATTCCCAATATAGGGAATGGGATTATGCATATGGACAAGAAAAGAGATGTTTCAATCTACAAAGGCATGAAAGACCCGTATATTACTCAATGCTTAGAGCCTTAGACATTCATGATATTTTCTTTTCAAAATAATGTTGGCTTTAGATACTATAGAGATGGCAATGGTGTCACGACGATGAGTGATGAACAAGGAAAAGACAACAAAGACGACCTACCTAGGAGCCAAAACAATCACATATCTCCTTGGATATTGATGACGAGGAGGATCCGAGAAGGAGCACTTCTCCGATAGATACACAGTAGTAACACGTCCCTCTGGAAAAATATTCAATTGAAAAATCCAACCTTAAATGCTAAAGGTCTTGTGCGACTTTCATCTTCTTGCAAAGGCTATTTTCATGTAGCATCTTTTGTCTACTGATCTTCAATATGAGGCTTGGTACTCACCGATTTGGTACTCACCGAGGGTGCCCGCAAAAGGAGTCACGGTGAGAACGAATGAATAGAGGATAAAATAGCTCTGCGCATGCTTACATTTTACACACAACCAAAGCACAAATTGAGTCACGGCAGTGCAAACCAATGAATAGAGGACAAAACAGTTGGGCGAGCACTTGCATTTTACACACAATCAAAGGACGTGTAGGGTCTACCTCCAACTTGGAGTGCCATGTTGTGTCGCCGCTTTTGCATGCCATGGGTAGCCAACTCTGGCTACCTAGGGATGGACAAGCTACTCCACAGCCAATGGGAGCCCTTCCTCTAGCCAATGGGAGCCCTTCCTCCAACCTACAATAAAACATTCCCGTGTACCTGCAAATTCTCGTGTACCTTTATATCCTCCATCTTGGCTGTTGAAATTTGTGGTGCCATTGAGGACAAAGTATGAGTAGAGGACCAAGATCAAGAGCATGCAACCACATCACACTTGGACATTATCACACATGAGCATATTTGTAAGAGGTGTACCCTCCTCATATAAAAAGGGTCATTTCCAAGCAATGAACATAAGCAGCTCTCTATAAGTTTCCATCTTGTAACCTAATTATGCTTGTGTCAAGCTTGATTAAGTCATTAGGAGTTTCATTATGTTGCTAATTATGCTACATCCACCATAGGATTAGTATTTCTTAATCATATGATTAGGATTGAGCACACCATAGCTATGCATGCTTGAGGCCTCATTCATGTCCGATCTTTTGACATGGTATCAGAGCCACTCCTCTTCTCATGAACTTCCCCATTAGCTTAGCCTCAGCCCACATTAATCCTTTCCATCAGTAATCTCATGTTATTAAACCAATTCTCAATTTCTAGCATCTTATCCATAGCTCCCACTTGTGGACAAAATTTTCATAGCTTGATTCTCCACATCCTCTTCACTATTGGTCAATTCCTCTTAGATATATCTTGTTGAGCTCATTGCTTCTCTATTGGCTTAATTTCTCATAAATCGCCTCATTTTCACTGACTGTAGAAACGCTCCATTCATTACATGTAGTCAACATTGGATCAAGCCCTTATAGGGCTTGTTAGACACTACTACAAGGACTAAACAACTCAAGTATCAAGTACTTTGGTATACTACATGACCCGGGAGACGTGGATGTGCACAGGCGCTAGAAACAAGCACAAATCCACCAAATTTGGGCAACTTTGAGCTAGTTCTTTCCCTTGGGACATTGATTCTCATCAAGGGTTCTAAGGCTATCAACAAAGCCCCATCAAAAGCTTTTGCATTTGCTCAATTTTAGCTCTAATCACTATAATTAAGAGGATAATTAAAAAACTTACCCTTATTAAATGTTAAAATTGAATTCCTCAGGTTTTATTATCCTTGTTTGAGTGTCATATCTCTCATTTGGCATTTGGGTCATTAACCGAAAGCCTTTTGAGCATATTCAGTTTTACCACTAATTTGTAAGCAATTAGACACTACCAAGAGTCAAACTCTAGTAAGACCTTTGCAATGGTGTCAAGCACTATCACAAATGTTGAGAAGTTTAATAGGGAAGGGTTCCACACCTTACACAGATGAAGTACCTTCTAATGCATAAGGAAAAATCATTAAGAAAAATGTGCCGGATGAACCAATTGAAGGGTGGGTTGAAAAAGATGAGCAGTCATTGTCACTTATTGGTTTACACCTAGTTGTATTCATCACTTATTGGTTTACACCTAGTTGTATTCATCACATCAACTCTAAGGAACATGCTGCAAAGGATGCATGGGATACATTGAATCTCTTGATCTTGAATCTCGTGTATCTCTTGACCATTGCAAAGGCTTGATCCAATGTTGACTACATGTAACGAATGGAGCGTTTCTACAGTCGGTGAAAATGAGGCGATTTATGAGAAATTAAGCCAATATCTAAGAGGAATTGATTAATAGTGAAGAGGATGTGGAGAATCAAGCTATGAAAATTTTGTCCACAAGTGGGAGCTATGGATAAGATGCTGGAAATTGAGAATTGGTTTAATAACATGAGATTATTGGTGGAAAGGATTAATGTGGGCTGAGGCTAAGCTAATGGAGAAGTTGATGAAAAGAGGAGTGGCTCTGATACCATGTCAAAAGATCCGACATGAATGAGGCCTCAAGCATGCATAGCTATGGTGTGCTCAATCCTAATCATATGATTAAGAAATACTAATCCTATGGTGGATGTAGCATAATTAACAACATAATGAAACTCCTAATGACTTAATCAAGATTGACACAAGCATAATTAGGTTACAAGATGGAAACTTGTACTCATAGAGAGCTGCTTATGTTCATTGCTTGGAAATGACCCTTTTTATATGAGGAGGGTACACCTCTTACAAATATGCTCATGTGTGATAATGTCCAAGTGTGATGTGGTTGCATGCTCTTGATCTTGGTCCTCTACTCATACTTTGTCCTCAATGGCACCACAAATTTCAATAGCCAAGATGGAGGATATAAAGGTACACGAGAATTTGCAAGTACACGGGAATGTTTTATTGTAGGTTGGAGGAAGGGCTCCCATTGGCTGTGGAGTACCTTGTCCATCCCTAGGTAGCTAGAGTTGGCTACCCATGGCATGCAAAAAGCGGCGACACAACATGGCACTCCAAGTTGGAGGTAGACCCTACACGTGCTTTGATTGTGTGTAAAATGCAAGTGTTCGCCCAACTGTTTTGTCCTCTATTCATTAGTTTGCACTGTCGCGTGACTCAATTTGTGCTTTGGTTGTGTGTAAAATGTAAGCGTGCGCAGAGCTATTTTGTCCTCTATTGAATCGTTCGCACCGTGACTCCTTTGGCGGGCACCCTCGGTGTGTACCAGGCCTCATATTGGAGATCAGTAGACAAAAGATGCTACATGAAAATAGCCTTTGCAAGAAGATGAAAGTCGCACAAAACCTTTAGCATTTAAGGTTGGATTTTTCAATTGAATATTTTTCCAAAGGGATGTGTTACTATGTATCTATCGGAGAAGTGCTCCTTGGGATCCTCCTCGTCATCAATATCCAAGGAGATATGTGATTGTTTTGGCTCCCAGGTAGGTCGTCTTTGTTGTCGTTTCCTTGCTCATCACTCATCGCTCACGACACCATTGCCATCTCTATAGTATCTAAAGCTAACATTATTTAAAAAGAAAATATCATGATGTCTAAGGCTCTAAGCATTGAGTAATATACGGGTCTTTCATGCCTTTGTAGATTGAAACATCTCTTTTCTTGTCCATATGCATAATCCCATTCCCTATATTGGGAATAATCCAATTGGTCTATTCAAGGCTCACACACCAAGCCTATTTGTGGTATGAAGTTGTCCATGTACACATATGCATGGTCAAATGGATTGTTGACAAACAATAATTAAACTTTATTTTTCACGTCACCTTGATCATATAGTGTGCATATTACTCATGACCACATATTTAGGCTAGCCACATGTTCATTAATTAATCAAGCCCTATCGGGCTTGATTAATTAGTGAACACAATGATGTGAACTTGTATAGGGATCATGTGGTTGATCAAACCTTTCTTGTTGAATTAGTCTTTCGAATGCACATGCAAAGCAATGATAGGCACATGACTACCATCCACATCACCGATAACATACGGAATGCCACATATAGCCTCAAATCCCTCTGCCAAGGTGGCATCGTTTCAGGAGATGGCCACTTTATGTTTAAGTTGTGCAAGGCCTCGTAGAAAGCTATCACTATTTTTTGTGCAGAGGATGTAGAGAACCACTTGTAAGTTAGAGCTAGTGGTGGCTAGACAGTGCAATGCCACACAAACACGCTTCTCCACAGCGATGGCTTTTTTGCAGTTGGTGTCTGCACAGCTTTGCAAGAATGGAGCTAGCCTTGCACACAAGAGGTGGTAGTTATCTTTGCTCAATCTCATCCTCTTTTTGAACATCCCATCTGATTAACTACCAAGCAAGTATCTCTCCACCATGAATCCCTATGGTGGTCTATAGTAAGCCCCCAAGAGGACCTACGCTTGTGGCACCGACGAGCAATCCGGGCTTTGCATGCCAATATTGCACGAGCCATGCACTGACTAAAAAATGTCATCCAATGTGTGATTGCCTCACTTGCATCATAGCACGACTCACTTGATTCTATCTTAGTAATCATGGCTATGAGAATTGTAATAGTGCCAACGATAATGAGCATTGATTCTTTCATCACTTGAACCGAATGAATGGAATGACATCAGATTGAGGCTTTACATGTTAAAGGCTACCCATTATTAGAAAAGTATGATCAACATATGTAACAAGTGTGAGACAAATGAGGTAAAACTTAACACCATATTGAATGACAAGCTTCAAGCGTGGGACCAAAATGAAGTACAGCAAGCAAATGGCATGTTAATCACTACATGAAAGTACAATAACATAGCTTCCTTGTTGCAACTCAAGGCTTTTGAAGACTCTTTAAGACCAATCAAGGCATGTTAATCACTACATGAAAGTACAGTAACATAGCTTCCTTGTTGCAACTCAAGGCTTTTGAAGACTCTTTAAGACCAATCAAGGCCATTGTAAGGTTTCCCAACATCATAATTTTTTGAGTTTCTAGAGCCTTGCGGTCTACATCTGACTCCTTTTGATGGATTGCCATCATTTTTTATGTGCTCGCCATGTCCAGAAGGCTCTCCTTAATGTTCTTGTCCTTGCGAGGACGTTGGGTAGACAGCTCATTCAAGACCGCCTCTTTTGCGATCCTATGATTCAGCGGCATCTTCCACATTAGAAACTCCACTGCCTCCACCCACACCACTCCCTCCTATTGCAGGAGCATGGTTGTAGCTTATGACATTCACACAACCATGCATATACTCGTCCACAGTGTCAAACCATTGGCAAGTGACCTTTTAATCATTTCTTGAAAATCGAATTGTGTGTCTTATCCTTCTTGTACTTAGAGGTGTACACACGGCCCCATCCCTTTACGACAACTTTCACTGTCTTTATCACATTCTAGGAAAAGCGAAGCAAGTTGTGTTACAACTTTTGACTAAAGGTCCACTCCTTGCTTCAGAGTTTTCCCAAATTCATCAGCCACCATGGATCCATGAATGTGGATGAGTTGTGCCACCCACGGCTCTTTCCCTAGTTGTCTGCTCATCCACACAAGCGCTATTGGTAGCACCCTTTTTCTTCTTCTTTATATTGCCATTCTCTTGTGTCTCGAATCCCTCCAAGCTAGCATCTATAGCTTTCATGTATCTCCTCTTTGTTGGCTTTTTCTGAGGCACTAATGGTGGTTGCCCACTTTCCTCAAATTGCATCCCAGAATGCTATCCTTAGATGGCATAATTGGGAGGTTGTATGACTTGATGGACTAGTGTGGTAGGCAAAACTGGCCTTTGGTATGACCTAAATGAGAAAGGAGATCCCATTCTCAGTCCAGTTAACATGCTGTGAAAGTGAGTGATTGGATGGGAGGACGCACATAGAATGAATGTCCATTGTGAGAAGACACGGTACTTGGCATTGCAATAGTTTGGAATTTGAGACTCCTACGTGCCTACATAGAATGTTGGCTATGGGAATGGTGAGTATTGTGTGTAGCAATCAGTGTTGTCATGAAGTTCTTTCGGAGTCCATCTTGTATGTGTTTATTTGTTGTTATGCTATGAAGTGATTGGGTTTCACAAACTACTTCAAGCATTAACAAGTCAATAAAATTAGTTTATAAGAACGTATTTCTTTATAGAAATTTCAACAGTAACATGTTCCTTTATGAACATGAAAAGAAACCCAATTTTACAATTTCAATGTAACATACTGAGAGAGAGAGAGAGAGAGAGAGAGAGAGAGAGAGAGAGATCTGCCCAACAAATATAAATTGTTGGAGGTCATGCTCAGTTCATGGTGTTGTAGTAGCCCGTAAGAATCTTGTTACCTGCACAAACCAAAATCTAGGAACCAAATAGTAACATGCATGGGAATACTTCATCTGGACTTTGACATGCAAGAGTACAAAACATTAATCAGTGCATTAATATGCATAAGGAAGTCAACAAGATCCAACAATAGAGCAGGTTGAAAACTACATCAAGCTTAAAGAAGGTACTTGTATTAGGGTTGCTGCTGACAGAAGGTACTTGTATTAGGGTTGCTGCTGACAGAAGGCGGATCACACTCCAACAAACCAGGACCACAGGTGCTGTAAGATCCCTGTCCCCACCGCGCAACAAATTCAGGGGTGCTAGCAGCGGAAGTAGCACTTCTTGCGCGAGGCAGGGTCCCACACTTGGGGCCTTGCCCACGGATATCCTGACAAGAGACTAATCCATCGATTTTTCCAAAATCGAACCCAGAAAAGCTTCCTTTGCCCGGAAAGCACGGGCGATTCCACCAGGATAACTTTTCCCTAACGTAGTCAAAAGCCTTAACTAACTGAGCTCATCTGATCGAACCCGTAAGTCCCATAGTCAGATCAGGGAAAAAGACTGTACCTGGATCATAGAGACCAATGCTTTTTTCCTCATTGAGAGGCACAGCCGTTGATTCTTTTCCATAGAACAATTTTTGTCCAGAATTTACCTCATCTATCGAACTAAACAGAAATTGAGTCCTGATTTACGGATCTATCAATCCAGCCTAGCCCCATCCAGTCCCATGGGTTAGCCAACTGCCCAACCATTGTAGTGATGGGATCCAATTAGGAATTTGGTTAGGTTTTATCCTGGGTACCAGGGAAAAGAGTTCCCAGGCCCCCTAGTCGAATGTTCATGCAAACATAAAACTAGTCACACCACTTACACACCCAATATGAAATTGCCTTTTTCTCAGCATCAGCTATCTTTAAAACAATCCTTTAATAAAACCATTGTGTCACTTATCACAATCCTCAAAATCTTTGGTTGAATCCTTATTTCCAATCATTCCTTCATCGGTGTACTTATGGCATCATTGGCAACCAGAACACTCACCACCTTGTTCACACAGGGGCCTTTTCGATAGTTCCTAGCTCATAGTAAACGGCAATATATTCACATAACAAAATGGAATCTCCATGGAAGATTAGCAAGATTAACCAACAAATCCATATAAAAGAGTCATGGACTCATCCGTTGAGGACCAACAAGTTCAATCAACCCGATCCATGCCCGGTTTTAGAAAACAACTCTTACTCCTTGATTCAATATCTTCCACGATGCACATGTGGGTATCTTCGACGACCCAGAGCCCGAGCACCGTATGGTCAGCACCCTCTAGGATCCTTCGTAGGTCACCTAGCGCTTCACTCATAGGCCGCTTCCTTGGTCCCTCATCCACTGTACCGGAAGCTCACCATTTAAATCGAACCGAGGCTGGTCAAGACCTCGACCAACCATGCTACGCAAGACGTCCTCCGTTGACTCTCCGTCAGCTATTGCAACTTTATCAGTTAGGTCTCCACGACCTTAATCACAAGACAGTCAAAATGCTTCCCCGGCATTCTTGACATAAAACAGTCATTTACAAACAGGTCACAAATACAATTTCTATAATGAACTCTCGTCTTTCCACATTAACCCTCATTATTCCACATTCCATTCATATGGGTACTCATTCTCATCCAATCACATCATTTTTCCATCTCATCGCATCAGGAAAATCACACTTTTAATATAGAAAAAATATTTTATGCATAAGTTTATGCATACAAATCCTTTATGATGAAAATCACTCTTTTAATATAAAAGAATTTTGTTTATGTATCCATTTATGCATAAAAATCATTTATGATGAAAATCACACTTTTAATATAAAAATATATCTTTTATGCATATGTTTATGCATACAAATCATTTATGATGAAAATCACTCTTTTAATATAAAAGAATTTCTCTTATGCATCCATTTATGCATAAAAATCATTTATGTGATGAAAATCACACTTTTAATATAAAAAAATATATGTTATGCATATGTTTATGCATACAAATCATTTATGATGAAAATCACTCTTTTAATATAAAAGAATTTCTTTTATGCATCCATTTATGCATAAAAATTATTTATGATGAAAATAACACTTTTATAATCAAAATAACAATTTCAATATACTTCTTTCTATGCATAGAATTTAATTCTAAAGACAGTAATTATTTTTTAATAAAATATTTTTAGTATGCATTTTTCTATACCTAGGATGAAAATTAACACTTTAAGAATACATATACGATGGGAATTACTCTTTTTGAATAAAAAAGTAAAACTTATTTTTCACAATTTTTAAAAAAAATTCACCATAACCTCCTTTGTATGGCTGACCATTTTTCAAATTTTAACTCTCTAAAATTAATTAGAATTTCACCAAGAGTTTTTAAATCATTCTAATGTAAACATTTTCTACTTATTTAAGAGAAACATTATGAAAAACTTGATTTTATCCATTAATCATTCATCTAGGATAAAGAATGGTTGGATTTACTAAAGAAGAGAGGGAAATGCCTTTTTTCAATGAGGCATAACATCATATTCAATTTTGAGAAGACAAAAATCATAAAAAACCATAAAATGAATAAAAAAGAGAAGAATCTCCAACTTACGAAGGAATTTGAGAGCTTTCCTTTGGCTTGATGGTTTGAGGGTTCTACTCTTGTTTGAAACAAGAGTGGCCACCAATCTTTAGAAGAGGGAAAGGTCAAAAACTAATGAATTATGAGTAAATTCATAGTTTTTGGCTCTTGGGAGAAACAAGGTAATAGTGCAAAAACACTATTAAGCTTCAACAAAGGGGAAGGCTTCTATTTATAGGAAAAGGTGAGCTTCTAACCAAGCAAACTGATTCTAGAATTTTCCAGATCAATTTGGTCAATTTTAGACCATTTTTAGGTCACTTTAGCTCACTTTTTGGATCTAGTTGAAACAGGAGAGAGGAGAGATAAAAATCTCTCATTATTTGGGAGTTTAAAACTCTCCCACACATGTGAAATAGGAGCCTCTTTCATGAGGGAAATTTCCCCATACTGAGGTGTCAAAAATGCATCATTTCATCTAAATATCTCTCTTTTTTAACTATTAACCTTGTCCTTAGTCAACTCTTCATCTTATGTGAGTATTTACTCATTTTTGGGGGATTTTCCTTTTATTCTTCTATTTATCTCCTCCCTACATTTGGATGAATCTTATTGGTCCATAGGAACCTTAATTTAAAATTTTTTACAAATCTGGCCCCCTAGGATAATGTCTCTTGAACAGATTATACTTAATTTCTAATGCACATTCTGAAAATCTTTTTGAACTTCTGTTTCAGGGAAACTTATTTTAATAAGATGAGATATTTTTCTATTCAAAAATATTTAAAAACTGAATTACCACTCTCTGGAAGATTTTCTCTCTCTAGGCCAAAACTGGTATATTTCTGAAGAAGGATTTGACTACAGGGGAAGATACTAGACATCCTGAGAGGCTGGGGAGGAATCTTACAGTGCGCAAGCTAGTGTCAAAATATTGGATTGGGGCTAATTAACAACATAATGAAACTCCTAATGACTTAACCAAGCTTGAGTCACGCACAATCAGGTTATAAGATGGAAACTTCTACTCATAGAGAGGCTTGAGAGCTGCTTGCGTTCATTGCTTGGAAATAACCCTTTTTATATGAGGAGGGTAAACCTCTTACAAATATGCTCATGTCGGATAATGTCCAAGTGTGATGTGGTTGCATGCTCTTAATCCTGGTCCTCTACTCATACCTTTCCCACAATGGCGCCATAAATTTCAACACCCCCCCTTGGTGCCATGATGTATAGGCTACTACAAGGTGGTTGAATGTGTATTACAAAAGATCCATCACTTCCCCTTAGTACAACATGCTACTCAAGGTGGGGTTAAGTGTGGTAACACAAGATGTCAAAGCTTGTTTCCTTGATGTACTTTGTATGCCATTCTTTAACTGCTTCTCTTCTTCAAGTATAATTCTCAAATGTTGGTTCAAGTAGATTCTTTAGAGTGGTTACAAGTGCACCATATTCCTCTGGCATGCTTTTTATGAGTATTGCAGGTGCATATATATCTCTAATCTTAGCATCTATTCCATCTAACTGGGTCATGATGCTTTCATTTTACTGACAAATTGAGCCAAAGACTCATTAAAGTTCATTTGTAGACCATAGAGATCAATCTTTAAGTGAATTTCTTGGTTCTTTGCCTTAGCTCCAAACACGAGATTCAATGTATCCCATGCATCCTTTGCAATGTGTTCCTTAGAGTTGATGTGATGAATACAACTAGGTGTAAACCAATAAGTGATAATGATTGCTCATCTTTTTCAACACACCCTTCAATTGGTTCATCCGACACATTTTTCTTAATGATTTTTCACAATTTCTTATGCTCTAGAGGGTACTTCATCTCTGTGTAAGGTGTGGAACCCTTCCCCATTGAACTTATCAACATTTGTGATAGTGCCTAACACCATTGCAAAGGTCTTACTAGAGTTTGGACTCTTAGTAGTGTCTTATTGCTTACAAATTAGTGGTAAAACTGAATATGCTCAAAAGGCTTCCCGTTAATGACCCAAATGCCAAATGAGAGATTTGACACTCAAACAAGGATAATAAAACCTGAGGAATTCAATTTTAACATTTAATTAGGCTAAATTTTTTTAATTATTCTCTTAATTATAGTGATTAGAGCTAAAAATAGTGATAAACAACATCAAACTTTGGAGGTCAAAATTGAGCAAATGCAAAAGCTTTTGATGGGGCTTTGTTGTTAATAGCCTTAGAACCCTTGATGAGAATCAATGTCCCAAGGGAAAGAACTAGCTCAAAGTCACCCAAATTTGGTGGATTTGTGCTTGTTTCTAGCGCCTGTGCACATCCACGTCTCTCGGGTCATGTAGTATACCAAAGTACTTGATACTTGAATTGTTTAGTCCTTGTAGTAGTGTCTAACGAGCCCTATAAGGGCTTGATCCAATGTTGACTACATGTAACAAATGGAGCGTTTCTACAGTCGGTGAAAATGAGGCAATTTATGAGAAATTAAGCCAATAGAATAGCAATGAGGTCAACAATATATATCTAAGAGGAATTGATCAATAAAGAAGAGGATGTGGAGAATCAAGCTATGAAAATTTTGTCCACAAGTGGTAGCTATGGATAAGATGCTGGAAATTGAGAATTGGTTTAATAACATGAGATTAGTGGTGGAAAGGATTAATGTGGGCTGAGGCTAAGCTAATGGAGAAGTTGATGAGAAGAGGAGTGGCTCTGATACCATGTCAAAAGATCGGACATGAATGAGGCCTCAAGCATGCATAGCTATGGTGTGCTCAATCCTAATCATATGATTAAGAAATACTAATCCTATGGTGGATGTAGCATAATTAACAACATAATGAAACTCCTAATGACTTAATCAAGCTTGACACAAGCATAATTAGGTTACAAGATGGAAACTTGTACTCATAGAGAGTTGCTTATGTTCATTGCTTGGAAATGACCCTTTTTATATGAGGAGGGTACACCTCTTACAAATATGCTCATGTGTGATAATGTCCAAGTGTGATGTGGTTGCATGCTCTTGATCTTGGTCCTCTACTCATACTTTATCCTCAATGGCACCACAAATTTCAACAGCCAAGATGGAGGATATAAAGGTACACGAGAGTTTGCAGGTACACAGGAATGTTTTATTGTAGGTTGGAGGAAGGGCTCCCATTGGCTGTGGAGTAGCTTGTCCATCCCTAGGTAGCCAGAGTTGGCTACCCATGGCATGCAAAAGTGACAACACAACATGGCACTCCAAGTTGGAGGTAGACCCTACACGTGCTTTGATTGTGTGTAAAATGCAAGTGCTCGCCCAACTATTTTGTCCTCTATTCATTGGTTTGCACCGTGACTCAATTTGTGCTTTGGTTCTGTGTAAAATGTAAGCGTGCGCAGCGCTATTTTGTCCTCTATTCATTCGTTCACACTGTGACTCCTTTGGCGGGCACCCTCGGTGTGTACCAGGCCTCATATTGAAGATCAGTAGACAAAAGATGCTACATGAAAATAGCCTTTGCAAGAAGATAAAAGTCACACAAAACCTTTAGCATATTTAAGGTTGGATTTTTCAATTGAATATTTTTCCAGAGGGACGTGTTACTATGTATCTATCGGAGAAGTGCTCCTTTGGATCCTCCTCCTTCATCATCAATATCCAAGGAGATATGTGATTGTTTTGGCTCCCAGGTAGGTCATCTTTGTTATCTTTTCCTTGTTCATCCACTGATCGTGACACCATTGTCATCTCTATAGTATCTAAAGCCAACATTATTTGAAAAGAAAATATCATGAATGTCTAAGGCTCTAAGCATTGAGTAATATACGGGTCTTTCATGCCTTTGTAGATTGAAACATCTCTTTTCTTGTCGATATGCATAATCCCATTCCCTATATTGGGAATGATCCAATTGGTCTATTCAAGGCTCACACCAAGCCTATTTGTGGTATGTAGTTGTCCATGTACACATATGCATGGTCAAATAGATTGTTGACAAATAATAATTAAACTTTATTTTTCACGTCACCTTGCTCATATGGACTTCTGTAGTTGCTTTGTCGCTTTGTAATTTTATTGTAGCTCCTTCTAGGGTAGCTCAGCAAACTCCTTTAACCCCATCCTCTCCAGCCATTTGGAATTCTTGTCTACCTCCTTGTATACAGTGGAGGATAGAGACTTGAATTCTAGCACCATGGTTCCTATTTTGGGTATGCAGGGGGGCTGAGCGTGAGAAGGCGAGGAAAGTAGAGTTTATAGAGACGAAAAATCAAGCGCACACAGAGAATTTTTGAAGGGCAATTTGGAACTAGGATTTTGTTGGAGAAGCATTCGGCCATTGTCTTTACGAAGGGTGGCCACAACTGCTTCATATTTTCATGATTGCCCCATATCCTCCTCGCTATCCAAACATCAATGCTATGTGTACTATTTAGAAGGTTATTAATGGCAAGGCCAAGAATAGGTGATGGTGACATGACAAGTTCCTTTTTTTCATGTCCATGCATTCCTTTTTGTGGTGGCAGCCTCGACTTTTTTACCTATGCCATACTATTGCCACTTGCCTCCTCGATATCTACACATGCCATACTATTGCCACTTGCCTCCTCGATATCTACACATGCCATTATCATATTTACACATGGGGAGTCTAATTTTGGGCTATTTCTTACCATTTTAATTTCTTTGGAATCATGTCCTGCTTCTTGCTTCCTGCTCCGGGTTTTGGACTCGAATTATACGCTCCTAAATTATCTTTAGATTAGGATTTTGATTCCCTTCTGGACACCCTTTTCCTTCATTTGGCATCTTTCCATAATGGGGCTTCATCCTGTACCTATTTACCAACTTTCTGAGTTTTTCACCATCTAGACTTGCTAGCTTAAAAGTTCATGTCCCTAGTTTCCCGAAAATCCTATACGAGCCCGTCCATCTCATTTTCAATTTTTCAGGGTGGGGTCCCATTCTTGATGTGAATAGGAGGACGGCATCTTCTTCCTCAAAGATCTTGAACTTTGTGTTCTTATCCACTTGTAGTTTTCTTCTCCTTTGCACAATTTCTATTGTCCAGATACTATGTAGTCTGTTTTCATCCAACTTTAAGAGTTGTTCGATCCAGTGCACCACTGGTTCTTCCAAATAGAGATTTTTTGCCCACATCTATCCTGAGACTCTATGTCAGGAACTCCATGGACACTATTGCTTCCAGTCCATACACCATGCAAAAGGATGCAGGTTTTGTTGCATTCTTATAAGCCATTCAAAATGCCCATAATGCCAAGTGTAGCTTCATGTGTCGCCATCATTCCTATTCTCATTTACTATTTTGATCAGGATTCCCTTCAAGATCTTATTGGTGGACTCTTCTTGCCCATTGGCTTGCAGGTAGTAGAATGTCGACTTCTTATGTATTAGCATGTGTTGCTTCGTCATTTTTTTTTCACTTCATTGATGGAGTGGCTCCCTTGGTCACTAACTATCTCTATAGGGCATCCAAATCTTGTCATTATGGTTTCATAAAGAAACTTTGCTACGGATGATGCCTTGCAGTCTCTAAGGGCCTTGGCCTCTACCCATTTTGTGCAATAATCAGTGTGGCCATTGAGATGTATTTGTTTTATGTCCTTTGAGTAACTGGTTTGAATGGGTTGATGAAGTCCATACCCCACTTTTGGAATAGTTAGAGTGGTAGAATTGGGTTATAAGGCATTCTGTCTGCATCACTTGGTTACCCCACTCCTTCTCTGTGGTGACTCGAGTAGTTCTTTTTCGGCCTAGACAACCTCCTACTTGCATAGTAGATTGGTCTGTGCCATCTCCCTTGTGCTTCCTACATTAGAGCACTACTAATAGCTACATCATAGGCATCGACAAACACATGGAACATTAGGTCATAGTTGGGCTACTGGAGGATGGGAGCTGCTAACAGTATCCTCTTGAGGGAATGTCTCTTGGTGGTAAGATCCAGACCAGACATATTCTTTATCCTTCACCACCATACTGTACTACAGGGGCACCGCCACGTTTTCCAAGAACCTCATGAATCTACTATGCCACTTGATTAGCCTTAGGAATCTTGCAAGCTCTTTGGCATTCTTGGGTGGCTGTGTAGCTTCACAATGACTACAACCTTGGTTGGATCCACCGTAAGCCCTTCTGCAGACACTATATGCCCTAAGAGGGATCCCCTGGTTACAATGAAGGCACACTTGGCTAGATTTAGGTTCAATCTAGCCTTCTTGCACTTTTTCAGGCACATTGTGAGGTGTGTAATGTGTTCTTCTTTCATCTGAACACACTAAAGTCATCCACAAACACCCTCATGAAGGTGGTCAAATATTCATAGAATATTTCCTGAACCATCCTTTGGAATGTAGCAGGAGCATTTTTTAGCCTGAATGTCATCACATCGGAGGCAAATTCCCCCCATTTTATCATAAAAGCAGTCTTTTCTTTATCTTCCTCAGCCATTCGCACTTAATTGTACCCACTCAATCCAGTAAAAAAAAGAGTATGTTTCATGCCTTGCCTTCTGCATCCAACAAGGAATCAATGAATGGCAATGGTAATGGGTCAGATATAGTGGAAGCATTCAGCTTGCTGTAGTCTATATAGTCCCTTAGCTTCCCATTCTTTTTTGGAACAATGACTATCAGTGACACCATTCTGCCTTATCCACAGGATAGATGAACCCTACCTTTAGTAGTTTGTCAATCTCTTCCTTCACCTGTTTAGCATAGTTTGGGTTCATTCTGTATCTACTTTGCATGATTGGGATTTTGCATCTCCTTTCAGGTTAATTTTATGTGGTAGAAACTGGGATCAATCCCCTTCATGATGTCAAAATAGTTCCAAGAAAATACATCCTTGTAGGAATTAAGCAATCCAAGAGTCTCCCTCTGAATTCTTGATTTAGCTTGGCACTATTTCTGACTGTCTTGGGTTGCTAATCGTCCCCTAGATTCACCTCTTTGAGCTCATCTTCTTCAACTATGATATTCCTTTTCCTAAGCTCGGCTTCCTCTTGTTTTAGGGCCACCATGGCTTTTTCCTGTTTCGCCTCCTGTAATTCTTTCATATTATCCTGAGTGTCCCCTTTCTCTTTATGAGTGCTTTTTTCATTCAATATCACTTCAAGATGAGTTACCAGAACCTCTAGATCATACCTTTGCACAATCTT
Organism: Cibotium barometz; assembly: GCF_041138505.1. Lineage (NCBI taxonomy): Eukaryota > Viridiplantae > Streptophyta > Polypodiopsida > Cyatheales > Cibotiaceae > Cibotium > Cibotium barometz. Next base: position 21,233,569 of record NC_141078.1, read on the forward strand.
CTCTATGTCCACTTCAAACAATGATAGAAGATCCAGATTCTCCTTCAAGATCTGCTCTTCTTCATCATCTTCTACCCCTTCTAGGTATTTTAGGCCCTCTGCATGCATTGGTCAACTTGCCGGGTTTATCCTGTCTTTTCTTGAAATGCGAACTTTCTTTTTACCTCTCTTGATTTGTGATCTTTTCCGTCTCCCAGTTGTGCTTTATCCTTCCACTCCTGAGCCACGGCCTTCCTAGGAGCATGGAATATGCACCTGCTATTTTATCCATATTGAGAACAATGAATACAATGGTGAAGATACATCCCGCTACTTCTATCTATTCTTCTCTAATTATCTTGATAGGTCAAACTCTTATCTAGTTAGCCATGCAAATCTAGAACGGAGCAAGTTGCATGTTAGTAATCCCTAGCTTTTTAGCCTGGCTATCTGATATTATATTTACCCCTAACTCTCCATCCAAAATGACTCTTTCACTGTCTCACCTCTGATCCTGATGGTTACTTTTGGAATAGAGGTATCACAATCCTACACTATCTCCACATTTTTGCATTCAGTTGTAGGGTGTTCCAAATCTTGCAATGGCATTCGTAAACTAGATTTTCATTTGATACTATAGCTTGAAGCAACTTTGTCTATAATTGGGAACCATATCCAAAATTTGACCTAGCATAATGTTCAATTTCATCTTGCTGAGATTCTCCCACGTCATATTCCTTGTTGCTACTATTCTCCTCTCATCAGTTTTGGCATGCGTTGACTTTTGTACATTCTTCTTTCTGTCACTTTTTCTTCTCTTTCTTGCTCCTGACTTCCTCTTTTCAGTATTCCTATCTGGATTCCCTTCACATTTCCTTCCTTTTCTTCTCTTAGGATGCTTCTGCTGCTTTGGGCTATACTTAGCTACAGTTGGCGGTTGGCATTCGCTTCTTTCTTGCACCAATCTCTTCTTTTTTCTTGATCAAATTTTTCCCGTCTGAATTTTCTACAAGATACTCTCCTAGGAGCAAGCTTCCCTACATCGTCCTTACCATTCCTTGTGCACTCTACACTAACTTGGTGATCTGTTCTCAGACCTTTTGTTTCCTTACCCCCACTGTTATGGTTTCTTTTCTAGTTCTCGCTTGGCATTCCCACCTGTCTACATTTTGACAAGTCCTTGAGATCTTGTCACAGCCATATTTTTTGATGGCTCTTCTTGTTCTTTCCTTGCCTCATGGTCCACTTTTACCATATTGATAGTTGCATCATTCTCTACTCGGTTTGACTCCCTTTGTGGCCTTGCCTCATGTAGTTTATGTTGATGGTGCTGAAATATTGGCAATCACTTTGTCTATGCCCTAGGCCATTGCAGTAGAAGAAATCTCCCCTTGGACCAAATTTTTCACCTCCCCCAAATCTTCCACCTGTTGGAATTAGGGTTAGGGTTGCAACAATACACACACACAAGATAGAGAAGCTTGAGAGCACACAAACTCACTAGATTAGAATGAACAAATGTGTACTAAATACAAAAGATAAGTACACACCACCCAAAATGAGTAGATAAGAGGGTGTACATATGCGGGTGTACATACGCATGGGAAAAAACCTCCTAGTGAGGGGAAAAGTGCCCTGACGGTCCTAAGTGTGTTCACACACATCACTACCATATAATGCTACAAATCCCCCTTGGAGTGATATTGTCAACATGTACAAGGTATGGCCGATCAATCTTGAGAAGGCAGTAAGCCCAAAGCTTTACAAAAAGCTTCAAACTTTTCACAAGGAAGAGCCTTTCGATGAATAAATCTGCCATGTTGTCATGTGTAGGCACATAGACCAAGCTGATCTCTGTTGTAGAGAGTCTTTCCCTAACAAAGTGGTAATGCAATTCAATGTGCTTAGTGCGAGAATGAAACACTGGGTTCCTCGGCAACTGCTAATGCGCTCTGGCTGTTAGTGAAAATTGTAGTGCTACTAACACCCAAATCAGCCATAAGATGTCTGAGCCACACAAACTCAACTATAGTTGTAAATGCTGCCTTGTACTCAGCTTCACAGCTAGAAGTGGCCACTGTAGCATAATTCTTGCTGATCCATAATATACATGAATCACCAAGGAGAAAGCAAAACCCACTACTAGTAGACACTCGTGTCATAATATCCATCCTAATCTGAATCACTAAAAGCATACAGTTGTGACTCACCCCCCTTTGGATAAAATAATCCAAAATACTGAGTGCCCTACAAATAGCAAAAAACTCGCTTGACAACTTGCCAATGCTTCATACCTGGGCTATGCATAAATTTGCTCAACGGTGAGACCACATATTGTATATCTACCCTCGTGTTGCATACATAAAGAAGGGATCCAACACCCTGCTGATACAAACTAGCATCAAAAGAGTCTCCTACATCTTGAAAGACTAAGTCGAGTAGTACCTGTCTCCAGGTGTAGCCACACGTTTACATTCTTCAAGATTAAACCTCTTCAATAGCTTCTATATATATTTAGACTGCATCATAACAATGCCATCATTGCGCTACATAACTAAATCCCCATATAATAATGCAAGGGTCCCAAATTTGACATCTCAAACGATGACTGCAAGTCAGTCTTAAAGACTGAAATCTGATCTATATCGGGTCCCGTGATGAGTAGCATGTCATCAACGTATAGAACGATGACCAAAAATGTGTCCTTACTCCTCTCTTCACGTAGAGGGTACTCTCTATTGGACTATTGCAAAAATCATTTGCAACCAAGTATGCATGAATCTTATCATACCATGCTCTAGGAGCTTGCTTAAGGCCATAAAGAGCCTTTTTCAACCTGCATACTTTAGACTCTTCTCCTTTCACATCAAAACAGGAGGCTGCGATACATACACCTCCTCATGTAAATCACCATTCAAGAATATAGTCTTAATGTCCAAATGATGTACATTCCACCCATGATGTGTTGCCAAAGCAATGAGACACCTAATGGTAGTCATACGAGATGTGGTTGCAAAGGTCTCATCATAATCAATGCCCTTTTGCTGGGCATACCCCTTTGTAACAAGTATGGCCTTTTGTAGTGATCAATACTACCATCTGCTTTGCGTTTTAACTTGTAAACTCACTTAGTACCAAATGGCCTTCTTGCTATGATACAAGGTGTCATTCTTCAGTATAGAGTTATACTCATCCTGCTAGCATGCATCCAACAATGATCATCATCCTGTGCTTCCTCAAAGGAAACAGGTTCCTCCTCATTACATAAAGTAGAAATGAGAACATGATCCACATGAGAATAATCTGTATGATGAGAACCTGCACGAGTTCTATAGGTAAAGGAGCTGCCAACTTGCTATCCCTCAATGTCTACACAAGCCATTTTGGCATACGCCTCATCCACTACATCCTCAATAATTGCCTCATCAAAAGGTTGATATGCAGTCTGATTTTGCACCTACAGAGGCTAAATTTTAGCACTTGGTTGAGCATTCAATTGCTCTACATATGGTTGCCCTCCATTAAACAAAGGTAGGAGCGAATCAAACATGTCTTGTGAGCATACATTCTGCTATTTTTTTGCATGAAAGCATGAGCTGAATCGAGTTTTTGACAAAAACATCTTTACTTACCAAAATCCGCTTTGAGGCCGGATGGTAGAGTCTATATTCCTTGCTTTCTAAACTATATCCCACAAATATGCATTTAACTGCCTTACCATTAAGCTTACTCCATTGTTGCTTAGGCACAAGAGCATAAGCAAGACAACCAAAAACATGCAAATGAGCCACAGAAGACTTCCTATCATACCAAGCTTTATAAGGAGTTTTAGACTGCAAGACCTTGGTAGGGAATTTGTTTTATATATAGTTTGTGCACATAGTTGCCTCTAACCAAAAACCATGAGGTAAATCTTGGGCTTTTTACCATACATCGTGCCATCTCCATGAGAGACCTATTCTTCTTCTCAGTCACACCATTTTTGCTGAGGTGTGTATGGCACTGTACATTGATGCCTTATGCCATTTTCAGCCATATATGCATGAAATTCCTTGGACATATACTTGCCCCCTCGATCTGAATGAAGGGTCCCAAGTTTACATTCACATGCATTTTCAGCCATGGATACGAAGTGCCTAAAGCACATAAAAACCTCTAACTTCTGATTTAATGGATACACTAGCTATATCCAGAGTAATCATCAATAAAAGTGACGAAGTAGAGATATCCCCCAATAGATGGTGTCTTCATAGGACTACATACATCACTATGTATAAACTATAATTTCTTAATAGCTCTCAGAGATCCATCCTTTGGAAATGATGCCTGATGCATTTTACCAAGAATACACCCCTCACATACATGTCTACTAGTAGGAGTCTCAAGAGTTGGCAACTCAGACACCATATCATGCCTTTGAAGGCGAGACAAATTGCCATAATTCAAATGGCCAAATCGTGCATGCCATAATTCTACATCACTCATAGCATGAGTCGTAAAGATTGAGCAAGCATCATGCTACAACTTTTCAAATACATTCATCTTGTATAGGCTATGAAACAAGGTACCTGAGGCAATGAAAGAATAGCCATCATTTCTATCCTGAACTGTACATTTGTCATCCACAAATTTCATCATCAAGCCTAACAAGGCTAAAACTAAAACTGACAGCAAGTTCTTCTTAATGCCTGGCACATATAAAACTTTCGAAAGAGTAAATGTACTCCCATTTGTAGCAGCATAACTCTACCAACTCCTTTGGCAGGATATGAGGAACCATTTGCACATGTGACAGTTCTTGCACTTAGGATAGATTTTAGAGATGAGAACAAACCCTTTTGCGAAGTAATGTGCTTACTAGCATCACTGTCAAAGTACCAAGCATCCGATTCTGCCACTGACATACATACATCATGAACAAAATTGTTTCTCCTTCTCTAGCCTTTTCTTGCACTCATGTATGTAGTGCCCTGGTTTCCTACAAACAATAGTGACACTTGCCCTTCTTTTTAGACTTATCACCTTCTTTCTCTGCATCCTTACCTGAGGATTCTGATTTTGGCTTATAGCCAAAATCAGAATGCGCGAAGAAGCGTTGCCTTTGCCTTACTGATTGGCAACAAAATCTTGGTCACCAACTTGCATATTAGATCTATTTTGCCTAGACGTCTCTTCTTGTGCAAGAGTATTGAAACCAGCTCATCAAATGTAAGGGCATTTAGATTTCCCTTTAACATGAGTTTAGAGGGTAGAGGCAAAACTTTGATAAGAATCCAGCAATGCATTGAGAACTGTAGGCACCAATGTACTATCAGGATATATCTCATCCACACTAGCAAGTTACTCCTTTAAAATCTTTGATCTTGGTCAAGAAGCTGTCTATTGAGTCTCCCTCATTCATGTGCTCAGACTCCAACTGTTTGCATAGATATGCAACACGTGCTTCATTGCACACTTGGTATATTGCAGCAAGTGCATCCCATGCCTGTTTTGAACTCTTACATGATCGAACATGAGGAATAATGCTTCGCTTCACAGAAAGTGCAAGTAATGCATGTGCATCTCTTCCATCTCATTTGAACAGTAATGGGAGGTACTGGTGGTGCATGTGGAGAAGCCACATCTGTATCAGATTCTACTTCAAATGTACCTACAGTACCTGGTTGCATTGGTAGTTGTAAAATAGGATGAATTTCACTACCATTGACCACATTCCAAAGGCCTTTAGCAACCAATACATGCCTCATCATATAGGACCACAATGGGTAGTTAGTCCTATCACTACAGCCAACCATGACTTTCTACCAAATACAAAATCTTTCAACACAGTGGAAGTACAGTATTCACTGAATGCAACCTTGGATGGCTGCAAACTGACTGAATCACCTATAAAGTGTATGAAAATTAACACAAAGTAGAGAATAGAGTGTTAATGGCGAAAGTATGATGGTCGATTGTTGAAGACACTGTAGATGCTACTGCACACCAAATCTTTGATGCCACACAGCCCAAACACCCAAAATCGAGCAAAACTAATCCAAAATGATGCCTCTCTAGAACGTATGCAGAGAAACCTTACGGTGCCCAAAACATGCCTAAATCGTGCCACAAACCCCATAATTATTGTATACATTATATACAGCACACTATAGTATATACCTTCTTCTCCTGAGAGGGTATCTCAATCGGAGACAAGAAAAAACAGGGTCGTAGAGGGAGGCAGACTACTAGATCAAGTGTCAAGGAAGCTAGCTCTGATACCAATTGTTGGAATTAGGGTTAGGGTTACAACAATGAACACACACAAGATCGAGAAGCTTGAGAGCACACAAACTCACAAGATTAGAATGAACAAATGTGTGCTAGATACAAAAGATAAGTACACATCCCAAAATGAGTAGATGCACGGGGGAAAAAACCTCCTAGTGAGGAAAAAAGTGCCCCGATGGTCCTAAGTGTGTTCACACTACCATATAATTCTACACCACCTCCTCTTCCATATGGTCTATTGATTTGAGGTCCTATGGTGACCTGATTGTTGATAGCTAGGGCTTGTTGTTGGCAACCTGGTTGATGGCTAGGGCTTGTTGCTACTGCTGTCTTTCCACCACTCTTGGGTTCCTATTCTGGGTGTTATAGTAACACGTCTTTGTTTTGTAGAGTGATTATCCCTTCCACTAATAGTGCATACTTGCTATCTATCTCTTAACTGGCACTCATCTTTTGTGTGCCCTTGATTATGTCACCTCGTGCACCAAACATCTGGTTTGAGTCCGGATCCTACGTGTCCGCCCTGACAATCTTGGCTAGGGCGGCCCTTAGTTCTTCCTGAACTTTCTCTACCTACTTCTTGCCTTTCTTTTTTCGGGGCTTCCGCTCTTCGGCATTCAACTCCTGATTGGATTCTGACTTTGAGGTATCTTCTTCGAAATCCGATTCTAAGGTTTCTTTCTCTTTCTTCTTCGTCTTGTCCTTATTCTTCTTCTTAGAGTCTTTTGCTTGTTTGTTTTAGGACTCCTTCAGCTCTGGTAGCTCCTACCCACCACGTGTTTGAACGTGAGGGATTTTAGGTCGTATGAGGCTACTACCATTTGGAGCTTTTCCCTCGGTCTTCTCACAAACCACTGACTTTGTGTGGCTAGAGTAGGACGGTTGGGTTGGTCCAGGCGCATTAGCATTACTGTAAATTCAACTGTGTAGTCTTCTATTGGCCTCTTTTTGTGTCATCATGTATAGCTTTTCTAGCACCTCTATTATGGTCTTGTCTTTTCTAAATCTTTTTAGGAAAGCCTTCTTCAGTTCTTCAAATTTTTGAAAGTGCTCTAGACTATATTGGGCATACCAACTGGTGGCTTTGCTGCCAACGTTGTCACAAAGTATTTTGCCTTTTGTGGTAATGGGGCTCTAGTGGCTATAGGAAGGTGGTTTCAAAGGCAAAGATGTGTCCATATGGATCCTTCACTCTTGCCTTTGAATTTTGGGTACTTGAGGAGGACATCCTATCCACAACTGCCAGTTCTTTGCCTTCCTGAGCTTCCTGCCTCCTGTTTGGTGGTTCCTAGTGATCATCTTCTTGATTCCTTAGTGGTTTCAAAATCTATCTTTCAAGCTCCTATGGAATCCTATCTACTAATCTTCTTGAACGGTACAGTGGTGCTTCTTATTCTATAGCTTCAGTCTATCTATGGTGGTACCACACTGCCCTATTTGAGCTCCCTTCATTCTCCATGCTTGCTCCATTATGCTCTTACGATTCTCTAGTTAGCGTTCATGAGACTAGTTAGTGTGTGCTTTTTTTATGGGCTTCTTTTGACTAGCTTACTCTATTGACTGTGCAAGACTTAACCTAGAACTGGTCTTTATCGCTCTACTCCCCTACATGGCATACCATTCCCTAGCAGGAGTGCCAAAAATGTTGGTGTTCAATCGAGATCCGACACCTGCATGGTTTCAAACCACCTAGTCGAGACATGACTAATGCAACTGTTCCCAATGCGATAAGCTAATGCTAATGTGTTGCACTGCCAATTTGCCTAGGCAGAGAGAGTTATTCATGTCAGCACATAGAGGTAAGTTCCTGTAGAGCTGACAAGATTCCTGACATGGCTCATGATCCTGTTCCAGATAGGAGTCATGTCCAAATGTGAATGACTCTAAATATAGATCCCAGTGAGAAGACATATCCAGATAAGAAAGCGCTTAACACACAGACCGAAATCAAATAGACTTATACAATATAGAAAACGAAGAATTACATAGACAAATCACTTATATCACTAGAGAAAAAGCTTAGCCCCCAAAGTACAATGCCGTATCACACCCAATTGTCCTCTCTACTCTCTTCTCTATCTTATATATCTCATCCCTGGATAGTTCCCTGTTACCCCTTTACATTTGCCCGGCGGGTACTTCCCCTTGGTAAGATTCAATTACAAGGTTGTTACAAGAAAGAAGATTCATGTCCAGAGAGTTTGTTACCCAACGGATATATTGGGGCGACGAGGTTGCGGCAAGGCTGAGCGACGGCTAGATGCCCCCAAACACTGAATTGCAGAAAGAACTGGAGAGTAAACAATATTACTTCTTGCAAAAACTTGATTACAAATTGATGGTATCTACCCACTTGTGTGCTCCAAGTAAGGACCTTTGATGGTGATCTAGATAAACTCTAGATGGGGGATATCTTGCTTATAAGAGTACTTGAACACAATGAGCTCGTAAACTAAGGCTACCAAACTAGTCTATATATTTTACCTAGGGTCAGCTTAGATGTAGGTTAGCCATGTCAGCCACTCCATGACTTGGTCCAAAATGACCAATCGACCACATCATCCAACTTGGACCATATTAAACTATAACAAATTCTAGTAAAGACTTAGTGCAACCCATCTAAGATTTTCTAGACTCTCAAATGGGCCTTGCAACCTAACAACACTGTGCCCTTGATTTATTTATCCAACACTCACTAATGCAATCATATATTCTGCACAAGCATGCATCCTTCTTGGCAGAGTGCCAAGTTTGCATAAGATGTCTCCTAACCATATGACTATACTTGGCCACAATCTACTATCTAAATTGGGAACTACCAGGCTTTTTGGTGCTCACCACAATGACTACGTCTCATAAAGGGGACCTTACAAAATAAAGTATATCCCCATCACTCACAGAAATAACATAAGGGTGGAGCATTGAGAAAAATCTTTGTTAACATTGTATACATGTCCATCAACAAATCTAACCCCACTAGGCCTACCCTAGCAACAATTGTAGAAACTCATAGCAAGTTCTTTTTAATGCCTGGCATAAAACGAGACTTTTGAGAGAGTGATTGTCCCCCATTTATAGCAATGAGAACAACCTTACCAACTCATTTCACTCGATATGAGGATTTATTTGCACATGTGCATGTGCCTCCTTGAGGAACAGACTCAAGGTCCACATGGCGACCATGTTGGCCAACCTAGTCCACAATGACTAACCGATCATATCATTCAACTAGGGCCATATCAGATTATCATAGGGACTTAGCACAAATCCCCTGACCATTTGGATCCTCAAAAAATCCTCATAAATGAGAACAGTGTGTCCTCGCTTTGTTGTCCAGCACTTACCAATGTGGTCACATAGCCCATACAAGCATGCATTCTATTTGGCAAACTGCCAAGTCTACATAACCTGTCTTCTAATTGTCTGGCCACATTTGGACACCATCCAATTTCAAAATTGGGAACTATTGATGGGAACTCACCATAATAGCTACTCCTCATATACGAGGCCTTACAAAATAGAGCACATCTTGTAAATGTTTAGTCCTTAAACAAGAAGTGGGTTTCCATGGTAAAAGTACATAACCTCTTAGGTATCTCGTAAATGGTCTTTCCTATCATATTCCTCCTTGGTCAAGCTATGTTTTTTTTATAAAAGTAAACAAAGGCAATCATTGGATATCACTATATAGCATGTCTTTGGAAGCATTCTAGTTCAAGAGAGTGAAATCTTTGAGGCTAGATATATCACCTCTCATCATAGAAGCTAGGGAATTTGAGGGTGAAAGTCTGGAACCAGATATATCACCTCTCATATAGAATCTTCACTCATGAGAGATATAATGTAAGGGGAGAAGTAAACAACCTAGACTTTAAGGAAACTTTAAAAGGTCATCACTTTATCTAGGATACTTAAGTCCTCACTAGCTACCATTAAAGTGATTAAGGTAATGGTCATTTTGCCAAGATCAAATGTCGACAAGAGGTTATCTAAAATATTAAAATATTCATTATAAGTGGATAAGTGATATGGGATTCAATTACCTCTTAAGATGAGAATCAAAGAACACACTTGAAAATATATATTATGGAATGGGTTTGAAAAAAGTTCCTACACGTGTAAGAACCCTCCTTGAGAACTCGCGTATTATGGAACCCTTTGGAATTTTAATAAGATTTCAATCATGATGAAGAAGGAGTCAAATGATAAGCCCAAAAACCTTGTTATGTGAAAACTCTAGAGAGAAAACTTGTGTTATGTCAAAATAATTAGAATCTTTTGATGAATTTATCATTCCCCAAAAAAAAAATGTTATGAGTTTAGGATTTTCGCAAAAAAGCCTTTTGTGCATGTGTGTGCATATTCACCCTTTTGTTTCTCAAAGTGTAGAATCAAAATGGAATTAAGGACTTTCATAAAATAAAATGAGAAATGCACCTAGGCCATTAAGAAGCTTGATTCTAGAAAATGCAATGAGATCATACACAGATGTGTGCATACTCCCCTCTAATTAGAAAGTAAAGGACAACCTAAGTGAATTATGGTGAAGGTTTAGGTGGATTAAATAGATTAAATAGTATATGGGATTGGATGTTAAAAGGGAGAGAAATGAGTGGTGAAAATTGGAAAGAAACTAAGTCCACATTAAAGGGAGAGAAATGAGTGGTGGAACTTGAAAAGAAATAAGTCTGCATCAAAGGGAGAGAAAATAGTGGTGGAAAATTTGAAAAGAAACTAAGTCGACAGCTAACCCCACTAATTGGGAACTAGATAATTGATATTTATCTACATCCAAAGCTGGGAGTTGGACTACAAGGGCCCTCTCTGCTATAGAAATAGGCCCATTTATTTTCCTTAAATGTTGTGATAATTCTTTCATGAATTTTTGAGGAGACAAGAGTACGGAGTATTGTCATAGTACCCTGCATACTTGGGAGTTTACATTGAATGAAGATTTCTTCTAGCTATAGTTTAAAATCTAGAAATTATTTTTTGAAGTATTGGATCATTAATAGATAAAACCTCTTGGAATAATATTTAAGGCACCTTAGGGTAATTTATGTGTATTATTATGCACATGTGCATTTAAGCCTTAGAAAATTTATATGCATGATTATGCACATTTATTTAAATCCTTAGGTAATTTATGTGCATTACTGTGCACATTTATTTAAATCCTTAGGAAAATTTATGTGCATGATTGTGCACATTTTAACAAAATCTGTATGATAATTTATGTGTATCATTATAAACATTTGACTTTAAAGTATTAATTTATGTCCACACTATTGTGCATAATTTTTGACCTTAGATCATTAGGAAAATTTATGTGTAGAATTATACATATTAGGAGAATAATATATAGATTTCTAATTTAAAACTAAAAATTATTAAGTAATCTTAGGTTTAGATTGGGTTGAGATCCTTGTGAAATAACTCACCTTGAACCCTCCTATCCAAATCATAGGTGTCCCTCAAATTTAAAACAATAAAGTTAAAAAGAGATTTTTATTGTATACTTAAGGTTGAAAAGTCTTAGCAAAAATATCAAATTTAAGGATGATTGAAAGAAAATTGAGCTTTAACTCTTGAGACGATTAGAGGCCTAAGGATTTAAAGACCATGGGAAATGTTGCTTCTTGAAGTGAGGCCCTTGAATAAATAAATCTAGCTTCTTAAATCAAGGGCTAAGTATAAAAATGACCAAAGTTTTTAAGACAAAACATAGATCTATATGGAGAATCTTCCCTTATGGTTAAACCCTTTAGTTTAAATTTATGTTAGATAGTAAAAAATATAGAATTCATGGTGGATCTCATCTCAAGGAATGGGTTGTCTTGTCCAAATCATAGTGGTTTACTCACCAAAAGTATTGATATTTTGCTTGTTGCATCCTATCTAAGCATGAAAGACTAAATTCCAAATTGATTATATAATATGATACGGTGTGGTATAGTGATCACCTATGAAGGTAGGTACCTGAGAGGTTGGATGTTTAGCACATGGTTGTCATCCATCGGGTAGTCCACACAAAGTTGTTCGTTTGAGGATTGTACCCATCTCAGAGAAGACGATTGCAAGTCCGCTCCTTGCATGTGCTTGGATGAGAGACGTGTCAAGGATTTCAGATGATGATGGAGCATATTGTTGTCAAATAACTCCTTCACTTATACTAACTTGGGATTATTGTACTCTTTAGGGCTACTCTTAGATGGGATCCCTTACACGTGGACGAGGTTTATATCATGTTTCTATAGTCGAATAGTTCTTCCAAGTGATTAGGAGCATAAATCCCTGATGAGAGCTAGTGTTAAAATCGTGAGTCTCCTAAGTGTGAACAAATCCATACCAAGGAAAAGGTTATAGTGCCCCAAGACTAATATGATTATAGGTATAAAGACTTGGGTCACGATGTAATTATGATAATTATCTTGATTATGGGTATAAAGCCCTGTGTCTTGATTATTATAGTGTTATCGTAATTTGCGACGAGTATAGAGCCTTGGGTGATGAAGATCTTTATGATGAACATATGTGATGTTCATCATAAATCCTCGACAAGAACTAGTGTTAAAACCGTGAGTTTCCTGAGTGCATGAACAAATCCATACCAAGGATTATAGAGTCCCAAGACTAATATGACTATAGGTACAGAGACTTGGGTCACAATATAATTAGGAGCATAAATCCTCGATGAGAGCTAGTGTTAAAACCGTGAGTTTCCTGAGTGCGTGAACAAATCCATACCAAGGACTAGGTTATAGAGCACCAAGACTAATATGATTATAGGTATAGAGACTTGGGTCACAATATAATTATGATGATTATCTTGATTATGGGTATAAAGCCCTGTGTCTTGATTATTATAGTGTTATCTTAATTTGCGAGTATAGAGCCCTAGGTGATGAAGATCTTTATGATGAACATATGTGATGCTTATTGGATGGAGATCAAAGTAACAACGTATACATAGATGCAGCAAGTAAGAAGAGATAGACGAAAGCACAACACTCAACGAGAATAAGTGAAGTACGAGTGAAGTGACATGAGAAGGTCACTTACACATACTCATAAGAGTGCATACATACGCTTGGGAGAGAAAACCTTCTAAAGAGTGAAAAAGTGCCCTGGTCCATTATTAGCATGTGTTCACACATCACTACCATATAAATGGCTGCAAATCCCCTTATAGTGATGATGTAAACATGTACATGTATCCTGTGTGGCTGATCACAATCCCCAAATGGAAAGCTTTGCGAAAAAGCTTCAAACTCTCCCATGAGAGAGCCTTCATGAACATATCTACCACATTGTCATGTGTAGAGACATAAGCTAGGCTAATCTCTCCTGCAAATGAGCCTATCCCTAAAATCACTTCATTTGTGAATTTGAGTTTCCTTAAGATCATGGTGAGGGCAATATTCTGCTTGAGTTGATTGGTCCTTTTGTTGGCATAAGTGTGGACTCATTGTCCACTCCACTACTTAATTCAATTCTTCATTCTTCCAATCCATGGGTTCCTTGGAAGTGAGATGATTGAAGGAAAATGCTATCATACATACCATCCTTGAAGGATAGTCCCAAAACCCCCAATAGGCCCCTTTTGGTTGCATTTATGTTCTAGGCCATCTATTTGAGAAAATCCATTTCTTTTGTCAAAATCAAGTCAATTATTTGATTTGATTTGAGAAAATCCATTTCTTTCATCAAAATCAAATTAATTCTTTGATAATAGCTATAAGACCCCTAACACATCCATATCGTTTATTCTACTAGGGTAGAGTATACTTACGCAAGACCTCTTCTATAATTATCTTGACAATTGGCAATGGCTCCTCGAGACAATTGGCAACGGCTCCTCGAGACTCATCAAGAAAAATCTTCTTGATAAGAAATGTAGGTGATTCCTCCAAAAAACTTCTTAAAATTTGGATAAGTACCTAAAACTTCTTAAAATTTGGATAAGTACCTAAGTCGTTTATAACTGAGATCTTGATACCAAATTAGATAGCCTTGTTATGGTCATATACTCTAAAACAGATATCGATGGTGTAGGGAAAGGCCATGAGGAGGCCTTTCCCTAGAGGAAAATGGGGAGCTGGTGGTAGCCAGTCACCCATTTTCCTAGGGAAAGGCCAACCCATGGCCTTTCCCAACCATCATGGTCTTGGGGGTGGAATAAAATTTTTAAATTCTCCTTGTTGATGTGGCAGATATCAATGGTGTAGGGAAAAGCCATGGGGAGGCCTTTTCGTAGAGGAAAATGGGGAGTTGGCAGTAGCCAGTCACCCATTTTCCTAGGGAAAGGCCAAACCCATGGCCTTTCCCAACCATCATGGTCTTGGGGAGTGGAACAAAATTTTTAAATTCTCCTTCTTGATGTGGCAAATTTTTATTAGCTCTCTTATTTTTTAACATTCCATGTGCTAATGTGTCTCTCTTAGCTCTCTTATTTTTTAACATTCCATGTGCTAATGTGTCAAGGTTTTATTGGCATTCTATTTTTAACATTCTTAGTGCTTATGTGTCATCATCAACTCATTTGCTTTCATTTGAGTAAAATTCCCACTGCTCGTGTCAATATCCTATGGTGCATTCTTTAAAAACAAAGCTTGCTGATTTGATGGCTAGGATTTATTTTCCAAAGGCGCAAGGCCATGATGGTCTAAGTTTATCTTAGCCTTATTATGGTCATATACTTTAAAATAGATATTGATGGTCTAAGTTTATCTTAGCTTTATTATGGTCATATACTTTAAAATAGATATCGATGGTCTAAGTTTATCTTAGCCAAATTAATGAAGGAACTGTTAATGGGAGATGCATCACTTCCAAATTAATGAAGGAACTGTTAATGGGAGACGACTTCCAAATTAATGAAGGAACTCCTCCACATAAGTTGTTCTTTACGTGGAGGAGTTCTTGGTAGATAAATTACTAGCTACATGTGGTTCAAAGTCATTAGATCCTAAAGGGCTTGCTTGGAGCTTCTGGGATCATCATCACCTTTTTGTAGACCATTGTCTTGGCTTGAATGGTGACCTTGTTCACATTAGCTTTCCATTGTCGAGTGTAGGTGTCATGTGAATCTACGTCCTCAACATAGCGAACTAGTGAAGATTCGTCTCCATAGAAGGGAGAAGATACTTCTTAGGGTTTCTATGCAGTTTTCTCCTTTTTGGTAGGGTGATTGTGGGTAAATGTAGAAGTTGTTCTTTCTGTGGGGTTCTCGATGGATAAGTTACTAGCTACATGTGGTTCAAAGTCATTAGATCCTAAAGGGATGCTGCTTTAAGCATGAATGGGGAGGTGTTCTTTGTCCCATCCAGTCGTGCAAACTTTGTTCCAAGCTTTCAATTTCTCAAGAAATAAATTAATCAACCATTCAAGCTAAAATAATTACATTAAATTCAACAGAAATTAATCTTGAAGAATAGTATATAAAATAACACATCAAAATACTTAGGTTCTGTATGACAAAATTAATGGGTGCAATCTTTCTCCTTCATGTGTGTGGCCTATCCCCACACATGAATATTATGAATTATTATTCTAAAAATAGGCCTAGCCTCCAAAATTATAAAAAGAATGCTTTTCTTCGTATGATGTTCTCTTTACCCAAAATAGAGAGCTCTATGTTTATTAAATAACTTGGGGCTAAGGAGGGAAAGATTTTAACTTTTAGAAAATATCAAAAAGTAAATGTTGTTGAAGTCTATGCTTTAAGCCTAAGGTGGCAATGGAAAATGGTATTTGATGGCAATAAGTTCAATTGAGCTGGTAATGGTTGCCTATGCATGTAATATGCATTGTTGCCTTTTTGAACAAATTCGGCCATGCTTTGCCTAAATAGTTAACCTTAATTCAGTCCCAACCTTTATGGACTGAATATAAACCACCATTGTAGCCTTATTCCTCATCAAGATAGCCCTGGGTTTCCCAAGTCCGATAATCCTACCTCCTCTCATCTTAAATTTTCCAAAATAGTCCTATTATGTGTGAGAATATGTGAATACAAAAGTGGAAGCAAATAGAGATCACACGAGAGAGTACACAGCCAAGAGAGAGATCTACCACTTGAGCCAAGAACTGAAAAGTATTGAATGAATTATGAAGTGACAATGGCCTTGCTTATATACATCTTATGTAGAGTAGTCGGCTAGTTGCGTTGGAGAACAAATGTCCAGGATTGTAAAAATGCCTAAAATAGCCTAAGAAATATAGAAAAAATCCCTAAAATATTAGATAAATCTCTATATAAAAAAGGGAATAAATGGAGTGAGCTTGAGATGACATCCTCTCAGCTCCAGCACAGGGCTTGCGGATAGGGAGCTGATGAATAGTATCTCAAGGAAGAAGTTAACAATGTTGTCCTGAGAAGGATAATACTCTAGTGTAATGATGCCGTTGGTGGCAACCAACTCATGAACAAAGTGAAAGTGGACTTCTTTGGTCCTGCCCATGGAAGGATGAAGTTCAAACCAATGCCAAGGCACTCTGGCTATCCGCAAGAATATGGATCGAAGAATCTTAGAGTACATCAAGATTACTTGACATCTAGAATAACCATAACAGCTCAGCAGCCAGCAGCAAAGTGGAACTAAGAGTGAAGCAATAACCAGAAGTGGATCATCGAGTATCCTGATCACCTGCCCAATCAGCCATCAGACTATCCAACAAGCTCACTGCCTCTTTTGAAAGAGAGACCATAGTCCAAAGTAGTGGATAAGTATCAGGGAACCCTCAGAGCAGCCTGCAACGATGAGAATGTCAAGGAGTGGAAGAAAATTGCCTAAGAACATTGACAGTATAAGAAATGTTGGGCTTGGTGTGTATGTCAAATAAATAAGAGAACCAACAAGCCTGCAGCACTGTGTACTATCCTTGAAGAGGGGAGAGGGAGAGCTTGGAGTTAGGATCCATCGAACAAGAAATTGGACAACACTCAATCATCCCAAATGTCTCCATAAGAAGCTGCTACAATGCATTAGAAGACTGATAGATCTCCATCCTAAGAAAGTAGTGGAGAAGTCCTAAATCAGTCATCTCACAGTAGGTGAGAGTTAAATGTGACCAGAGCTATTCAATCTTGGTAAGATGTGAGCCAATGATGATCAATAAATCATCAACATATAAGACAATCAAGCAGAGAAAAGCATCCTGAGCAAAGACAGAGATTACTGTCTGCAAAGCATCTCTGGAATCCAAGGGAAAGAAATAATGTATCAATCTTCTCATACCATGCCTTGTTTCAAATCATAAAGGCAAGGGTAAAGAAATTGATGGTGGAGAAGCTGGTGGTGGCCGAGGAAGGAGGAGGGATGTTGATGGTAAGCTCGGGATGAGAGCGAGAATCATCTGATGAGGGTTCAACACAGTGACCAAACCATAAAGGCAATGGTAAAGAAGTTGATGATGGAGAAGCTAGTGGTAGATTTGGGGTGACCGAGGAAGGAGGAGAGACCTTGATGGTAAGCTCGGGAAGAGAGTGAGAATGATCTAATGAGGGTTCAACAAACTGAACATCATGAGAAATCACCAAGAACACGACTCTGGATCCCATAATTTGTAAGCTTCGGAGGAATGAGAGCTATATCCAATGAATTTTCAATTCTTGGACTTGGGATCAAATTTGGATCTTTCAAAATCAGGGATAAGAACATAGGGCATCACAACGAGGAACCCTGAAATGAGAGACAAAAGGAATTTGTCCAATAAAAGTCTCCTCTTGAGTCATATGTGAGACTACCTTTGAAGGAGAATGGTTGATAATGTAAACAACAATGCTCACAACTTCTCCCCAAAAAGAGGGAGGAAGATCATAAGAAGGAAACATGGTACACTGGTATAAGCCATCAATTCTCTTGAACAATCCGTTTCTTGTATTCAACCACACCATTTTGCTGAAGAGTGTGAGGTGTGGAAAATCAATAGTTTATACCTTTCTGTTAGAAAAACTTATGGAAGGCTTTGGATATGAATTCTCCTCCATTGTCGAAACGGACTTGTCAAACCTTTTGTGTGGTCGGAGTCTCGACCAAAGTCACCCACTCTTGGAAGCAGGAGAAAGCTTGAGATTTTTCTGCCAAGAGATAAACCCAAACTTTGCGTGAATGATTAATCATCAATAATAAGCATAAAGTACCTGCCTCCTCCTTCGGTAGTAGTCTATATGGGGCCACACAGGTCCATATGAATGAGATCTAGAATATGAGAAGCTCGATGAGTAGAAAGGCATCTCGATTGTTGCTTGCCATGAAGATAAGCCACACAAGTGGAGTGGGAGGGTTTCAGTGGTGGAAGACCCTCCCTCAACCATCTATTGAGAAGATAATTGATGTTGTAGTGAAGTATGATTCAGTTGTCCACAGTGAGTATGCCACAAATGTGTATCCACATGTTAGCATAGGCTTACTTACATGGTGGAAAACACATGCTTTTACACACATAGTCAAGGAGTACACATGTACACATGAGCATGAAGTAAGAGACATGGATCAAGAACAAATAAAAACACCAGCAAAACATCATAGTGTATTTCCCTCCAATTTTCATACAAGAGGGCCTTTATATAACCATCCAACCATGTGACTCTTGGGATACCCATGTGACTATTGGGCTTTGATAACCTCACTAGCCCTCTTGTAAACCACTTCATGATCTTTAACTCCTCACTAGTCCTCTCGTAAACCACTTCATGATATGACATCTTTTAATGACCAAATCCCACAACTCATTAGCCTAAGCTAATGTTGATATTGCTAGGGGTTGTTCACACCCAAGATAATACCAAAATGCTAGGGCGTGCTCATATCTTTCAACACCTCTCTTTCCCTTTGTTTAATTAGGGGTATACTATCTCCTATCAATGCCAAGTACATTATGAAAATATGTGAATAAGTGAGTGCTAGAAGGTATAATGCAAGCCATCTCAAGTCATATAATATAGTCATGTAGAATCACATAAAATTGATGGTAGACCAAGGAGATAGTGGAAGATGATTTCCACCAATCGGACGAAGAATCCACAAGCATATGCCGATGAAGAATCTTGTCTATGGGCACTCAAGTGTGCTACCATCTATGTTGTGTGAAGCTTGCCAGCTTAGGCCACTAACTTTGGCCTCCTCTACCTCTTTGTGGATGTGGATGTAGTCATTCACATTAACTAACTCTGTAGGTGATTGAATGTAGCCACTTACTTTTGATCCATGTGTCCAAGAAGCCAGCTTCATCTTGGAAGTCCATGTCTAAGAGTCCGAGAAGTTTGCTTCTGCCTTTGAGTGTCCACAAAGTGAGTCCTGAAATTACAACACCCACAAGTTACTGCGTTCTAGAAATCATTATATCATATTTCTCTATAATTTTCTTTTACTTTTTCCTTGACTTACAAGCAACTCGGTAGGGAGCTCTTTGGGTCTCTCCTTTGGCCCTCATGCCTCCTACACTTATAGGCAACTCGATAGGGACCTAATTGGGCCTCTCCTTTGACCATCATGCCTTATTCTTGGATTTACAAGTGACTCAATAAGGACCTCTCTAGGCCTCTTATCCGACCCTCATGCTGTATTCTTTTTAATGCTTTAATTAATATAATTTCTACTTGGTATATATTTGGATTGGCCAATTACTCACAATTTATGTACATTAGGTCGTCCACCCTGAGTTTCCCATGGAGGTGAATGATGTGTTTCATGTACTCCATGTAGTAGGCATAGATGAGTTGGATCATCAAAGCCAGCATGTTGGAGAAGATCCCTATCCACATCATGTGGAACATGTACATGAAGAAGTGACCTCTCAAGAGAGAAAATAGAGCCCAAAAGCCAAACTGTGGGTGGTATCATTCACGAAAAGACCATCTGCCTGTGGCATGACTTAAACAAAGCATCATTATGAGTAGCATCATTTAAGATATCATAATTTCATGGGTATCATTATTACACAACACATGGTCCTTATGAGGAATCATGGCATCGTAAGTATTATCAATAAATTATATTACCATGTGTAATAGTATAATCACAAGTTATCTTTGGATCCATGTCAATGGGATCCTCAAATTTTAAAACACTTATCATATGAGTCAATACCTCTTTGGATTTTTATATTTTACTGGATTTACAAGTAGCTAGTTCCATACCTTCTTGGATTTATAGGTAGCTTAGCTCCGAACCTCACTGGATTTATAAGCATCCCGGTAGGGACCTCTTTGGGCCTCTCTTTTGGCTCTAAACATTACTGGATTTACAAGCTGCTAGCTCCATATCTTCTTGGATTTACAGAGGCAACTTAGTTCCAAACCTCACTTTATCATTTAACTTTTATTTTTTACTTAAAAACTTTTATTTTAATATTGTGAGCAAAGCGTGTGAACTTAGAAGCTTTTAGAAAGTACAATTTGTATGTAACAAAATTTGCATCAACCACATCATAACCTCAAGAAAATATGAACATCAATGTATCAACATGTGCATCATAAAGCAACCATAAGAATATATCCTACATCATAGATGTTATTGACATGCATCAACCTGATAAAAATCATGACATGCATCAACCTGATAAAAATCATGACATCACGTACAAATCAATCACATGTAATCATTGTTAGACCCTTATAAGTCCATATTAGGGAATTTGGAAATATCCATAAAATTTAAAAGAAAAGTTAAAAAAATAATCAAATTCTAAATAGGAGACTAACATGTACTAACTCATAAACAAAAGGTGACCAACATAGATCCAACTAGTACTATAATGATCTAAAATCACCAGCCTTCATGGCAGTCCTTGGATGTTGCCAAACTCTCCTTTACCTTAGCACACACATTTACTGGAATCTTAATCTTTTGTGGCACTTTTTGCCCCTAGTGACCTATGCAAAAACTATCGTGTTTGATAGTTTCTAATGCATAGGATCCTTCTTGTTACACATCCAGAATTTGTTCCAACAATCTATATAAACCTTAGCATCACTAACATTTCTCTTTTTGCATATTGGTGCCCAATATTGTATTAAAATCCTCTTGTAGTTTTCACATCTTTTGTTGGCATCTATGTTACTCTAAGCTACACCCAACCATATAGGATATATTGGTTCTGATGGTCGAATAAGAACAAAGTCTCCCTTTCTAACATCAACCATGGGTTGAAAAGCTTGCGTTGGCCTTTTACTTGGTGGTCCACAATAGTGATCATCAAGCTCCTCCAATCCTAAGAATTCATCATCATCAATATCAATAGTTATGTCATCCACATGTGTGCCTAGAGTACTTGGCGAAAAGTTTTGATAGAAGCCTCTATCTGGACAGTTGGTCTCTCTAGTGCCTGAACCATGGCCTCCCAATACTCAATCGCTGGGCTGATGTACAAGGTGAAAGCTACATCAGATCCTTGAACATCAACCTATCTTTTTCACTATCATATGTAATCCTTAATTTATTTTACCACCTCTAAGTGATCTTTAATGTACTCAAACATTCGAATGCCACATGGAACCCCTGTCGAAAGTATCGTGTGATCATCACTATCCTTCTTCCATAATTCAATACCACCATCCTTTTGGCAACCATTCAATGGATTTGGGATGCACTTTATATTGCATGATGACTAGAACCTTTTCCTACATGAAGAATCTAAATTGTAATGGTTTTGAGTGCCCCACTAGCACATCTTGTACCATCAGACAAGTTCCCATTAATGAATCCCTTGAAGTGCATGCCATTTGTCATCAAGAATGGGGTTGGAGTAGATACTTGGCTATCCTTGAATATTTTCATTAAATGTGGGAAGGTGAATGTCTCACTAGTCAGTTTCTCAGAAAACCTACTAAACATTACATCAATATCCTCATGTGTATGACCAACCATCAACAATCCTAACTAGACCATCTTAAATACTCCTTTGGCAACACTTGTTCTCTGATGCAACGTCGAATTCTCTGGCAACTTCTTGAATTATGAACTAGGATTTGTGTTCAACACTTATGTTGCTATCCTAACATTAATTCAATGTAGTTGAACAAGCACCCATGTATCCACCCTCATGCGAGTAATGCTGATCAAGAGTCTTTCTAGAGTTTAAAGCATTTAACAATGTCCTAGTAGATCTGGGCATACCATCATTGGAAAGATCTCCATACTCATGTATGTCACACCTCTCAAGGTTTCTTAGACACAAGGCAAGAGAACCTATTGTGAAATTTGGATTAGATGGCCATAAGCTAATAGCAAAATGTCCATAGTGCTCTTGTCCATGTCCATGGGCTATCATTCTTGTTAGTGACACTGGCAAATTGTGTTGACGTATCAGTCTCCTTGGAACTCACCTTCAATCTTGGGATCGATGTTTTCTTTTGGTCTATCTTATCATGTATTATGCATAAGTACTTATTAGCATTTAATTGTGAGGTCAATCTCCAAGCATAGTAAGGATTTCTAAAACTAAGTTGTTGCAACATGTGGGCCTTTCTTTGACGCATCAATCTATTACGTTCATCTCAGCACTTTTTTGCTCCCAACTGGTTCTTTATTCCATTGCATATAGTGCACTTTTGAAACTCACTAACATGTGTGAATTCT